>NC_133209.1:23448694-23461194 GCF_958299795.1 Porites lutea | reverse complement strand
GTCAAGGTCATTCTAGAATTCTAGTCACATGATGATGCCTCATCCGTTTCGCGTTTTCGTTTTCATTTGATAGAAAAAAAATCACTTAAGATTACTATAAGTACAAAATTGTCATATTCTAGCTTATTTTAACAAAAGCTTACTTATTGTTTTGTACCAATGAGGGCTAAATTAGCGAAATGCTTAATCATTCCGCGTTAGACGTTGTGTTTTGGCACCCCTTGGCACTCAAAATGTACGTCGACGCTCTTTCGTGTTCACCTGTTCCCTGCTAGCAGAGGTTCACCTGTAATTCTTAAAAAAAAGAAAACGCTATATTGACGCTTATTTCATTGTCAGACCTTAACATTTGAATCTATTTTCTCCGCAGTTTACAGTTGTCTTGCGATGGCGTTAAGACTTCCTCTTCGCTCACTCTCGCGTGGAATTTTCACCGCCAGGAGTTTGAGGTTTGCCCCTGTTTCCACAGTCAACAGGTTTTCCTACGCCACGTTGGCCGAGGTGAAAATTGCCTTCTCTGTTTGGCGCTATTTTATTTTCGAGTCTTTTGAAAATTACTTATCCCAGAATCATAATGTATGGACTGAAAGTGTTAAGCTTAATTTAAAAATGATTTTGTGGCTCTGTTATGATATGAGAACATGCCTTAGGCTAAATAATTTAAACGTCATGAATCAGTCAGGTTGTTTGCAATTTAAGAACTGTAGCGCATCGTCTTTCCAAAGCATAAATTATTTGCTTAAAGTCACGGTGACATTGTTAACGCTAATTTAGATTAACAGATCTTATTCTTGCCACTTCCCTCGTTTGAACTTTTCATGAAGCTAAACTTCAAAATGCCCAGCAACAGTACAATACAATACAATACAATACAATAACTTTCATGTCAACGCGATGGTGATTAAAGCGTTGCCGCTTATTGGGTCGTGCAAACAAGCTAACTAAAACTTCAGCAATAAAACTATATTAAAATCGTCTTAATAATATAAAAAATTATCGTTATCATTGTGAGGCATAATTGTTTGTGGAGATTCAGTCCGAAGATCTAAATTACGTAGGTTGTGTTGTGGAATAACAGAAGTGTCCATTGTGATACCTCATTATTCGTTAAGGCGTTCTGACAAGTGGCGGTTTATTCTAAAGTTGTTGTGTATGCTTCCATCAATATATAGATTGAACATGTTCACTTTGAAAAAAATAAAAATCATGTTACAAACAAGAAATGCGCCTTAAATAAGACATAATAGGTGCTATTTGAAGTATGCAGTTTACTCAATTGACAAAACCTAATATTTGAATTAACAAACAATGAGTGCACCTAAAATATAGCACAATAGGCACTATTATTTTGGAGTATGCAGTTTGGTAATTTATTAGCAATTCAAATTCTAGGTACATAAATGCAAGCACATGTTGAATCAGTTGATTGGTAACCGAAACATAATAATGGCAAGCCTGTGATCATGCTCTCTCCCTTTAGCTCTGTAATTTTTTTTTTTGGAGGAGGGCATGATACAGTCCTTACATAGATCACATGCAAAAAAGCCAGAATCTGGATAGGAAACAATACAGATGATTTGCGCTGTTCTGATTTGCCAAAATGCGGCCATCCGTTAGTTGTTGTTGTTTTCAGTCTGCATTTTTGCTTGTGCAATGAGCAGCAAATACACACGCAATTCATCATGAAATTTCTGCCAGCTCTGTTTTCTTGAATGTCTGTTTGATACAGTTGGTTACTCTATTTACACCTGCTGGCTACTTTAATTGTAACTGAAACCCCTGGGTTCCACAGAGGCAGGGGGCCTCTGATACTATGAGCATGACCATGAAGTAGGTTAAATACTATTATGGGAAATAGATTTCCCTACTTTCATAGGAAACAAAAGGAAAATATGAAACCGAGTAACCAAGCAGATCAATTCAGCCTTATTCTAGTACTTGATAGCTTACTGTATATAACCGGCAACTTCAAATCCATTTTTAGTGACAGCCCTACTTTAACTTTCCTAAATAATGATTACTATATAATTAAGAGCCAGACATTAATGTGAAAATCATTCCTTAATTTTCCCTTTTGCAGGTCCAAATTGATGATAGCCCAGAAGTAAAATACAACCAGGTAAGCTTATATACCCTGTTAATGAGGCTGCAAGCAAAGGGTTTTAGAAGCCAAACAATAATTTTGCCCATGCTAGAACACTTTTTGCACATTTCCTTGCTGTCACTGCACAACAATGACATGAAATTTCCTTATGCCATGATGTTATGGTAGAGGACATGATGCATTTTTCCTTCTTCCTCTAAACTTGAGTGTGGTATCCAAGAATTCTACTCCAGGGAAATTCATGCACACCTTCATTTTTGAAATTTTAAGCAATTTTAAAATGCAACATAGTCTGAAAATAAAACAGAAACTTGATTCTTTTTATAAGTGGCCTTGTTTTCACTGTTAATGCTGCAAGACAACAATGCTAACGTTCTCTTAAGTGAACATGCTGTGAGATGGGCAGGGTGCTTACCATTTGACAGAAAAATCTCACCAGGGTTTCCAAAGCATACCAGTAAGCAATTTATCAGTTTACTGCAGAATTCTCACTCTTGTTACAGTTTCTAGTCACTTAATGACTAATGAAGATCGAGGCTGTCAGCATGTAGCCATTAAGTCCAGAATTAAGCTGAAAAATTTAGTCCTGAACAGTAAGGGCCAAATATTTAAACATTGTTTAGCAAATGTTTAACAAAACCGTGTTCTGTGTCATTTTCAATTTGCCCAATCATTTTATCTAAACATCATTTATTGTGAACAGTTCTATAAAAGCATATAGAGAAGACTAGAAAAGCATTTATTGTCTTAAAACAACCCACCAAAGAAGAGATCTGGAGGTTCAAAGATTTGTTAAACCGCTGCTCAAGTTAGACTTTGTTCAAATATTTGGCCCTAAATGTTTCACCTAACTCTCAAACTTTGTCATTGTAGGTTTTTATCAACAACAGGTTTGTGGACTCTGTCAGTGGCAAGACATTTCCAACAATTAACCCTGCCACAGGAGAGAAAATATGTGAAGTTGCTGAAGGTGACAAGGTGTGTTAAATAAATCAGGATTACATGTATGTATTTTGTTTAATACAAAAAGTGTACACAATGTACAGCTGTAGAAACTTAAAGCTGGAATTATAGTTTATGAGTGAAGTACATATAAAAAATTTATATTGTTATTATCAGGGATCCATATTCATTTTTTATCAGACCCGGTTTCAATTTGCTTCCCTGGACAAAAGTGCAGGTGCAGTTTTTTGAGTTGTCGTGAATCTTGACTGATTTTAAGCGAAGTGAAGAGCAGGCTTCAGCCCTCCACATGAGTGATTACACTTGCCTTATTGTATATCAATGCATCAGTCAATTCCAGCTGCGCCCAGGGCCCCCCCCCCACCCCATTTGCATTTACCCTCCTTGTCAGTCCCGGGGGCTGGGTATTTGCAAATTTTGTGCTGCCCAGTGGCCAGGCATTTGCCAACCCCGGCGCTCTTCCCAAGCTTTTGATGGATGAAGCTGAGCTGGAATTGACTGATGCAGAATTTTATTCATTTGTTTATGTGACAATTATTTCATCTCATTTTATGTTATTTTAGGCTGATGTTGATGTTGCTGTAAAGGCAGCCAAGGAGGCCTTTAAACTTGGCAGTCCTTGGAGAACAATGGATGCTTCAGAACGTGGAAATTTGTTAAACAGACTGGCAGATTTGCTTGAGCGTGACCGTGCTTATCTTGCTGTAAGTGCTTTAAAATCCCAGGGTGCATGTGAATACATGTGTGTGCCACCATGATTGCAATTTTGGACCCAGCTGATTTACTTGTTGGGAAAAAAATAGGATGCAGCATTAATTCACAATGATAGCCATTCCAGTAAAAAATTAAGGCCAATTAATACCTTATTGTAGAACTCTCTCATTTTAAAGGCTTGACACCATATGGACTAGAAAAGAAGTCCTAAACCCAGGGCTTCTGATATTTCGCGCGGTCGCTGACCCGCGAAATTCAGGTATTTCCGCGAAATTCCCCAAAAAACGCAAAATACCACGAAATCCGCCAGAAATATTTTCAAATACATGTCGGCAAAACATATTTAATACTTATCTTAGCTTTTAGACCTGTTTTATTCACCCCAAACGTCCAAACTTATCTTGAAACTTTGTCACTGCAACGAGTAAACAACGTCCCAAAACTACCAGGCGTTCTTAGATTAATGTTGCGAAAAACTGGGCACTAACCATTATGTTAATAGCTTTAGCATTCGCTCATTTCTGGAGCGAACTGTTGATGAATCCCTGTTAAAAAAACGTTAAATAACGCTGGTCATATCGACGCAAAATTGATCGATTTTAGCGAAATTTGCCAAAAAAAATCCAGCGAAATCGGCTGTTTTTTACTGATTGTTTCTTGGCGAAGTTTCCCCCCAAAATTTCCCGTGAAATCGGCCGATTTTTCTGCGAGTTTTGACTTTCTCCCGCGAATATCTCGCGAAATCGGCTGATTTTTCCGCGAATTTTGACTTTTTTCCCATGAAAATCCCGCGAAATTGGCCAATTTTTCCGCGAATTTGCCCCTGAAAATCCTGCGAAATTTTTCTTTTTTTTCCGCGAAATATCAGAAACCCTGTATAAAACCATAATCCCTATAGATACGGAGGCACATACCATATTGTTATCGATAAGGACCCTCTACCCCTCCCCACCCCGCATTGTTAATGTGGAGTTAGTTATGTGATTAAATCAGTAGGGGTTTTTTTCTATTTTAAAATCAGTCTGCTTGGTTCTTATACATGTACATGTAGTTAATGTGCAGTGATTTTTTTGCTCACAATTGTCTTTAGAGTTTGGAGACTTTGGATAATGGCAAGCCATTCAGTGACTCTTTTGATATAGACTTAAAATTGACAATAAAGTGTTATCGATATTATGCTGGATGGGCAGATAAGATCCATGGCAAGACAATTCCAATTGGTGAGTTGGGTCATAAACACTAGTATTTTTATTGTTTTGAAAGAATGGATGACTATGAAAGAATAATACTTCAGTGGCTTATAATTTATAGTATCTGGTTGTTGCTAAAATTTCAAGTTGTTGGGTATATGTAATTAGTAGGAGGGGAATTGTCCAGCTAAGAAGTTCTTTTTTTTCCATTTTCCTTTTGTTTTTTGCCCATGTATGAAATAAGCAGGTATGGCGCTCGTAGTAGCCGGGGGAAATCCCCAGCCCCCATCCGTTAGTGATGTACATATACAATGTAAGATCAAAGTTATATTCAGTTAAAATGTTACAGCTGAACATCTCTACAATGGCCATCTTAGAGACAGAAGAAAGTGGCCATTGTAAACAGGCGGCAGTTGTAGAGAGGTTTTAAACAAGAGTCATAAAGAGGTGGCCACTATAGAGAGGTGGCCATTAGCAGAGGTTTGACTGTATTTCACCCACTGCAGGTTAATAATTGTTAGTTTGCTTTGCCTTCTACAGTTGGCTCTTTCTTAAACCCCATTTACACACACTAAAAAAATCGGCACAGCACGCCAAATTTTTGGCACTGTGCTGGCAATTTTAAGGCACAGCACTCCCAATTTTCAATGTGTAAACGTATCAGTCCCAAATGTAATGTGGCACCAGTGCTAAAAAATTTAAGGTTCCGAGACTACCTCCTGGAGGTTGTCTTGGCACAAGTAAACGAGGCAAACGATTTTTTTAGCGTGTGTAAATGGGTTTTAAATGACATCTCTAGAGTTGATCCCTGGTTTTCTTTATTCCCTTTATTTGACTCTCTATTATCCGGACATCTCTCTAAGACGAGACGTACTTAGTGGTTCCAAAGGTGTTCGTCTTAGAAAGAGTTGACTGTAGGTCCATTATTACTCTAGAATTACATGTAGGCAAGGAGGCCAAGGAGATTAACAGAATCAACCTTCAACTTAGGTTTAAAAAAATCAAGCTCAAATTTAATTTTGCCTTCAGAAATCTCTGGAACATGTTTGGCAACCTTTAAACATCCCTGACATATAGTGTACTGGATGATTGGGTCTCCTACAAAAATTGTTTCCTTTAATTATGAAAAATCCTTACCTTATCTTGTTACCTTTCACCACTAAAAAAGTCGATTGGCAGGTGTTATAACTTAGAAAATGTACATGTACATATACAATTAGTTTGAAAAAAGACAAAATTGAACCACAAGCACAATTTTGTCGATCTTCTTATACAAAATCCTGGTTTTTGGTATATACATGTACAGTAAAAGCAAAAGTCTGCTGCTTGGTTCTGTCTGTAGCGATCCAACTATAATGCTATCTGAATTTGTTTAGATGGTGACTTCTTGTGTTATACACGTCATGAACCAGTTGGCATTGTTGGTCAAGTGATTCCTTGGAACTTCCCATTGTTAATGCAGGCATGGAAACTTGGCCCTGCTCTTGCTACTGGGAATGTAGTGGTAATGAAACCCGCTGAGCAGACACCCCTCACTGCATTGTATGTTGCATCACTTATTGCAGAGGTACATGTATAGCTAGTGAATTTGTTTTTTTCCATAATTAGTATATTACAGTAGCTGTTACCTCTTTTTAAGAAAAGATGGCATTATTTGTCTCTGGTTAGTGAGTTTGTCAGTATAGCGGTGTCTTGATAAATACATTTAAATTTCTGAGAATCGTTTTTATCAATACGTAGCACTCCTCTGTCAAAAAAGTTTCTCTGCATGATAGTATGAGAGTATGGACACGAATTACAGCAAAGATTCCAAATGATGAAAACACAAAAAAGATGGGCGGTTCCCTTGAAAATTTTGGAGCATGTTGACATCTGCATTTCTCTTATCTCCATTTGTTAGTTAGGTGGCCATGATTGTATTTACTCTTAAGACACAACTAAGTTAATTCCCACATCGTTAGCTGACTGTTTTGTGTACTAATGAAATGTCCAAATGTTGTCTCGTGAAGGAAAGGGAAAAGAATAATTATTTGACCTTGCGATATACATGTACATGTAAATCAAGAAAACATTTTTTGATTTTGGCCCCGGCTTTTCTATCCTTTATTAGGTCTGCTTTTCTTATTAGTTCAAGATCAAGAAGGCTGCATGTTAGAGTGGTTTTCGTTTGAGTGTCGTAAAACCAAAACCAAAGTAATTACTCTGGCCAATCACATAGGACACAGACAATACATTGAACCAATCAAAACTCGAAGTAATTACATGCGGCTGACGCAAAGCGCGGGAAAATGCATGCGAGCGCGTTACAATTGGCTTTGGTTTTACTTCTGATTGGATGAAAAGGTGGCGCGAATCTTTTAAGCCAATCGCATCGTGTAGAAAGTGCAAAACCAATTACTTTTCGACACTCAAATGAAAACCGCTCTATTATGTTATGCAATTGTATTTTTGTGTCTGTGTGTATTTTTCAGGCTGGTTTTCCACCAGGTGTTGTAAACTTGGTACCAGGATATGGACCAACAGCAGGAATGGCAATTGCAGAACACATGGAAGTTGACAAAATTGCTTTCACTGGTTCAACTGAGGTAGACCATGCATATAAGACTGTGTAAATTCTTACATGTACATATATCAAATGAATGTGGCTTCATGTCTTCTTTCTTATTCTGGCAAGTTTTTGAAAAATAAAAGTCAAAATTTCTGCTGTTACAGTGACGTGGAGGTGCGAGGCTGTGCTTTAAGAAAAGTGATTGGAGGCCAGTACTCTGACCCTGTCAAATCCAGGATGCTCAGCGTATTTTTATTTTTACATGTATGAAGAAAACTAAGATGTTATAGCCTCCAAAGAGCAAAAGTAATAAACGAGTTTTTAACGAGTTAAAGCAAAACCGTACAAAGTTTGTTACAATTCATCCTGTGATAAAGCAACCTACAGCAGTAAAAAAAACACCCCTTCTGACTTCTCTCACCCTTACCTTTGGTTACATGGGGTGCAGCATACACTCAGCTTTGTTGACAAAAATGAATAATTAGATTGTTTAGTGCGTCAATTTTTCCCGTTCCTTTGAGCCTTTTTTACTTAAAGAACTCTGAGCATTATCAGCATGCTCCTAATGCGACAATGAGGAGATAGAGTGGTTGAGTGGTGAGCGCGTTGGACTCACAATCTGGCGGTCCAGGGTTCGAGTACAGCTCTGGCGATTTGCTGGATTTGTTCTTGGTTCGTCCCGAGTTCAAATTCTCGGCAAGGTTTTTTTAAAAATAGCTAACTGGTTGCCTCTTGCCAGTTGGGTGATTTTTAGTTTCTGTTTGGATTATTTTTTCTTATTATTTAGCCTGTTCCAGGAGTTCTGATGGTAGAGCGCAGCGTTACGATGGGGGAAGCGAGCGAGTTAAATCGTACGCGGGGAAAAACGAGGGGAGACTGGGGCGAGTGCTATTTTTTTCGCCCGCGCTCTATTATCCGACCTCCTGGAACAGGCTAAAATTACTTGAGTAGAAGTGCCTGTAAACTAGCTGCACTTTCCACCATAAACAAACCTTTTTAAAAGATCCTTTTTCGACACTTGTGTGACCTTTCACAGATTGGCCACTTGATCCAACAAGCATCCGGCAGATCCAACCTTAAGAACACAACACTTGAGCTGGGTGGAAAGAGTCCTAACATAGTGTTTGCTGATGCCAATATGGACTATGCTGTGGACAAGAGCCACTTCGCCCTCTTCTTCAATCAGGGTCAGTGTTGCTGTGCAGGGAGCCGCACATATGTGGAGGAGTCAGTTTATGATGAGTTCGTGGAGAGGAGTAAGGAAAGAGCCCAAAAACGAGTGGTGGGTAATCCGTTTGATCTCAAGACAGAGCAAGGACCACAGGTACGGTGTGAATCATGTACAATTATACTAGACAATTACAGGGGCTGTCTGTAAACTCCAGTTGTCCAGTTAGACAGGTATCCCCGGCTTAACCCTTTGAACCCTAAGTTCAAAATTTGAATTCTCATTTGTTGTCCCTATTCATTTCCTACAGAAGTAGTGGGGAGAAGTTGATTAAATATCAAGCAAGTTCGTCTTATGTGATCATGTGTGTAATTCTTACGACCACTCTGTTTTACAAAGCATTGATATTACAAGGAGAAATTTGATGCTGATCACTCTTAAGGCTTAAAGAGTCAAGGGAGTTGACTGTATCGAACTTATCACGGTGTTTGAGAAGATTGTTTTTGGTGTTTGGGAAGCACGCGAGAGTCACACTGTTTTTGTTAGAATGACAGCAAAATATTACCACTAGACTACGTTAACTACTACATGTATTTCACGAAAGTCTGCTTAATTTTCCTTTATTTTAAATTAAACTGCCTAGTAACAGGTAAATGTTTTAAAGACTGAAAATGTACAAAGATCAAGTGACCATGGTTTTAGGTTGGAATATTTTGAATGAATAATAAAATAAGTATGAGATACGGCTTTCGTATGATATCATATAATTCAGATATCGGAGGGTTGATTGTCGGCCGAGGCGGGTAGCACCCCGTCACAACTGTACGTCGGGATAATTTTTCAATTCTTACTCAGCCTCATCCAGTAATTGCTAAAATGCTAAATTAAGAAATTAAGAAACGCACTTGTTGGCTCCAAAAGAGGCAGCTCTACTCTATTTGTTAACTAGCACTAAATAGTGTTTCCTTGAAAACCAGGCTGACTGACTGTTTTACTTGTATTTTGAAGGTGGACGAAGAGCAGTTTACAAAGATTTTGTCGCTTATAGAGAGTGGCAACCAGGAAGGAGCAACACTTGTGTCTGGTGGAGCAAGACATGGCGACAAAGGATTCTTTGTTCAGCCAACTGTGTTCTCCGATGTTAAGGATGACATGAGAATTGCCAAAGAGGAGGTTCGTCTTACGCAATTTTGTTACCTTTTTTTCCTTCTTCTTCATCTTTAACATAGACAGGAGACTCAAAGACTACCTCGAATTGTTTTTCCCTCTAGTCCCGTGCTGACAACGCCGATCATGGTCGTGAACTAGAGGTTCTGAACAGCCTTAGTGTTAAAAATATTGCCGCTAATAAAGTATACCGTAAAATTCCGAAAATAAGTCCCTCCATGTATAAGCCCTTCCAAATATAAGCCCCCCAAACTCGTAACACAAAGAACCTTCCGTGAAATCGCCCCTCCGAATATAAGCCCCCCTGGGGGCTTGTACTTGGAAGTGGCCCTCAAATACAAAGTAAAACAAAGCAAAAACGGTAAATTTCCTTCCAACTATAAGCTAGCTCAATCGATCTTAAAACGCAAACTTCCCTCCGTACATAAGCCCCTCCGAATATAAGCCCCTCAAAAAGGGCCTTGGAAAATATAAGCCCCGGGGCTTATTTTCGGAGTTTTACGGTATTTGTTTATTTGTGTGCATGTATTTCGCAGACTGTCTGTGTACTGTACTCCGGTTGTAATCGTTTGACAGTGACAGAGTTTGCTAAGCAGGAAGCAATCGTTGTCAAGCAGTGATTCAAACTTGTTTTGACTGCCATGTTATTTTCGTTGTGTTAGATCTTCGGGCCCGTGATGCAAATTATGAAGTTTAAGGATATGAACGAACTGATTGAAAGAGCGAATAACAACATTTACGGCTTGGCAGCGTCGGTATTCACCAATGACATTGACAAGATGAACACCATTGCCTCAAGTATTCGTGCTGGTGTTGTGTGGTAAGTCCATGATACCTCTAGGGTTGTGAGATTGACTCAGAACTACAAAAAACAGTCGGTCATCGGATACCGTGGGTACCAGTTTTTTTTTCTCGCGCTTGACGATTGAGTGAGGTGGAGATGTTTCGGGGCGGCTGCAGGGCGAAGGTTAAAGGCACAAGAGGCTTCCCCGCAAGTCACTTTAAAGACTTGACCAAAACCCGAAAACTACGCATAAAAACAGTCTCTGGCACCCAGGGTATTCGTTGGGCAATGTCCAACTAAATTTTATTTGTGTCCCACAAAATCTGAGCTACATTTTAACATGATGTTTGGGTAGGTCATACATTGTATAACTTAAGAATTACACAATGATTACAGGAAAGAAATTAAACTGAAGCCCAGGGTTCGCAAAGTCTTGAAAGTCCTTGAATTCCATGTTCCCTTGAAAAGTCCTTAAACTTCTGTGTAAGTCCTTGAATAGTCGTTTAATTTTCTTCAACTTTGAATGTATTTAGTAGCCTGAAAAGTGTTTTTAATGCTTTTTGGTTGTCCAAGACAGAATATAAATCATAGCTCAGAGAACTTAAAGGTGATTTACAGAAAGCGTTTTTTGTTTTATGCGATAATCAGCTATCAATTTAAGGCAAGTGAACTGAATATGTAGATAAGTTGGTGGAACAAACAGCTCAAGCTGATCATGTGTAATGGTTCTTTACTTTGTTTTCTTGGAAAACTACATCAGTGGAATGTCACCCACACTAAACTGTAACAGTTTAAAGAATATGAATGCCTTCACATGACAACTTCACTAATACGACCAGCTCAGTACTACGATCACGTTGTTTTTTTCCCACATTTTTGGAAGGACAGTCTAGTCCCGTCGCTGTATTGATAACCTCGTCATTACGAACACCCCGTTATTACCGTAACCACAGCGCTTTGCTCCCTTCAGGTAAATTAGCTTCATGGCAGAAAACTGCACAGAGGCAGGTTAATCTCTCTTCTCTGTGCTCAGTTTCTGTAAAAACTGATTTTACAACCCCCTTTTTTTGGTAACTCTCGAGTAACGGTCGCGTTCATGTGGAACGCTTCCCTTTTGCAGGGTGAACTGCTACGACGTCTTGGATGTACAGGCGCCATTTGGTGGTTACAAAATGTCAGGAGTAGGAAGGGAATTGTGAGTCTATTGATAGCATCTGTCGTTACATGTAAATAAGTTAACCCGTTTACTGCGCTTTTCACAAACATGCGAATTCTGAAGTTCAAGAGCCAACTGACGATTGCGTTTTTCGCTGCCGTCAATCATCTTAACGGACCTCTTAGGAAACAAAACTTTACTTTAACGGGTTCAAAAGGTCAAGGTTTGTGATTTGTGATTGGTGTATTTCGATCCGTTTTGTGTGTTTCTGTGTTTCAAGGTTCGTTGCTTGTGATCGTAATTATGAATGACGGCAGCGAAAAACGCAATTGTGAAGGCGGCTTTCGAACTTTAGAGTTCGCATGTTTGTGAAAAGCGCAGTAAATAAGGTCAGTCGGCGTATACAGCTCATGATGAACTTTAATTGTACACAAAGGACTGGTTTTATTTAACCTGTTCCAGACGTTCGGATATTGGAGTGCGGCGCTAAGGAACTTTGTTTTTTTTTTCTGCTCACATCTCTTTGCGCTGTCCCCACGACCTTAACGCCTGGAACAGGCTAGGTTTTATTATTTACAAGTGTTGGCGACCTTAATTTGCGCTGTTGCAACAACGCTTCTAGGATTGGTAGTTCTTCATAATATCTTGTCCGAACTGTAGATAGCCCGGTCATCACAAAGCCCACCCCACTTTACAGGCACAGTAG
>NC_133209.1:23381194-23446194 GCF_958299795.1 Porites lutea | reverse complement strand
TGCAATCAAGGTAATAGTAGACCCATTCAATTTTTGTATGATGTTTTAGTGAATAAAACGTCTGTGAAAATAACTGTATCAGCAAACTGGTAGTAACGAGAACGCCGAAAAAGCAACAGGGTTAAAAGTCAAAAACACCAATTTGCTCGTGCAGCACACTTTTCGCCCTATGAAAGGGATTCCGGATTCCAGTTACTGGATTCCACTAAGATTACCCTCTCTTGCTTCCACATTCTTTGTCATTGGAACTCTGGAGTCAGAATTCCAGTCGTCAGTGGGATTCCGGATTCCAAAAGCAAAATCCGGATTCCCTCAGATGGGGTGAAACTAGGAACGGGGAGGTTGGTTGGGATACAGTACTTAATTCTATGCTGTCCGTCCTGCACGACCACGACTTAAAATTAAGGATACGGAAAAACGGCAACAAAAACCTGCAGTCGTCAGTGGGATTCCGGATTCCAAAAGCAAAATCCGGATTCCCTCTGATGGGGTGAAACTAAGAACGGGAAGGTTGGTTGGGGTACATTCCTTGATTCTATGCTGTCCGGCCTACACGACCACGACTTAAAATTTAGGATACGGAAAAATGGCAACAAAAACCTGCAGTCGTCAGTGGGATTCCGGATTCCAAAAGGAAAATCCGGATTCCCTCTGATAGGGTGAAACTAAGCACGGGAAGGTTGGTTGGGCTACATTCCTTGATTCTATGCTGTCCGGCCTACACGACCACGACTTAAAATTTAGGATACGGAAAAATGGCAACAAAAACCTGCAGTCGTTAGTGGGATTCCGGATTCCAAAAGCAAAATCCGGATTCCCTTTGATGGGGTGAAACTAGGAACGGGGGGCGCTGGTTGAGGCACATTCCTTAATTCTATGGTGTCCGGCCTGCGCGACCACGACGTTAAATTTGGGATACGGAAAAACGGCAACAAAAACCTGCAGTCGTCAGTGGGATTCCGGATTCCAAAAGCAAAATCCGGATTCCCTCAGATGGAGTGAAACTAGGAACGGGGGCCGGTGGGCGTTGGTTGAGGCACATTCCTTAATTCTATTGTCCGGCCTGCGCGACCACGAAGTAAAATTTGGGATACGGAAAAACGCCGGAAAACGGCAACAAAAACCAGCAATTTGTTTTGCAAGATTGCCGCAAAACGAGTTGAAAATAGATGTTGCACGTTTTACCAGCCATGAATCAAGCCTGGCTTGCAACAACTCGGTTGTTGGATAGAGTAGAGAGAGGTTCTACTTTTTAAATCTGTGCGTGTTGCGCGTTTTACCGGCCAAGGGAAACTTGTTTGGCAGCAAGTGACTAAGTGCCCTGTATGGTATTACTCCCGCGAATTTTTGTCCAATCAGTAGTCAGTATTAACACATTTTGCAACAAACTGATTTGTTGCAAGACAGGTTTGAACATGGGTGTTAAAACGCGCAACATCACTTCCAAGACCTTCTGCAGTAATGTTCCAAAAAAAGTTGCCCGTTTTACCGTGGTTTTACATGCGTACACGTATGACCGTTGCTTTTGGCCGAGTTTCCATTGTTTTTAAGCTTAAGGATCGTCCCAAGAGAATTTAAAGACAATGCTTACACAAAATAATTGGAGGACGAACATTAGGGACGTGTATTATGGTCCTTTTTGAAAGTGGAATAGGACTTTGTTCCGATTGCCGGTAATGAGCTATTGTTGAATTGTCCGTCATTGTGTTCAACTTGTATGCGATTCAGTTGCCGCGAAGACAGTTTTTTTCATTAAATTCGCATAATTACTTACTTCATTATAATATAGTCAGTGTGCATTTCAGCTGACACAATGTTTGTTGCTGTTAAATGGTTTGTAAATGACCTGCCATCCAGTGAAATTTTAAAGTTACTATTGGTCTTTGAGTCAACAACGCGGTATTTACTATTGATAAATTCCAGTGGGAAAGGTATATAAACTGCAAAACGACGAGACTAGGAATTTGAATTAGAAGAAATCATGTACGCACATAGAGATTTCATTACACCATGAGTACAGACGTTTTAAGAAGTGCTGGATTATTTTTCTGTCCGCTGTCGGCTTTACCTGATCTTATTGAAAGGGAGAGGATTCCTTGCCTCTCAGACTATCTCCTGTTTGACTTCGAAGTGAAACCAGGATGGATTCGTTATAGTCCCCAAGAGGTAACGGTACTGTCATGTAACGAAATGTTTAAAGCTATTATCTACCCGGTTTCTGGGATAGCTCGAATTCACAATCACACTACTGTCAAGGTGAAGACCAAAGCTGATTACGAACATTTGGTTGCTATGTTCAAAAAGCCCATAATCCTGTGTGTTACCAGAAGAGAACAGGATAGTCAATTTTTCGACGGTTTCGACATGGACTTTGTTGTGGTTCTTGATCCCTCGGATCCGAAAATTGCACAGGAGTTGACTAAAATCACTGCATTAGTCCAAAAGCATCTTCGCAAACAAGATAAGTTTTACCTGACGGTCGATCTGTCTGAAAGACTCGAGGAGCTAACGCCTCAGAATTTCAAGAGACGAGTTATGTGGCTGAATTGTTCTTTCCAAGTGACAAATTTCCACGCTCCGAATCCAATCTTGTCTCTCAATCACTTTTTCTTATGGGTCATGCTTCTGCCTTGCTGTATCACCGTCGCACTACCCTACAGACTCTACAGGAAACTTCGCTGTGTTGATGAGAAAATAGAATTAAACGTTCACTTCCGTTTGAATTTTTCTGATGCGGTGCCCCTCGCGCTGTATTTCTTCTCTGGGCGTCATCCTCTTCCAGGTCGATACAAGACCCAAGGAGATCAATTTCACCTACGAGCTTGTCCAGCGACTGAACTGATGTCGCTTCTACACGGCTAAAGAACTTTTCACTTTCCTCTGATTTTGTGCGAAAGCAGTTTGTTTATATTCGTGAACCGTTTAGTCCCATGTAGTCTGCGAGCAGTCTTTTTTTCTTCAGATTTAGTACGCGCGTGGTCATTTGCCTGTATCGGGCAATTTGCTCGACGGACCAAGAAAAAAGAGAGACTATGTCCCATGTGATTCATACGTCTGGGCCGTTTAGAGATCCTTATCGTTTTTTAAAGTCTAAACTTTGATGTTACAGTCCTTACTTTCCGCCTGTCATCGAACAAAATGAAATGCGCAAAATCTTGAATTGGTACTATGTGAAAAAAGAAACTGAACAAATTAAACGATTATTTAATTGCACCTTTCCATAACGAGCTGCACGGTCTTAGCAACCAAAAAAACCCCTCAGTATCCAGCTGAGATAGCTGAGTAAAAGTCAGCTATCTCAGCTGGATACCCAGTACCTTGCAACATTCCCTATTCCCTTAATCTCTGATCGTATTTCGCATCTTATATGATAGAGGCGTCAATTTTCACACAATCATGTCATCATCCTGGGGCGACAAATAAAATTAATTAAAAATGCGGTATCAAACAAAATGTCCGGAAAAAATAATTCAGTGCCTTCTAAAAAGAACATTTTAAAGTCTGCGGTCGATTTCATTGCCAACGTGTTATATATCCTAGAAGCGCTCAGGCATAATAACATCATGCCAGGACTTCTATCTGGGTGAACCAGAAAGGATATAGAACAACAACCTAATTTTTTTTTTCGGCTACGGGTCGAAACGCTTAACGTGTTATATATCCCAGAAGCGCTCAGGCATAATAACATCATGCCAGGACTTCTACCTGGGTGAACCAGAAAGGATATAGAACAACTGCCTAATCATGTTTCTTTTTCGGCTACGGATCAAAATACTAAACGTGTTATATATCCTAGAAGCGCTCAGGCATAATAACATCATGCCAGGACTTCTACCTGGGTGAACCAGAAAGGATATAGAACAAATGCCCATTCTTTTTTTTTCGGCTAAGGGTCGAAATGCTAAACGTGTTATATATCCCAGAAGCGCTCAGGCATAATAACATCATGCCAGGACTTCTACCTGGGTGAACCAGAAAGGATATAAAACAACTGCCTAATTTTTTTTTCGGCTACGGGTCGAAATGCTAAACGTGTTATATATCCTAGAAGCGCTCAGGCATAATAACATCATGCCAGGACTTCTACCTGGGTGAACCAGAAAGGATATAGAACAACAGCCTACTTTCTTTTTTTCGGCTACGGGTCGAAACGCTAAACGTGTTATATATCCTAGAAGCGCTCAGGCATAATTATATCATGCCAGGACTTCTACCTGGGTGAACCAGAAAGGATATAGAACAACTGCCTAATTTTTTTTTTCGGCTAAGGGTCGAAATGCTAAACGTGTTATATATCCCAGAAGCGCTCAGGCATAATAACATCATGCCAGGACTTCTACCTGGGTGAACCAGAAAGGATATAGAACAACTGCCTAAATTTTTTTTACGGCTACGCGTCGAAATGCTAAACGTGTTATATATCCTAGAAGCGCTCAGGCATAATAGTATGCCAGGACCTCTACCTGGATGAACCAGAAAGGATATAGAACAACTGCTAATTTTTTTTTTACGGCTACGGGTCGAAATGCTAAACGTGTTATATATCCTAGAAGCGCTCAGGCATAATAATATGCCAGGACTTCTACCTGGATGAACCAGAAAGGATATAGAACAACTGCCTATTTTTTTTTACGGCTACGGGTTGAAATCCTAAACGTGTTATATATCCTAGAAGCGCTCAGGCATAATAATATGCCAGGACTTCTACCTGGATGAACCAGAAAGGATATAGAACAACTGCCTATTTGTTTTTACGGCTACGGGTCGAAATGCTAAACGTGTTATATATCCTAGAAGCGCTCAGGCATAATAATAACATGCCAGGACTTCTACCTGGATGAACCAGAAAGGATATAGAACAACTGCCTTTTTTTTCTACGCGTCGAAGTTCTAAACGTGTTATTCTTAGAAGCGCTCAGGCTTAATAATATGCCAGGTTTCCAGCGACTGATTTTAGCTGATTTTGCGGTGCGCAAGAATGGATAATTTACCCGACTTGGAAACAGATATTTCCTTCAGCCGATTGTGTCTCATGCAGGAGAATGTCATGTCTGCGTTGTTTTGTTTCTACTGAAGTTTTATCAAAGAAAGCTTAATAGGGAGATCGCAATTTATACTCTTACGAACTATAAATTAGGGCTGACCTGGAAGACGCGTTGAATTGTGCCGCCATCCTTCAAAATATAATCTGGCTGCGTTTAGGGAGACAATTTCCTCTTCCATCCAGATTTACTTGGTATATGTGTTTGCGAGAATCTTCAGACAAAGAATTGAGTATACACTGATTTGAATGGCTTGGCGATACTAAGTGCTTAAGTCTACTTACCGATTACAACATGTTTTGGAAGTAGTGAGAAGCGCGCCAAACGAGGTTGTCACAGCGTTCTCGAGCGAACACGGCGCGACCTGGATTGATAAAATTACTATTACATGCAGCTATCATGCCAGTGATTTCTCCTTTCGTCGCATAGTGAATAGTTTGTGAGCGCATCCTCGACTCTCGAAACATTTGTCTTGCGCCGCTATAGAAGTTGCTTCTCCCGCGAACCATAGGTAGATTTCCCGCTTAACATAATGTTTGATAATTTATGCAAAAGTTGTGACCTCGTGAAAATCAGCAGTGCATTAATCGACTCAAAAATAAACAGACTTCCTACAGGGTTTTGAACACGGTTTTAATTAAAGTACTTTACGAGCGCTGCGGTAGTTGACCGCAAAAGTGTTACGGTGATGGATACTCAACTGGATGATTACGTCACTTCATAGCAACCAGACGGTACGAATTTTTTAACTTCCGGAGCGCTGAGGCTCGTAGTGGATGCCGGGCGTTAAAAGACAAGGGGTGTCTGATGCAAAGTTAAACGTTTTGGGGGGCGTTTACAAGAGGCAAGAGGCATTTATTTGAGAGAAGAAGTATACTAGATCATTTACGGTAAGATACAACCATGCACGCAGAAAAAGAAAAGAAAACGATAAGGGATGGGGCAAGGGAAAGTACGAGGTTTAGCTTCTTTACCTCGCCCCCTCCTTCATCGTTTTCTTGTTTGACTTCTTACTTAACGAAAGACGAACGAAAAACAAACCAAACAACGTCTGCTACACAAGCTACTTACTTTCTTAAACCAATAGTTTTGGCTTTTGACGTACACCAAGGTTCGTTTTCCGCCGCTCTGTCGGGTCTTCTTTTCATGCAGGAGCGTGGGCTCATTTGAAGAACAGCGGCTGGCAATCGAGCCCAACACACACGTGGATATAAGCAGGCCTTCAACCTCGCACGTGTTCATTCAATTCCTCAAAATCGCAAGCCTGCGTTTAGGGCTATGTTCACACCAGTATATACCGACACGAAAAGCTATCCGGCATTTTTGTATATACAGTCGACCCTCCCGTAAGCGACCACCCAAAATGCAAAGACTTGTGGTCGCTTACAAGAATCGAACCACTAGGCGCCTCTTCCGAGAGGAGGTCCTGGCACATCCGCTTTATGGAAGATGATTTATTGCATGCAATTTCTAAGTTATGCCATGTGTAGTTCCACGTTGTCATTTAAGTTCTTCATATATTCTAAGTAGCATGGAGTACCCAGCGAACATAGACATCAGAGAATATACCAATTGGTCGCTTACAAGAGGTTAAACACGATTGGAAAATCATTAAATTTTCAGGCCTAAAATGTGGTCGCGGTCGCTCACAGGAGGTGGTCGTTTTACTAGTAGATTCCAACTGTAAGCTTTTGACTGGGAAAGTTTCGGTGTTTTGCATTGGCGGTCGCTTATGTGAGGCAGACGCTTACGAGAGGTGGTCGCACATGGAGGTTCGACCGACTGTCAGTATATTTTATTTCAATATTTTTGCTTTTTGTACATACTTTTGTATATTTTTCCTCTAACTTATTTTTAGAGGACAGCAAGTTAGTAAACTGTAAAAGGTTATTAAGTCTCCCTCTTTAAATAAAATTATTGTATTGTATTGTATAGTGTGAAAACCTAACCGATACACTTTTTCTTTTTTATAAGAATATGTTTTGTAAGAATATCGAGGCTGAAATTTGCGAAATTTTAAGAATATTTTGAGAATAAAGCCGAGGCTGAGATTTTGAAAAGGATAGATATAATTTTGTGTGTTGAAACATCTGTAAATACAATACAATTTTATGTTTTTAACTTAACCGTATAAAATTATTCCTTTCTCTGAACGGCGAAACTAGCCAACAAAACGAAAAAACCTGCACTAGCTATAGCAAAATGTTCAACGCTAATGACTGTTCGATAAACGGTACATGTAATACATGTACATATACCCCAATAAATTCTAAAACGGAAATGTCATAAGCTATAATTTAAGAATAATACAAGAATATTTTAAGCCTAAAATCGGCAGAAAAATAAGAATATTCAGCCTGGGCCAGAAAAACAACATTCTTATAAAAAAAAAAGAGTGTATGTGACTCTCCACTTTAGAGATTGACGCGGCGCAGCTTCGCTCCGCTACTGAAATCGCGCCTAAACCACCGTTCTTATGTGTGAACAGAAGCCCTAACCGGTATGGTTTTAATGCGGCGAAAACGCTGTCAGGAATAATATGAACATAGCCTAAAGCCGTTATGTTTTTACCACTACATGCGACGGGGAGGAGTCGGCCGTATTTGGACCCCCTGGTTAGCAATAGCGGGCCTTACGTAACTTGAGACTCACTTGTCTGAGCAGATTGGGCAGATTTGTGGTAGCTGATGGTATTAAATAATAGATCACAAAATCAAGGCAAAAAAATTCTTTATGATTTTACTTTATTTATGCTAATAAATTACTTGGCTCGTCAAGTTCAGGAATGTTCCTTTAATTTAAAATCTTCGACTTGATTTTCTTGAAAGTGACGCGCTTTTTGCCAGCCTTTTCGAGTGCTTGTCGCTCAGAGATGTCAAGCAGGCAAGTGTCCTTATCTCACTTGCGTTACAGTCTCTTTCGATGTATTTTTTTTCTTCTGTGAGATATCTTCCAGGTGAGGGTCGTGAATTTGCGGAATAGAAATGGAGCACAAGAACAGTTTCTGGACAAAATTTCAGTACCAGTCGAAAGTGCAAATGTATTTTGTCATCATGAATGAAGGTTTTCCTTACAGCACGATACGGAAGAGACGCCACCAGGAAAACTGGAAACATAAGGAGCCACAGCTGCCACGAATTCAGCTGCAAAAACTGGCATGGCGTTGAGTGATTAGTAATGTAAAACTCACAGTTCAGCCAATAAACCAAGTTCTTGAACTCAGTTTTTGTAAGTTCGTCACAGAGGTCGGCAAAGTCTATTTTTAAACAAAACTTTTGTCCAGAACTTAACCGTTTTTTCACCTGGTCGAAAACCCTGTTGATCTGCTTGGCAATTTTGGGGTCTTTGGGATCCAACACGATTACAAAGTCTGTGTCAAAGCCGTTGACCATGGCTTCGCATTCTTGTCGCCTCGTTATACAGAACACTAGTGGTTTTTCTAGCATTTCCTTTAAAGCTTCCAGGTCGTCGCAATATTTAACCTTGAAAACTTGTTTTTCCGCGTTCCAAATAGGAGCTAGCTCGTAAACTGGCTGGAACATCTCGTTGCGGGACAACACAGTCACAGCGTTTGGATTGTAGACAATCCAACCAGGTCTTACATTAAAATCCACCAAAAAACTTTCTTGCAATTCAGGTTTAGAATTCAGAATGTAGGGGAACGAGGTGATTGGGAACATTAAAACTTCTGGCAGCGAAGATTCCATCTTAAAGTTGTAGAGAATTTACGTTGGCACGGTTGACGACGAAGAGCCCTGTTGTAACGATTCGCAGAGGAGCAGAGGAATGCACTTATATATAAGCTTTTCTGCTGCTGCCGGCTGAAAGTAATAAATGGTATTTCCGCTAAAATTAAGACAAAAGAAAACAATGTGTAACTGAAAGCAGGCTTAACGGTTATGCAATATAGCTGGTTTCCAGTTTCGCTTGAATGAGACCTTATTCACTGGTATAATTAAGGAAACTACAACAGGAGACAATAAAAAATCGAAGCTAATTATTTGAACTATTAAAACAGGCTTTTGTAGTTGGTATTGCTTTACTGGGTCGAATTCTTTCGCTCTTCTCAATTATCCAGTATCTGAATAGTTAAGAAGCAAATCAAGCTTAGCTTCAGATAATGCATCTTAAGAAAAAAAAAACGAAATTTCGGAGCGAAAGGAAACAACGATTTGCCTTGTGCTAATCACGAATGTAGGTGTACAGCAAGTTTACAACTGAAAGAAATGATCGTTTAACGCTTCATTTATTTTTTTCTTTCTTAATGGGTTCTTTTTGTATTTTGTTAATTATAATATGAATGTAGCTTTCTACCGTTGATGAAAAGTTTCTTGACCAGAACACGTAATGGCCTATTGATAACATAGGTCACTACCCAGCCTGGTGTCTCACTGCCTTGGTGTGCGACAACAACTCAAGCTAAGACGGCTATTTCATTAAGAAAGGCCTTTTGGTGTTCTTTCGTAATTGCAGCATTCCCTTTTGTTTTGTTTTTATTTATGCCTGTCACGTATGAGGCGCGCTCTCTATTTTGTTGTACTGGACATTTCGAGAAAACATGTGAGTTTTACCACGTGATGCTAATAAACGCGTGAGTGGTTATTGTAATGGGAACTTAACTTTTTTCATGCAGATTTTGCCAAAAAAGAAAAAATAAAAACAAAACAAGAACAAAAGCATTGATTGTCATCCAACATGACCGCCTTATCACGCGGTTGCAAATGAAGAATGCTTGAGACGAGAACTGAATCAACCGAGAAAAACAAAAGAAAGATGGTTGCGAAAATCATGGAAAGTCGTTGCGTCACCTTTAAGTTACAAGATTTGGTACGAAGCTATTTGTGGTTCAAGCCTGACTTGGTAAAGGTTTTTTAGAGTTCACGAGGCAGTTCGAGTAGGTCGGACGCGCCAAAATTTGCTCCAGGAATTATATCGGTTTGGTTTTGATAAGCAGCTAACCATATATTAAGTTCCTCATGTCAGTGAAAACACTAAGGAAAGAGAATGATGATCTTAAATCGAAGATAAAAGGGATGGAATCAGAGCTGGAGTCGCTAAAAGCTCCCATGAAATTAACTATACACAACAAAGAACAAGAACATGTTTAATGTATAAAGTCCAAAACAAGCTAGCTCCTGCTCGTAATAAAAATTTATTAACCCATGTCTCAGATATCCATTCCTACAGCACCAGATGATCAGCAACTACCAACAAATCATGTGTCATGTCTTCTCGTCTTGAACAACTAAAGAATTCATTTTCCCGGTTTGGAGTGCGGTTATGGAATGCTTTACCTAGAAATATTAAAAAGTCTGCCAGTAGAAACTTACTTAAGAAACAAACTGCATGAAACTCTTTAAACAAAAGCATTTTGTACCTTACACCGTCTTCTATTCTTGAAATAATTAAAAACTGTAGCAATCCTGTAACTTCGACAACAAGTATTAACAGTGAAATATCTTTCTTTCTCTCTTTCCTCTGTGTAGTCATTTTGTTTTACCATTTTTATTTGCAATTTTTCATTGCTGCTATCATTATTTTAATTTACTATTTATTGTCAACAAATAAGTCCGTTTAGGGATGAACTTAAAGTGGAAGTTCAGTGGTTAGAGAACTTTGTAAGTAACTTTTTGAAGTATTTTGGTCATTTGAAAAGAAGCGAGGGCTTGGGGAAAATCATCTTGGAGGGAAAGATAGTTGAGAAAAGAGAAAGGGAAAGACCAAGAAGGTAGTAGGAAAAGGACATACGGGACACCTTTGACAGGTCAATAACAGAAGTTGGACGTTAGGCACTTGACAGAGGTCGTTTCCGCCATTCGGTCGAAGATGTTACGTCCAGCAGGATAAGCAGTAAATGATGATGATGATGATGATAATTTATCGCAATTTTTTAGTGCTGCTAATTTGAAGTTCTTGTAAGTACAAGTATGTATAGCGTTAAAAAAATTAGTTGTAACATACACAAAATGCTCCTGTAGAGCTATAAAGTAGATATCAAACAAATTCCATAAGGCAGCAATAACCATAATAATCTTTTTGGTGAGTTTTGCAGGCATGGCATTAAAACTTGAAAAGGTTAGCCCAACTTTTTCAAGTTTCAATCCATATCCATCCTTACCATCCGTTGCACCAGGCGACACAAAGCTGTTTCTATGCCTAAATATAGTCTTAAATAACAAAACTGGACCATTATTTTTTAAATTCAATCGATGTGAGAAACGTTTTAGCTCCATTATGAAGATAGCAAATAGCGTGGACGTAGCCTCCTCAAAGCTTAGAGCGTTAATGCCAAGAACCACAACAAGTGCATATGTTAAGGTGCAATGATAATACTACAATAAACAAAAACTGAGACACTCAAAGTCCTCGTCTTTTTTTAAAATAATCATTAGGCATTATTCTAGTAAACGCGAGGATTTCAGGCTCAGCATAAGCATAGGAGAGTGCCGAGTGTCGTCTCTTTTTGGCGGCGAGGGACGGCATGTAAATCAAGAGGTTATCAGTTTTTCACTAAAACCGTTTTCGCGGCCGGTTTACATTGCTGGAAAATTACTTAAGATGCTGGAAAGATAACGAGTCTAAATTGTACGCTTTCTAAAGAGGTAATATTTCTAAACGTTTTGCATAGTTTAAAACTGCCGCGTGATGGACCCTGGTACTCTGTCCTCAGTAGAATAGTTGAAGTATTGTAGCCTTAAACATCAATTTCAAGTAACAATATTGTAACATGCAAAACGAAAACCATTACGTTTGCTTTTTTGATTTTGTGTTTGTTGGGCTGTTTTATTTGTTCGTTTTTATCAGCTTAACGTTAATTGTATTATATATAAAAGCGTTAAATAAAGGCTAAAAGCTTGTCTCTAGCAATTCATTGTCACAATCTTCTTCTGACTCAGTCGATTCTTGCTCGTGATAATAATCTTTAGATTCGTCCACTTTGTCAAACTCAAAGTATTCCACTCTCTCCAGTAATAGGTTTTCCAAATGTTTAACAAGATCTTTGAAACCTGGTCTTTCCTCAGGGACTTGTTTCCAACAATTTGTCATCAAGGAATATCTGAAACGCAAACGTGAGTAAAGATATCATCATCATCATCATCATCATCATCATCATCACCACCACCACCACCAGCATTAGAGAGATTAAGCGCTGCGTCTTATTTCCCGCGAACGGTAGAGAGGGTCACGTGACCTGACTTTTTCCCACGTTTGCCGTTTGCCGGCCGCCGTTTCAACGCGAGGAGGACATTTTCCCGTTTGGAAGAAACGCGAAAACGTGAGTATTTGCAGCCCATTTGTACCGACTATTCCTTCATTTTGATCGCTTGTTTTTATAGCTATTCTTCGTTTATCAACCTTCTTCTACATGTTCTGTTTGTAAAGTAGACTGCAAAACTGTCCGTATTTTAGCGTATTCGCGCGGAAGTCAAACAAAAGGTCTTGAACGAGGCTGAAAACAGAGAGCGAGACTGGGAAGAGAAGCTAAAAATTTTTCTTCTCTCGCCTCACACGCCCTGTGGGTGTGTGAGGCTCGCGCGCTTCGCGTGCGTAAGACTCTTACGCCACGCTTTACCGATTTCTTTACTGATTTTGAGAAAAAAACCAACTGTTTTGCAGTCTATTTGTAAAGCTAAAAGAGTTTCAAATTCGAGCGAAAAAAGGCAACTTTTTTTCTCTGTATATTTTTTTCCAGTCACTGTGAAGTCAGTATATGGCGTAGTTTAGCCTCTTTTATTCAAAGGGAACAGGCTGCAAGTTATTGATGTTACACTTGTGTGTATGTCATGGCTGTTTATCAGCAAACTCTCGGTAATGATCAGTAACGTTGATATGTGCAGCACCAAAAGGTATGATTTTTGACCCCTGTTAAACTAGAATCCTGTTTAAAATCCGAAAATTAAAGGTAAGCATTTTGTACTCTCACGGAACCAAGGAAATAAATGTATATTTTTCATCATCAGAACCCTCTGATTGGTAAGCAGTTCAAGGCTGACTTTTTGAGAGGAAATTCATATATATTTTGGTTTGAGATACGGATAGGGTAAAGGTTTGATGTCGCACCACCCCACCCCACCCATGTAACTTACAAATCATCAGAACACAAATCAGGTTTCTCCAATCTGTAGCCGGTCCTCAGGAGCCTGAAAAGGTTTCTGTTGCTAATAAGTGGATACGGTGAACCACCTATGAGAATTAAAATTCCGCATAATTATGTAAACGTTTGCAAGGTCTAAAAACCAAACAAGAAATAAAAAATCAAATAGGATAGGAGAATATTGTATCCATTCCGGCAGTGACCGACTTTTTTTAGGGGGGAAAGCTAACAATTATTAATAACATCATCATCATTATCATCTTCGTCCTCGTCGTCGTCATCTTCTTCAAGTATCATTATACCACAGTAGTATACACCTAATCTAATTGCAATAACGTTGTCGTAGAAAAATTAAAAAAGAAAAAAGTCAAATAGGATTTAATTAGGCTAATTAAGCCTCATTCTCAGCCTGGATTCATTTGCAGCCGTTGCACTCCCCGCTGGAATTTTTTTTCTATCGTTTTTCACCTTCAAAACAATCAGCAAATTCCAACAGGTAAATACGGCGTCCATGTGTGGATGCTGCAAAAGAATTTACTAGGCTTATTAGCCTAATGAAATGCTATTGCTATTGCTATTCCTTTTTTCCTTTTTCTATGACAACAACGTTTTTCCAATTGGGTGTATATAGAAGAAGCAAGTGAACTTGTGAGGGTACAGAACCTATTCACGGATGTTTGTTTCTATCCTGATCTGTGAGTTACATACACCACATTTAGGATAGCTCAGGCATAACAACTGTTGACGAAATATTTATCACTGTCAAATAATCAGCTTAACAAACGATGCAGCTCATTAGACAATTTGGTTTGTCGACGTTTGACTTGTGTTGCTAACCAGTTTCAATGATAAATAACGATCTTTCTTTAGATCGTGCTGCGTAACAAAACAAAGCCGCCGAGGCTTAGAATAGCAAGATAGGCCCGAGTCAAACGTCAAACTGCACTACGAAGAACCTATAATGATAACGAGTGAGAACGATAGATTGTTCTCCTTACCGCTATTAGAGTCGATGATGATCGATGATGTTTGACCAATCTGGACTTTAGGGAGTGTTTAATAATTTGCCTTATTTGATTTTTTGCGTTCGCTTTTGTTTTGTTTTTTTATATATTTAATTTAATGAATTTGTTTTTTTTTTTTGGAGGGGGAAGAGGGATCACTATTTAGAAAGAAAATGTCTAAAGTGAACAGCAAAAAAATAACTGAATAAATATAATCACCAATTGTTGCGATCTCCCATAAGACTATACCAAAGGACCATCTGAAAGAAAATACATCTATTTTCACTTAAAATAAACCTCAGATCCACGAGACCCAAAAAATAGGTATATATATTTTGCACAACATTCAAAGCAATAGTATTACAGGGCGGGACGACTCTCTTAGCGTCTTTCTCAGACATGAGAACAGGCATGATTCTTATTTCATGTTACAACTGATTTTTTTTATTTTTATTTTCGTACCATCCAACGTTCATATCCGATCTCAATGTCTTACAAAAAAGAAGAAGAAGAAGGAGAAGAAGAAGAAGAAGAAGAAGAAGAAGAAGAAGAAGAAGAAGAAGAAGAAGAAGAAGAAGAAGAAGAAGAAGAAGAAGAAGAAGAAGAAGAAACAGGGCTGATCGCAGGCTATTTCTGTGCTGCAGAACTCACCTCATGTCTATTCGTCTGACCCAAACACACAACTCCCGGTCATTTTGGTCTAAATAATTAAACCTCATTTATACGACCATTCGTTAAACATGGTTGGGTTCATGGGCGAATTGGGTAGTTAACTAGTACTTATTTGATACCCTAAATGAGTAACTGAGCTCAGTTAGGACCAGAAAAAAGTACTTACACATCGCTCTTAGAAGTGAAAATCTGTTCGAAAATAGATTCAGGAGCCATCCATTTGATTGGCAGTTTCTTCTGCCTCTTGACTTCGTAAACTTCTCGGTACAATTCTCGCATCAAACCAAAGTCTGCGATTTTGACCCTTTTTCCATGTCCAAGGAGAATGTTTCGCGCCGCAAGGTCCCTATGGACGAGGCCCCTCTCAGATAAATATTCCTGTCCAGAAAAGAAAACAAAAAAGAATGACCGAAAGAACGAAAGAAAAAAGATACGAAAACAAACGATATAAGAGAAACGAAAACCGCACAAATTACGTAAATAGTAATTTTAAGGGACAGACAAGCAGAGAGACGTATTGTAAAATACGCCATGGTCACCATGATAAATGTTTTTTCCTTCTTCTTCCTCTTTTTCTTTTTCTTTTTTTTTTGTGTGTGTGTCCTGGTATTGAAAGAAGCAAGATTTATTTTACATTTTTTGTGGTTATTTCGGTAATACATTAAAAGCTCCCTTACGCATGCAGCCTCGGGAACCAGAAAATCAGTATCCGGAGCTTCTCTTTTACAAGAAAGGTTCTTATAAGTGGAAAGCTCAAAACGGAGTTTTGAGAAGGTGGGCGTAGGGTAGGGCTGCCCACTCACGAGATATCCTACGTTTCAGGCGTTTGAAGGGTACGTCTCGCGCCTTTATTCCCTTTTCCTCTTAATCCCCCGGCAACAACGCCTATATTAATGCTCCTGAGAAGACCAGGCTCCACGTTTCTCGTCTTTGTGCGCCATGGTATTCTAATGACATTAAGTGTAGTAAAGATTGTTTAGAGAAAGCTTAAACGCAAAAGGCAATCTATAAGTTACCTGCGATAGATAACGCTTTTTTAATCCAGAACAGGA
The DNA here is from genome assembly GCF_958299795.1 of Porites lutea. Classification (NCBI taxonomy): domain Eukaryota; kingdom Metazoa; phylum Cnidaria; class Anthozoa; order Scleractinia; family Poritidae; genus Porites; species Porites lutea. The sequence goes on along the minus strand of NC_133209.1, from coordinate 23,430,329 downwards.
TTTATAACATCATGAATTGTCTGAGCTAAGCTCATACTGACAGCTACGTACGTATGATTAATCATTCATTCAAGAAAAAAACTTGAGCGTAGCAATATAGCCCCTCACCATGCCTCGTGCTATCTGCCAGGCGAAGGACATGAGATCCAAGGGACAAAATAACTCGCAGTCCTCGTTGCATTCTTGATTATTGTCTTTATCGTCAAAGACTTGATTATCGTCTTCAGGAGGCATATTTTCGTCCTGATTTAAGTCAGAAAATACTACTATGGGAATTTGGTCATTATTAACGTCAGAAGGCTCTATCTCGTCGACTGCAACTGTTGCTTGTTTATCTCCGGACCCCGCCTAATGAAAGCAATGGAGTATTTATGAGCTTAGATGAACTTTGATTGGAGATTTTACATAAATACTTTTCCCTTATCAGACCTGGAAAGGGAGTCTTGGAAAGCTGCTGCACACTAAAAATTAAAAAGATCTGTTTGAGCCCCAAAGTGCCAATTTAGCCCTCCCTGCCAAAGTCTGATCCAGCCTCTCCTTCCAGGAGCCATTTAAGCACAATGTAAGCCAAAAATACCCCATCAAAAGCCTGTTTCAGCCCACGCTTGGACTCACTTGAGCCCTTGGGTCCAAATCAGCCTTAGATAATTGGTTTGTATTGGCTTAGATTAAGGGAGCCACATTAGACCCAAAAATAGGACTGTATTTTTCCTCACTGAAACGGTCCCAGGGATAAAACAGATTTTTCTTAGCTCAGTTGGGAGAGCGCCGGTCTGCTGAGCGGGAGGCCGTAGGTTCAAACCCCGGTCGGACCAACACTCAGGGTCTTTAAATAACTGAGGAGAAAGTGCTGCCTTTGTAATAACATCCGCAAATGGTTAGACTTTCTAGTCTTCTCGGATAAGGACGATAAACCGTAGGCCCCGTCTCACAAGCCCTTGCACATGTAATAAATCTGTGGGACGCTAAAGAACCCACACACTCTTCGTAAAGAGCAGGGCACGTAGTGCCCGGTGTAGTGGACTATCTCACTTTCACACTCATGTATGGGGGCATCATCACTCATTCCTTCAGTACTTGTAAACTGCACCCTAAGCAGTCTGGCAAAGTCCCCCAACAGTGCTGTAAATTATCCCTGAAAAGCCCTGTGGGGAGTGGATAATAAGATATTTACAATAGTTCCCTCGCTGACTTTGATTAAATCTTTAAAAACCCTTTTCCAATGCCCATCTGACTTTCCTTTTTTTTTCGGTTAAAGAAACGTTATTGTTTTTTTTTTTGTTTAAGAAACGAAATAGCGTCTTTTTATTCTAACGGACCACTTTGAATTCTGTATCAAATCAAAAACAACTTCTAGGTCAGAAAAGGAAATTTTGAAGTATATTTGTCTTCTAGGCTAACAGAGAGTTTTCAAATTTCCCTTATCTAGACAAGACATTTTCTTTATTTGGTTTTGCTGTTTTATTGTTGCTTCTGTTTTTTTCTTTTTTTTTTTTCGTCTTGAAGGTATTCACTTTATAATAACACGGCAATTGCTTATTTGAATGAAAACCTGGCGCAAAGGTCCCATAACTAAACAAGAAGTACGTGAGTAAAATAATTATTCTGACCGGAGTTTTCATAATCGAAAGAAAATAATTTTAAGCAACTGGTCGAAGGAATATTAACTTACCACGTCATAGCCGCTAAATCCAGTTACTGACTTCGTATGCAAAGTCCTGTTTACAGTCACTGTAGTATTGGGGATCTGGGCAACGGATTAGAAGATTAATGCAGAGTTCATAAAGTAAGAAACACTTCATCACTGTTCCTGAGTTGAAACAGGCAATTTAAAATTTTGTTCCCCCAGAATTTCAATGCTTTTTTTTCATCAGTTTCAAACATTGAAAATCGAAGAAAACATATCATTATATAAACACCAATGAAATACCAAATGAGCTTTCGCGCGAAAACTTGATATCTTCACAAGTGAAAATAACATGTTATCTCCACATGTGAAAATGTCACCATTGCAATGGCTTCAAAATAAACCGCACCTTTCAGACCAAAAAACTATTTCAGTAAAATGGTTTGGCATTTCATTGGTGTTTATATAACAAATAGAACATTACATGGTCGCTTGGAGATAAGAAATTTCTCTTCTCGTGTTGAAAAAAATATTTCACGAGTGAGCGCAGCGAACGAGTGAAATATAAGCATGGAGTTTCCGCGCTCGTTTCTCAGACGTCATTTTATGGGGAAACTAATGGTGGGATCGGGAAATGTCGACTGTTTACTCAGGCAAGACAGAAAGCAAAAACAAACAAACAAAGAGAACAAAAAACATCAAAGCGAAGAAAAAATAAAAGATAAAATATAAAAGCCTTCTGGCCGTTTAATACTAGATTTTTTAAACTAAAGAACCTACTGTTATAGATGGACTAACACGGTTTCAAATGAATCTAACTGAACCTTGATTAAGTACTCGGTAATACCTGTCTTCTCTTGCGTATCAACCATTGACGCAAGTCCCCATGCGCGACATACTCAATTATCAAATGAAATGGTTTTGTGGTGGTCCAACAGCCGAGAAAACTCAATACATTCTGGTGTTTTCCTATTGTTTTCATGAGTTCTATTTCAGCCAGGAACTCGCTCTGCTGCTCATCTGTAGCGTTACCTAAAAGCCAAATAAAAATCAGTACAAGAAGTAGAATCTTGACTTTAAAAAAATAACACAAATGCCTGGGAGAAATGGATACTAGGAATTTATCAATTAATTATCAGCCTCAAGATAATCGAAAATGGACTTACACCTATGCTCAAGGAGACCGATTTATCGTCAAAAATTTGATTTAACTAATAAAAAAGAAATTGTTGTAGAAAATATACTTTTTCGTGAAGAAAAGAGAACGAAAGTTTCATATTGACTTTTGTGCAATAAAACATGCTGTACGTGTTCCTTCTAGAACCAAATCCACAATTTTCTGCTAACGAAAATGGCAAAATCTCTTGCTCTCGAGGGTGCGTACTCAATATTTTTATTCTTTTTGCATTTAATTACTTTTTTCAGGGATATTTTTGATAGCCGCGCCAGTTTTGCATCCTAAAGATCCTGCATGTCGTATACATTCTATCTCTTACTTCGGCTATCAATAGGCATGAATTAAGGCTCACCATGAAGCTCCTTAACTGCAACATACTGCTCCTTCCTCCTTTTAGAACATCCTTGTTGGCCGGTGAATAACTCCAGTCCGTTTGTAAGTATTGCTTTATGAACCCTACCGAAGGCCCCTTCACCTAAATCCTCGACAAATGTTGTTCTTATTGGAGGAATTTCACAGCTCTCTAGAGCTTCAATATCTTCGAGAGTCCTGAGCAAAATAACAACAACAAAAAAAGGTTTCACTTTTCATCGTCAAAATTACATTCATCCTCCTTCTCTTCCTCCTCCTCATTATCATGATGATCATCATCATCATCGTGCCTTCTGCAGCTACTTAGTAACGTGGAAAGACTTCATGACACGGCGACATTTATTCAGCAAACTTACCTCTTAGAAAGTTTGGCTGTTTTTGGCCGTGATCTCCACCGTTTGACTGTAAGAGCTAACAGGGCAGCGATGAATGCTAAGCATCCAAAAATGATAATAATCTTTAGATCAGTATCCAGAAATGACCCTGTAGAAAGAAAATTTAGGAAGATCAACATGAGATTTAATTTATTTTTTTGTTTGTCTGGTACTTCAATCAGGTTTAGGAGATGATCAAATTAATTGTGTGATATAGGATTTTATACCGGATTACTTTTAATCGATCTTTTTAGCTCGCCCCTATCGCCGTCAGGACTGGAGTCAATTTTGGCAATCTTTAACCCAAACAATTAACTTGTGTTACCCATAGTAAACAGTTTTGACCCAGTTAAAAGCTGCAACTTGAGATATGCTTTTCTCTCCTTGGCCTAATTTTGCGTACAACCTAACGGCACTTAAAAATGACTTTTATTAAAAGAAACGAGACCTGAACTTGTTCTGTTTACAGGATAAACCATTTGCTGTTGAATTCCCCCTGTTCTTATGGGCCATGCTTTCGAGGGAGATCCACTACTTCCAAGCGCGTTCCAGGCCTTCACTTCAAATTCATATCTTGTGGAACAGTTCAGAATCAACTCTTGCTGGTTTAAATTTGGATCCGTCACATTAATTGTTTTCCATTGCCCTTCTACTCGCTGTACTTTCTTCAGCCTGTAATGAACTGTGTAGAAGCGAATTGGGCAGCCATTTGATGGAGGGGCTGTCCACTTCAAAGTTATGTTACACCAAGGCACTTCTGTTTCAGTGTTAGTTATTGTTGGCGCTCCAGGGCGATCTGTTGGTTGTTGTAGATAAATACATATAACGTTAATGTTTCTGTAAGAGGTAATCTGTTAGCTTTCAAAAGTGAAAAACTCACTTACATGACGCAAATTCGTTTGTAAGGAAATTCTAGTTGTCTCTAAGTGTCAGTTGTAAAAAGTTACTCTACCGCGTGTTCAACAAAGCTGACAGACTTTTGATAGCGGAACACCATGGTTAAGAAAAATGGTAACCTAAAGATGGGAGAAATTTTGTTAATCACGCGACGCTCCGTCCGTCCGTACGTACGTTCGTCCGTACTTTTGTCCACCCCAAACATGTAAGCCAATGTCAGATGTCACATTTACTACCAGCACCAAGGGAACTAAGACAAAAGCCCGTCAGTTATATTCACCATAATATGAAGATGAATTGAAACCTATGAAAGCCGAGACTTTTTTTCGGCTAAATTTTAAGGTGGCTCGACTGGATTTTTGGTGGTTGACACCTCCCCAGTTTGAGCATCAACTACGTCGGCATAAGTAAAGATATGGAAAAAAGGTTACCACAGCTGTATTATATAAAGATGAAAATTTCTTATTATCTGGGTTTTATTGTAATCAGAGTCGCCATGGCAACGTAATGACGCCATTACGTTTTTCATTTATCTTTGTGTTTCTCTGTACCAAGAGTTTTTTTGAAGAAATCGCTTGAGGGAGTATGTACCTGCCATAATTGCCTCCATTATGGCAAAGTGTGAAGAAATTCTATGAGAGCGTTTTCGAAATATTTTGAAATGCAGTTTTAAGAATCATAAAAACAGTGAAATAGCATGCTAGCCACATGATTCGCTGATATTTTAAGAAAATGATAAGCTTTGGGAACGCGGCTTCGCCTCGTAGTGGTTTGATTTCATTGAAAACTGCATACAAAAAAAGAGGGGAATTGCTCTGGGCGATCGCGAGTAAGAAGAATTTTATTAACTTGCATTCAGCTGCTTTTGATACGGTTTTTGGACGTAATTTGGTCCATACCTAAAAATTTCGCATTTTTCGAAAAAACGCTCGATAATTTTTTTTATAAATTCGACAATCCCGAGATCAATCTTCAAGAAATATTCCCTGCAAGTTTCAAGAACATTGAAAACACGGAAGGCTTTTAAATAGGGCCTCAAATATAGCCAATTTTCCCCCCAGATTTTGTGTTTACTGGTGAGCGTCCTCATTATTCACTGGCATTGTTTTCAAGTTTTGAGGGTCTGGCTTTCCCGATCTTCTAATTGTCAACTGGTTTGCTTTAAAAGCTTTTTTGTGAAATAGTTGACCAATAATTACCTGCCTTTCCAGTTTTGATGACCTTTTCAGTTGACAAGCCAAAGCCAATTTCGTTTTTTGCCATCACTCTAACCACGTAATGTGTTTCTTTCTCCAGTTTTGTAAAAGCACAGGATTTAAATTGGAAATGATCTTCATGCCATGTGCAATTACACCAGGTTTCCCCTGAATCGTTCTTCTTTATTTGAGCAAGGTAAGTTGTAACTGGTCCCCCGAGTGCTTCCCCTGCTGGTGAGTTCCATTTGGCGTAAATATCATTACACTCTTCTGAAGTCGATAAATTCAAGATCGGTTGGTGTGGAACATCTGTTTGACAAATTCAAAATTAAATTATGAAAGAATTCAAAACACGTTTCATTGTTGAATGTAACTCGAAAGCTCCCAGTGGGTACTCTTGGCAGTGTCTTGGTGAATGTTGATTGAACGAATCATTTCTGGTTAAGTGAAATCTCTTGCAAAGGAATGAAATGATCTTTCAAATTGACTCTTAATGTATCAATAACCCCCTCACTGCCAAAAAAGAAGTCCAAGACAAAAATTTCCTTATTTCATTTTGTAAAATATCAAAACAAGAAGTAATTTTTAAAATTGATACTAATAAAAGAGGTTTCATTTGAATGTTCATACCGCATGGATTTTATCGCATTATTTTTTACAGCATGACACAAACGTTAGAACATGGCATACAAGATTCTATCATTTACGTTGGACGTAAAATGGTCAAAGAGCTTTTAGAGAAGAATACCCTTCCCAATTACCAATCTGACCGATCAGCAACGTAACAGCTAGCTTTTTTCTTACTACATAGGTACTATCCAGTCACCTTGCGCTGTTTTCAAGTTCCATCCTTTACTTTGGGTTTCACCAAGCTGGTTCCAAGCAGAGACAATTATTTGGTAATATTTGCTGTACTGAAATTGTAAGTTGTAAGTGGTAGCACCAGAAATGTTTATCGCTTGCCAACTTGACGTATGCGGTGCTTCTTCTCTGTAGTAGACAGTATACATTGTAATTGGACAGTTGTTGTCTGCACCGCCTTTCCAGGTGACTGTCACATTTCTTCCAGATACTTCCGTGTCGTTGTTCTTTATCTCGGGTGGTTCAGGAGGACCTAAAGTGGGCAAAAGTGTAGCAAATATTTCACAAAATAGTTCTTACTGTCCATGTTCAAGAGGATTTCGATTACATTGCAATATTTCTCCCCTAGTTGCCAGTTGCATTCATTTAATTAGGTAAAGGCCCTCACAAATTCCTTCGGTACTTGCTAGTGAGAAGAGTATAATATTTCTCAGGGACAGTGGCGGAACCAAGGGAGGGGCCCGGGGGCCCAGCCCACCCCCCCTTATTTTTAGACCAAACTGACGCCCGAAGGGCCGAAAAAAGTTTTTTTTGGAGACCGCCGCCCCCCCTCTTATCAAAGGGTCTGGATGACGGGGCCCCCTTCCCCCCCCTTATCTTAAGGTCTGGATCCGGCACTGCTCAGGGGTACATGTATTTCATAACCACTCCTCTTAATTAAATACTGATTGTTTTTTAGTAGTTTTCAGAAACCTAGAGATGAACATAACTGTAGTTGTCATGATCATTATCAGGGTCTCCGAAACCAAACACTCAATTTTAATTTTTTCGAGATAAAGCAGTATCCACAGGCAAAAAGCTTTTAGCGGTAACCAAGTGCAGCTGCTTGTATTGTTTGTAAAAGTGCTGCTGCATATTGCAGAAAATTGCATTGGGATTGGGACAATTTTCCTCTAATATATAAAGTGAACCAAATTCCAAGCCATACTCATAACATACTCAGACTCGTACCCAGCCGCCACTTATTTATTCTCGCAAAGAAATGTGCATGTGGAAAGGGAAATTGACGAGCGCAAGAAGAAAAAATGACGTCGCTTCGGGTTTTCTTCGGTTTTTATTCACGAATTCATTAAATCCTCCCCATTAATAAGAGCGCGAATACAGATAAGCGACTGGGTATGAGTTTGTAACATACCTGAAAGACCTGCTGATATAAAGCCATACGACCAATCGCTAGCTCCTTTTGTGTTGAAAGCTTGAACGCGAACATGGTACTTTGTTTTCTTGAAGAGTCCTTTGAATAAGCAGCTCCTTCCCTCAGAATGTGTTGTACAGTTGTGCCAGGTTTTGTTATCCATTGCTACCTCAGCGAGGTAACTTTTTATCGAGCCTCCTCCAGAATTGAAAGCCGGTGGTTCCCACAAGACATCGAAAACGCCGCACTGTTTAATCTCGACGTCTTTAAGCAAGGGTTTAAAGGGAACTCCTTGAGTTACCGTCGAAAAAGATAAAATTTATCAGTTAGACTAGAAAGCCAATTTAGTTTGGGCTGACGGAAGGAAAACATGGAGATTAAAAGTGCATTGACGTTAAAAGGTTTCTTGTTCAGTTCCTAGCTAGTCATGAGACATACCCCCAACCTTCAGGGCCTTTTAGGAAGTAAGTCCCTGTTCAGACGCCGAACTTTTCATGAGCCGAACTTAATGCATTAAATTAAGTACCATGAAAATTTCGGCGTCTAAGTCGATTAGGAACACCTGCTCAGCCGTTATTTACGCCTAGCCAGGCAAGGAATTTCGACTGTGGGTCGACTTTGGAACGGCTTTATTCAGATGTCAAATTTTTCATGTACCGAACCTACAGATGTAATGCACAAATTATACTTAGACTAGCGTATTTTTTAAGCAGTCTGTCCGAAATGAGCATTGTCCTCCTTTTGAATTTAGTTTGGCTGAAATCAAGATCGGCGTCTGAATCAATTCAGCCGGTCTAAATAATTTGGGTCGTCTCGAATTCGGTTCGGCTCATGAAAAGTTTGGATTCTGAACCGGGCCTAAGTAAAACTTGCCGGTTTATTGCCAGCGGTCTGGGTATTCCTTTATATATGCACTGTAGGTACAGCATCTGAGCAGTCTTTTGTTTTCCCCCGTTTATACAGCTTAGGATCATCGTCATCGCCATAATCATCATCGTTGTCGTCGTCAAGTCTAAGTGGGACTATCAATACGGCCATTTTACGCGCATGTATGCTTGAATGCACAACCATTTAATAAAAAGAGGAATGGCTCTGTTTCGGCATCACTTATAATAATTGCATAATTATCCAACGCTTTACAACGTGAGACTGGTTTTTATATAGTTTCATACCTATTTCTGTCCAGACGGATACAACTGAATTCGTATCAAAGACACTGTGGCCTCGTTCATTCCATGCTAAGACAATTATGTTGTATCGCTTGTCGCAGTCCAACCATAGATGATCACGATCGGTGATGTTCAAATGTTTTCGTTGCCACGTTGATAGCGTAGCATCGGCTGACACTACTGCTTCCTTGTAATGGACAGAATATCTTGTTATTGGGCAGCCGCTAGATGTTGGGGGTTTCCAGGACAGTTTGATACTACATCCAAATGGTTCTGCTTCTACAGTGAACTTCTCCGGCCTTTCTAATAACGTAAATGAAAACAGGCAGACCTTTAACAAATAATAATAACGTAAATAAAAACAGGCAGACCTTTAACAAATACTCACAGTAAATTAAGACCAATAGTTATTCTTATGATATGGCATTTTCAGGTTTGGTTTTGTGGTGCGGTGACTGAGGACTTGTGTAGACCTATTCTTTCGTTTGTCAGTGTTTTCTGGGAAAAAGCAGTAATTAATATAGTACCCAGTTCTGGGCTTGACCAGATGAGTTGTGAGTATTAATAATTGTATTGGAGAACGCATTCCATTTCTGTAAACACAACGTATTTTATTATTCAAAATATTTAACCCATTCTGACTGCTTTAATTCCCCGGATAACTCTTCACAACCAGCTAGATAGCGCTGATCAAACTTGGAAGATGCAAGGAATGTATAATCGATGATGGTATATTGCCGCCAATATTGCACTTCACATAACCAGGCCTACAGTGTTCCATTATCTTTTTAAAAGAAATACTTGGTCATACTTTATAAAGTGAAAATCACTTTTAGTCAAGCTTCAGGTTTGTGTAAGATCCTTAACTAACATACCTGCCATGGTTTTCAAATGTTTCTTTGTCCAAGGGCCATCATAATTATAGTTTATTGCTCTTAGCCAAATTTCGTAATCCATGTTGCTCATGAGTCCATCAAATATGTGTGTAGTACCGAAAGCTGGGGCACTAACGTTTCGCTCGGTTTTGTCACCAGTAGAGGAAAGGTGAATTTCCATCCTATATGGTAGCATTTCCCATCTTACTTCTATGGATCGCCCACAATCGATCGGCGTCGCACTGATAATTTTAGGAGAAGGGAGCTTAAAAAAAGTCTCTAGTATGTAAACAAAGAACAGTGAAGTATTTAGTCAGTGGAACAATAATGACCTCAAGAATACCATTACAAGTTTAAAGAAAAAATGCACTTTTGATATTCCTTGAAGAAAACAAAATGAAGGACGACGCGAATTAAAACAATGGCAGTAAAAACTGAGATACGGGCAAATCAATAAAAGCTACTTTGGCGGCACGAATTGTGAAGAAATTGGTCATCATGAAAAGCTGCATGCAAAGTATATTAAATATAAAGAATAGAGCTTAAAATCGACCTGCTATCAGTTTCGAATCAGTTGCAGTTGCGTTTCTTTTGGAATCAGGTTGAAATTAAATGCCGCGTCATTTCAAGCCACTAGCTGACTTATTTATTTATTGATAATCCTAGGGTTATAAGATTGTTGTGACAAGTGAGTAAGTGACTCTTAATCACACGAACTTGACTTGGTTGAAAACTTGAAATCAAATCGTTCTTTATCTTGAACTCAAAGTCAGATTGGTAATCGCTGACAAGCTATTCTTCTCTTCAAAAGTATAATCTCCCTTAATTGGGGTACAGCTACTTCTAACTCTCTCTTAAAGAAGGAACACATCGGAGTCCATGACTCGAGCATCTCACTAAAACAACCTTGCATCTTTGCATTTCCCTACAACACACAGTCCGGAACTACTTCTGACATTTAGTCATATGGAACTCATGACATGTTAATGCTACCATGTCGACTTGTTTTCTTGTAATTTTTGTCTGTGCTCTCCCAGAGTATATAACCTTGCTTCCACAGAACAGTTGAATAACAAGTGAAAAGCAAAAGCCCCTTGTGTAAGTAATGAATAACGGATTTCATTGAAAACAGCGAATTCCACTGCAGCATTAGTTAGCATCAGGAAAATATTCAAAGAATTTAAAATAGAGATAACAAGAAGTGCATGAGTTTACTTATTTCGGATAACACGACGTCATCTTCAGCTATTTTCATGTCTGACATCAGCAGAACACATTTATACTGCCCAATATCGAGTTTGGATACATTGCTGATGTGGAGATGCGTGATTCCATCTGATTGATTGCAAGAATTAGGCGAATCTACTCTATGATGAATTCCGTGCTTTTCCGTTTCCTTGAGCTTGCGTTCTCTAAGCTTCCACACCCAGTGGTACAGGTATAACTGGTGGTAAGCAAGATTGCTCGCCTTGCAGAATAATGTCACATTTTGTCCATTCCAAAGCTGAGGAACTACGGTCACTGGAGGATTCCAAATGTGACGTGTAAATATGAAATACAGTGTACATGAAAACAAAACAAAAAAAGAATTAAGGAAAGGATCTTTGGGAGAGCTACTGGTTTATCAGGTCTCCTCTCTTAATGGATTTTTTTTTTGGCCTTTTTTTTTTCATTTCGTAGAAGACAAAAAGAAAAAGACAAGCGAAATAAGCAAATCTGTCGATTTTAAAATGTGCATGACGCTACAGACAGTTAGAAATCCACACAAAACGAAAGCACCCTACCTGTTGGTCTCGGTATATCATTATACCCAACAGATGCGTCCACAATTATTGGCAGCGGTGGAGGACCTTCAATGTGATAGCACTATTATCAGAAATCAAAGCTCAATATGAAATTGAAGATTTTACAGCTTATTAAAATACAATATTCATCTTGTATATGTCAGAAGACAAATTCATTCGTGATTTTTCAATGGGATGAAACTTTTGAGAGTGCCTTCAGTTGCGCGCATAACCCTTCCTACGCGTGTCCCCTAAAGTCGGTCCGAAAAAAAGCAAACTGAGGGCCCAAGTGCTCGTAGTCTACATGAAATAGCTCTGACAACAACAGGTGGCGCCGTTAATGAGACCATAAAAAATATTGTTAAGAAGGAGAACAGACCACGTCCGATGATACATGAGGTTTCGGTTATTAAGGTTTCACAAGGTAATAAGAACTACGTATGTTTTCAGTCTGCTAAATTATTTCAGCGAATTAATATCATGCATTTTCCTCCCTAAAATTAACCACAACAGAGAAACATATACTTACAGGAACAAGAAAGAAGGATGTCTTTCCTCCTTGTAAAGTACTTGTTCCTTCCTTCACAGGTGTAGTTCCCAACATGATCAGGCTGAACGTTAGATATGATTAAGTGATGTGCCTGTTTACCCGACTTAACAATCAGTCCGTCGTATCTTAAGGTAACCGTCTCATTCAAATCACCATCGTGTAGTTCGTTCCCATTTCTCAGCCACTTTACTTCTGGTAAAGGTGACCCAGTGCTGTAACATGTTAGAACTTGAGGTTTACCAACAAACTGAGAAATATGATCCTCGTCAAAACCGACCCAAGGATTGGCTAAAAACAAATAACAGTGATTTTTAATACCATTCGAAGAAATTACAGATGTGGTTTGATTCTTGACGAAATATGATATAATAATAATTATAATGTTTTAATCATCCTTTCCCCTTATAGGGCTTTTCAGGGATAAAGAAACAAATAATCTAAACGGAACGTAACGAAACATGGTTAAAAACCCAAGTGGAGAGGCAAGCAATGTTGGCTATTTTACAAGTGTGGCCGAGGATTTCAACTCAGGACTTAACCGCGAGAACAAATACAGCCAGCGGTTAGGGCGGGACTTGAACTCGGGGTCTCCGGAGGCGAATTATGAGTCCATCGCTCTAACTACTCGGCCTCGACCACTCCTTTTAAGTCCGATAATTTTTTTGTCATTAGGCACAGCATCATGCATTACAAGGCAAGGCATCAAGCGGAAAAAGAACGCCATTTGATCATATTCAGATGTTAATTTGTCTAATAAGAAATACATTATTATTAGATTATATTATTAATTATTTTGTTAAATGATGCCTGTCAAGTGCAATGTGGGTGGTGGGGTGGTGGGTCCAGTCAACGCTAGCTTTTATCCAGTGTCGGATCCAGACCTTGAGATAGGCTGGGGGGGGGGGGGGGAGCTCCAGGTCCTTCGGGCCTCAGTTTGGCCGGGTCCGTCCCCTTGATCCGCCACTGTTATCTATGCGTAGCATTGCACTTTTATCATTTTCCTTTCTTTTTCTCACATAGACTGAATTTATTCAAAACGTACTTGACAGCTGATCATTATTAATTAAAGCGCTGTAATTGCTGACAGATCATAAAGATCACCATAACCATATCATAAGATATCGCAAAAACAAGATGAGTATCGACACCTTAGTCCTTCGTACTGAGGAAAAGCGAGAAAATGACAAAGTCAGTTCCGTTTTTCCTTCAAAATTAATATCTTCAATATCCTTTTATAAAAAAAAAATAGAAAAATAGATTTTCTACAACCAGCCTAGTGGAAGAAATCTAAGACATTTTACCGAAAGGATAGCGAATGTATGGCCTATTAATAGTTATGTAACTATGATGTATACTTTACTGTAAGTTAAAGGTACGACCTACCAATAGCAGAGCAAATTTCAGCCATAAGCGTGTCTTCAAAATCTTTCAGGGAGGAGAAACCATTGACTAAGATCAGGTCATCTTTTTCTTCCGTCATATTAAGAAATCTTGACTGCCGGTCTGGACTGGTGTCTCCAACTAAGACGACCACTATGCGGACACCTTTACTCTTGAGCGATTCCGAGACATTCTTTAAAAGAACTTCGTCCACTACATATAACGCAAGAGGAGAAGCAATTACAACAACTATCTGTGACGCATTTTTGTCAACTTGGGGGGCAAAAATGCTTTCTGATGTAACTTGTAATGCACGTTCGACTCGAGGAAGGATCGCCGAACACAGATCATGAGAAGGTAGATTGTCAATGACATGGTCAAACAGGTTCAAAGTGAATTTAGGTAAAAAATTCATTTCAACAGTTGCGTTCATATTATACAGGACAACTGCAGCGTTGATCTTTGACGAATGCTGCCTAATTTTACTCATGCTTTTCTTAACGAAATCCCTTTCGAGTCCGTAGTTGAAAGCTGAAACTGTATTATCTACCAGAAAGGCTATGTTCCCTCTTTCTTCGTGGCAGGGACCTGCACCTGCAAGAGTAAAACAGATGCCTCAATAAATTAATAAATGGGAGAATAAATTACCGAGTAAATCATTGAATAATTAAGGGAAGTCCATTCAGACCTGAAATAATTGAAGCCGCTCCCCCCCCCCCCCCCTTGCTCCCCGCCCCTCCGTGTTTACATTAGTTTCAAAGTTTCAAAGGCTCCCTCATCGATGTGGCTGGAATGGAGTCATAGCTTCCCCCACCCTCTCCCACCCTTTGTTGGTTAATATTTGCCCTGATAATATGATTTGTATTTGTATTTTATTTTTTCTCCTCTTGACATTAATTACAGTATATAGATATTACACTTAGGACAGCAGAACAAATATATATAAAATTAACATAATATTTTATCAACTTCATCCCCAGGGCGCTTTTCCCTGGCATTTTCCCCGCCCCACCTCCAAAGCCAGGGAAAGCGCCCTGGGGACAAGGTTGAACATTTTATTAGCATTCCCATACACAGAAATGGTATTGCTTTTATACTATTACATAATCTAATATAATATTAGAACTGAGCAGCATAATCATAACTTGTCAGTGCACATTTAGATTGTTTTTGGGGTTTTTTTGACTGATACAAGAGGGAATGTTGATCCAAAAATATTTACACTTCTACTTGGAGAAAATTTCCTTAGGGTTGCACGGAAGTATTCAATAACTAGATGATCTCCCAATACAGTGCACTACAGGTATGATAAGTATGCTGCTCTGAGCGTCAGGTCGAACTGAAGCGTAGGTTTCAAATTAATCTTCTTTTCCCCTTTCGACATTGTTATAATATTTTGTTCTTCGCTGACTGAAAATGATGGCCACCTTAAGGCCTCGGGGAACACCTATCTATGAATAAATAATTATTCGTAAGGCAAAATTTTGCTTGTGCTACATCTTTATAACTCTCATATCTCGGCTGTTTTTGAGGCGATTTTACAGAGGCGTTGTTAAATAATGGAAGTTTAGGAGGGTTCTTTTATATTTGGTAGATCGCGCTTTAACGCCTTATATCTTTTATAAAAGCCCTATTTTAGAATTCCGCTCAATACATGACACATTACAGTCTACTAAGTTTACCCCTCTGCAGTGCAAGCTCTCGAAGTTTTGTATCTGCGCTGATCTGAATTCTTAGACACAAAATTGTCGGAAAAGTCAAATTTTGAGATTCCCTCAGGAGTCCCGACTAAAGCACGACTTCAAAGAATGATAAGTAATTATGATAATTGCGGTTAACAGAGCTTTATAGATAAGAAAGTTTTTGTTCTTGACTGGAAACTTGCTTGTTATTATTCATATGTTAAAACTACACTGTTCAAATCAAGGAAAAAATTGATCGCCCCCCTTGTGACCCTATCATCCATTTCCTGAGCCACTTCCAGAGCCCTCTCCCCCTAAAACACGTTCCTAAAATTTCAGCCCCCTCGATATCTGCACGTCTTCCTTTGCATATTAAATGAAATTTCCCTAAACGACCAAATGAATGAATGAATGAATGAATGAAAGAGTGAGTGAGTGAGTGAGTGCGTGAGTGAGTGAGTGAGTGAGTGAGTGAATGAGTGAGTGAGTGAGTGAGTGAGTGAGTGAGTGAGTGAGTGAATGAACGAATGAACGAATGAACGAATGAATGAATGAATGAATGAATGAATGAATGAATGAATGAATGAATGAATGAATGAATGAATGAATGAATGAATGAATGAATGAATGAATGAATGAATGAACGACCGGGTGGATGGATGGTTCACAGGATGGATGGATGGATGGATGGATTTATGAACGGATCGAAAGCGAGATGGGCGGAAGGACGGACGGACGGACGATGGCCGGATGACTAAATGACTGGAAGAACAGAATAAACTACAGTTGAATCCCGATAATTCGAACCTTCAAGGGAAATAGAAAAAAGTTCGAGTTATTGAGGGTAAAAATATGTAGAAAATGATCTGAAGGGAAATGCCTCGAGTTAGTGGGAGGTTCGAGTTATAGAGGGTCGAGTTACCGGGATTCGACTGTACGAGTAGTCCCTCAGGATAATGGAAGTCTAACGCGAATACATGTTCTCTTGGCACTATTTTGCCATACAACATCGAGAAGGTAGTAATTACAACATGCATTAGGGATTCTCGTTGTCTACGGGCGGACTGCTTGGTGGGTAAATGAATGAAATGAAATCCTATCGAGCAAAAGAACGGACGGAAATGGAAGTTCATACTACGACATTACTGTTTCAAGCTCCAAAAAAACAGTTTTTGGGAACTCCGATCACATTCAAAAAGAAAAGAAAAACTTAAAGATTCACTCACCGGTCATTGTGAAAACCTGTTTGACTAAGTGGGGCCACGAAATGCATATGAAAATGTGCCAAAATAGAATGATTGTTATTTCCATGCTGAATAAAAATCTGAAATGAAATAAATTGAAATGAGTTAACGTAAGACGACCAGTGCGAATTAATTCTGCCTGTAAATTTACGAGAATAGTTAGATTTTCCTTAAAAGTGTAGATGACAAGAATCTTGTTTCTGTCGGTTTTTGTTCTATTAAATGCGTAAAATATGTATCCGAAATTTTTAACACCTCAATAATCTTGCAAAACCTTGTTTTTTTTCTCTTCAAGGCTGAGTAAACTAACAGACGACACATGATGTCATCAGCCTTTCTTTCATCCTTTACTCGTTCCCAGTCTTTAGGACATTTCTGAAGAGGAAAAGCAGTTTTTGGATTGGATTGTTGACTAAACTTATCTATGGACCCAAATCGGTTTGAAAAAATTTCGTGTCATATATTTTTTAATCATTTCAGTGGACAAAAACCTTGTACCAGAATAATTTAAATAACAACCCCAAGAAAATTTCTTATGGGAGCCCGAGAAAATAAATGTCAAATTTCACAAGAATTGTGAATCTGAAAATTT
Organism: Porites lutea; assembly: GCF_958299795.1. NCBI lineage: Eukaryota > Metazoa > Cnidaria > Anthozoa > Scleractinia > Poritidae > Porites > Porites lutea. The sequence goes on along the minus strand of NC_133209.1, from coordinate 23,413,414 downwards.
CATTATGTGAAATTTTTTTTTGTTTTCTCAGGCTCTCATGAGTAATTCTCTTTGGAGTTATTACAGATAACTAATTACATCTATATCCCTTGCAAAATGTAAACAAGAATGCGATATTGTTTAAATTATTCTTGCTCAAGGTTTTTGTCTACTGAAAATTAAAATTACTCAATTTTTCCTGATGGATTCTGTCTTAAGGTATCATCCACCCTTAAGCACCCTCCCCGCGTTGATCGGCGCTAGCGCTTTTGCTTTTAATAAATACACCCATAAACCGTACATTTTCTGAAAGCTTAATACTTCCAGATTATTGCTTATTCCTTTTAAAACATCAAAATATTAACGCGATTCAGAAATGAGAAGCTTTTTGTGAAAGTGGGTGTCGCTGTAAATTTAAGTCCAGGCCAGCCAAAAATAAACGGAAGAAGCCAATTAAGATCGCATTCGCTTCTTAACACGTTTGACTAAAAAACCGTGTCTCAGATTTTTGTCAAGTGGTTTTGTTCTTTTGTTATAAGCAGTTGAAGTTAGGGATAGCAAATCATTAGCACTACCTGTGAAAAAAATTCTCTTACTCGAAAACGAAAAAAGAAATCAAAATTCGCCGGCACAGTTTTTTTGAAAAACTATCTGACAGTAAGTTGGCCAAGTTTCAGCCAAATTGGTTCACGGGTTGCCGACTTGGAGTTTAAAACGTACCCTCAACTTGCTCTGATTTTCATTTCGAGAAAACAGGGGAAAAAGATTTTTGGCGGCGTATTGCCCGTGACGAGATTATAACAGATTATAACACCAAAGCTGTCAATGTTGATGTATACCAGAAAAGGGACAACAATAGTGACACAGCAGGAAAAGGTTACAAACGAAACCCAACAACAGATGAACAATTTATTTCGAACGCTCTGCTCTGTTCGATCCTTCTGTTGTCGAGAAAGCATCTTTAGTTATTTGCGACGGGCAGTTTTCATTTTGAGCCAAGCCAACTTTTACTGGATACATTTTCTAAAAGTTCGACACTTCCCTGGAAAAATCGACAACAAACCGCTTCCTGGAGATTTTCTTGAAGCTGCTCTCCCGCTACAATAGACTTTCAAAAAAGTCCTTCGTCCGATTTTTATATGGCGCGGGACCGGTCGCGAATTTGTCGCTTGCTTGGCCGCTTCGCGACCTAAAAAGCTCGCTCCGCTCGCTAAGAAACTCGTGAAACTCGATTTCGCGGTAGTTTCAATGGGTTTTTCAGAAGCTTTGTCATCTTTTAGCCATTTTTCTTGATTGTAGTAGGAGCCCTTGTCACTCTCTGCTAATTTCGAAACCCACACTTTGCAAAACGATTTTGTCGTCTTCTTTCGTCTTAGAGTCAAGGACGAAAATGGACAAGCTCTTTTTTCTTCTTTGGAGGCATTCACTTCCAAAATCCAGGGAAAAACAGTGAGCTCTATACTTGTAGACCACGATTCCTGTCAAATTGCGTGATTTGCTTGGTTCAACAGCGGCATGCGTATGAAGTATGACAGGACTTGTCAACGATCAATTAAAATAATTAGCATAGAAAAAACTTTTGCGCTCCATAAGTCTGCACAGAGAAAACATTTTTTTCTGGAACTTTTTTTTAAAGAAAGCTCTTGATGAGCTCTACTTAATCATCTAAAAATTGAAAATTTTGAAAAATGATAGGTTTTTACCCTGGATGATACCTTAAACTACCACAAAAGCCCTCTGCTAGGCATTAACTGAATGTAATTGTAACATTAAATTAGGCCTTCCGTTAGTGTTTTTTCCTCTGATAATAACAATTACTAAGGTAATTCGCTCTAGGCTGTTCCTAACCTGAGATCAGGCTCAATTTTCGTTTCGCTTTGTAAATAACATTCTGGCTAGCGAGGCGAAACGATAGCCGTTAGAGAGAATGTATGCATGAGAACCGCTAAAATTGGGCCTGATCTCAGGTCAGGCTGTTCCTTTCTCATGAAGCTAGACATCTTCATCGCCAACACCCTCGGTTAATTTTCATATTTATTTGTTTACAAATCGGATGCAAGGTAGGCACTATTTTTTTAAATATCTTTGGGTTGTCCAATATAGAACGAGACTAGATTCCACTGGAAAAAAGGAGTAGATTCCACTGGCTTCCTCACTTCTATTCGCGGGAGGCTTTTAAAATTTGCCATAATTATCGAAAGACAATACTGACCGGCGCCAATTATTCGTGGCTATTCTTAGCGCACGTTTTTTTCTTCAGGTTGTTTAATCGCAGAAATGTCCGCCTTTTTCAACCCGTTCTCGCCCGCGGTCTAGATATTGGATCTGACAGCGGGTAGCAGTCTAAAGTGCAGGCGTTATTTGGAATTGGGTCAACCTCGTCAAAAGCCCTGGGGACGAGGCTGGAATAGGGTGTGGGAGAAGGGGAGATCAGATCAGTTTTTTAATAATCATTTCAATCATTATAAAAATGTACAAATTCAAGGGTAAAAGCCAATAAAGTTATTGAAAATTAACCTGAAATGCGACGCCTCGATGGCCTAATTGTAGGGTAGTTTTGGCCCCACCGTGATAGGCTTGCTTCCCCCCATGCCATTTTAAACATGATAGCTGATTCTTTTTTTACTTATCTTTGTTTATTGTTATATTATACTAATATTATAATTTTTTTTTTTTTGCAAAATAAGTAAAATAGTTGAAAAAAAAAAATGAAGTGAAATCGCCTTGAATTTATCGGGAGGTTCCGCAAGTCGGTCAGGATCCCATGGCGCTCGAGCGTCACGCAAGCAGTCATTCTTATCATTTAATCCAGTTAAGTGGTAAATTATTCTTATCAGGCACCTTTAACTAATAGACACGTTTCTGCCTTTTATCGCCCGAAATTGGAGTTGATTGTGTTGCCCTTGCACGATATTCCTGAGTATAGGTAGTGGAACGATTGCACTCAAATAAAAGTCGCTCGACAAAATAAGCCACTCACATTGATTACTGATATAAGAGTGTATCAATTAAATATTTAATTATGGTCTTAAAATTGAGAGGCGAGAACATATCAGTGCTGTGGAAACGCAATGAAATTAAGAGCCAAAAGCGACTGGAAAAATCGTTCAAACGAAGGTACTAGTGATCTGTGAAATCTGGGTTCCCTTCCAAATATTCCGATTAGGTCGAAGAATACAGTAAGAATGTAAATTATTTACAGTGTGGCATATACTTGCGTTTTCTTATGTTGGGGTTACGTACATGTGTAACGGATTTCTCTTCTCATGTAGTGTTTTTTCACCTTATCAGTAAACTAACCCTAAGGAGAACACGCAAAAAAATAAAACTGTAAAATGAAATAAAATTGGTAATAGTAAATAAATAACACTGATCAGCGAGCATAGAGTTCTATTAAATTTAATACTTACGAAAGTCCCGGTGTGCAACGTTGATACTGAGATAGAACTTTCACTGGAACGCTGGCATCTTTCTATATCTCTGGCCGAGTGACTAAGTCTAATGTGTAACCCACTAATCCTTGGTAGATAAAGAAAGGAAGTGATTGCGATTATGATCTGCGACAGAATGCGATATCTATCATTCTTTTCAATCAAACAATCTTTTATCTAAAGCCGTGAAAACCAAGTTCCCTAACATTTATTAAGGTGAGGGTACCCAAATGCGGTCGTTATGACTCATGCTTTAAAACTGCGTCAATAAAGAAAAAATATATACAGATATTTGAATGAAGTGCTTTGTGAGTTATTTTAATCAATCAAACAAACAATATAATCTGTTGGAAATGAATCTATAAGAATGCCTACAAATGAAAGGAGTATTTTATAGTGAAGTTTCATCTTTTTGCACTTGTGACTCCAGGCACGTAACTTGTACGCACTTCTTGTGGTCGAAATGGTAAACTAGTCAAGATACACTTACCCATTCTATAGAATTAATTATAACTGCCTAGCATGTTTAAAACCGACTGCCTAAATATGTACTTGCTTTTTCTTGTGCTTAAAAACGTGCATCGTGGATTGTGTCTTTCATTTCGATACATTTATGGGGCAAAAATCAGAGGCACTGAGAGGTTTCAGAGAGCAATCAGAGGTTTCTATTTTTGAAGTTTATTAAAAGTCAAAACATCATGACTAATTTAGCCCCGTGCAAACTGACACAACTTTGTTGGATGTTACATGTCAGCGTCCGTTTGCACACCCTGTTGCATATTATTGCGTGTTATTGCATGTTATTGCATGTTGTTACGTGTTGTTGAGAGTTGTTTCGCAAAGTTTGAAACTGGTCGAACTTTTGAGCCAACAACTCCCAACATTTCTTTTGTTCTGTGATCGCCTTTACAGCCACCTCTTCCAAAATTGTTGGGGTCACGCGCGCACCAAGATGGCTGTCGAATTTGAATTTGCAAAGTCGTATGGGTTGTATCCTTTTCACGATGTACTGCAGGCCCCAGCATTGTTGAGAGTTGTTGCATCCGTTTGCACACCACTGCTAACACGGGCGCAACAACTCCCAACATTGTTGGCCCAACAGTGTTGGGAGTTGTTGCGTCCGTTTGCACGTAGCTTAAGGGGCAAGACCAAAGAAAAGGTTATTACGGAGGAGGGACGAAGTACAAGTAATGTATATAGAGGTATTCATCATGCACCAAAAGTCGTAAATTCGATGCCAAACATTTGGAGTGCCGAGCCTATTTTTTAGCCCACGTGAATGGAGTTTTATTCTCGACATTATTCATATTTTTCTCAAAAACTCTAGGAAATTGATTGATTAAACTCCATGCTGAAAACCTAAAATTCACTGTCTTTGAATTACGATATCTTGGCCTTCTTACATCCAATGTTTTTTGGAGAAAACCATATTTAAAGCTCACTTTGTTCCAAATTTCTTAGTACCAAAGATGTTTGGTCCGTGGTTCTTGCATGTGCCAAAATTTTGTTTATATAGTAACTCACCTAAAGATTGCCGCTATTTTGTAGGCTTGTCCCTCACCTAACGCCAACTTCCAATCCGTATTTTGGGTGACAGTGTGATCCCCGCTGACGGTGTGGGGAATTTTCGAGGTTGGATTATTTATTTATTTTCGTCAACACTTTCCTTAATATTTGGCTTTTGATTTTTCCCCTTGCAAGGCACTACCCAATTTCACGACCTAAAATGATAATTTTTTCCTCGTCTGAAACTCAGTGCGAATTTTCCATTGGTGCCCCTTTTTTTTCCATTTTCATCCTCAGGAAATGGTGAGGAAAAAAATTGAGGTGCCGTGCCGATTATTTTGAGCTTGTAAATGGGGTTTAGGTTGAATAGACCGCACCGATAAAATGAAACATGGATAATGTGAATTTTGATTTACCCATTTTCAAAGTGCAGTATGTTAAAAGTGCAATATGTGAAATTATGACTTAACCTTTAGAATTTGCTTGGCCTTTTTACTCAGAATTCCAAGTACTCTGAACAAGCTCGACGGGACTGTAAATAATAATTAACCCGTTCTGGCATTATTCATTCAAAATATTTCCCCGATTCTGATTGGCTAAAAGCACACCTATAATTCACAATAACCAGCTACTGATGACCAAATTTGGAAGAATTATGCGATTAATGAACCGATGACGTCAAAAGTGAAGCTTCCTTGCAGGTTAATGGACCGTTAACCGAGACCTGGAGACGAGGTTGAGTTGCTTTGGTTGTGAAGACAAAAATGGCGAACATTTCACTCGTTTCAAGAGTAAGAACTAGGCGAAATAATAGGAAAAAAATGGCAAGAACAACAAGAAGACGACTCGAAGGGTGACATTTGCTATTTGGAGAATATTTGCGGAGCTGAACAACCCTAAACGTGCACTATCGAAGATGAACTTAACATCGATGGAAGTAAGCATGTTTTTACTGCTTTTAAACAAGGAATTATTTTGAATGAATAATAAAATAATTATTGCATTCGGCTTTCGTATCATATGAAGAATTGTGGAGATCTCGGAGGGTGTTATCCCCCTCGGCCGACCTTCCTCGATCTCCAGATACTCAGCCTCATTCATTAATTGTTAATTATAGTGCTCCCGACCTTCCTTTACACTGTTCGCGCCGTAATAACCCGAAGGGCTACTGTAAGTTTTAACAAGTGTTCATTTAAACGAAACCTAACATAGACCTCGGATTGAGACCTGTAGATTTGCCCATAATTAAGTGGGCTGTGAATTTTCATTTATCAAGTAGAAACCTGACGTTTTTTACCTGCCTTTTTAAGTATCGATTCTCTCCATGGAATCCATGTGTTAGCCCTTACCATACCGTTTTTCAGTCACCACATTATACTGTAACTATAGACTCGCTATTTCAACGACCTCTTGGAAAGAGTTAACTCATATAAGCTTTCCAAAGTAAACGATAAAGCCACTGAGTTATAGGATGAAAAGTAAGACCAGTCCTACGTAAGACGCTAACTTTCTGTTCAAGTGGCACATCAATTCGCCTGAAAAGAGCTGAGACATGTCTTATCTTAGAAACGCCCGTAACACATGTTATTAGATAAGATACGTCTTAGTCAGTACGAAAGAAACGTGGTGTAAGTAAACATCTCATCTCAGTATGCCCAAATGACAGAATGCATTTACGAATGCATTATTTAAAGACACTAGGCGGAAAAATTTATTGCTGCGAAAACAACTGGTAGGAAAACAAAAATAAACAAGTAAATAAATATATCAATGAATAAATTCCGATTAACAACACGTTTTCTTCCCCTGCTTGTTATATACGATTTTATTTGCGTTTTTGTTTGATTTTTTTTCCGGTCTCTTCTTAAAGGACAATTCAAAAAATGGTCAACGTCTTATCAAGCCTTAAAGAAAAGTACTTTTTGCCTTTCTTCCCTTCTTTTCAGGCTTTTCTTTGTTATGAACACAGCTTTGTATTTTCTTACTTGAGAATTGTCGTGAGTAGAGAAGGATCGGCCGTAACCCTCAAAAATGTAACGTACTATCTACAAGGCACTAATGAGGTTCAGACATAAATTATGAAATAAGCTTGAAATACGTACTCAGTAAACTGATCTTCGACACAGGACTTCGTCCAAATTGCTTAACTATAACACGGGTCTCACTCGAAAGAAGTAAAAATGACAATAATAATGATAATAATCAATATTGCTATTTTCATCAGCGCTTTAAAATAAAAATATTTTTAAAAAAAATTAAGACTGCATAAAGTATACAAAGTGCATGAACTAAAACAATTATGTCAACACTAAAATTCTAAAAATTACCTAGACTACTTAAATCGTAAAAAAACTGCATATATAACCTACTAAAAAAGAGATTAAAAAGCACGTAAAATGAAATGAATGATGATATAAAAAAATGAAAATCGAAAACGAAAAAAAAAACTAACTTTACCTGTAAATCGCTGCTGCACACAAATTACTACTGGCTAGGCCCTCTTCATTATAACTCTGAAAAGAATGAAATGCTTCTCCATCGGCTCCACTTCTTCGGAATCAAAATATAGCTTTGAAGCTGTTCACCAGCACCAAAAGTGATTTCAACCGTACTTGAAGCACAAACACTGCAAGCGAGTACTAGATATATGATTGGTTTAGTTATGATTGGCTACTCATGATATTTACTTGATTTTGATTGGTTTTGACGCAGGTGCAATGCAAAATAGTCACATTTTATTCCACTGTAATCTCTAAATTGCCATCTACAAACCTAAACCCTCAAAGTACTTTACAATGAGCGACGAAATAACCTTCGAACTTTTGAACTTGAGCGTGGATTATTTGTTTGCCGTTGTGACTTTTTCTCACTAATTTCAATATAATTTTTCATTTAGTAATACTTAATTCTGCTGGTGTCCTGTATTCTTCTGACTTCATCTGTGACAAACAGACTGACTCTAGAATAAAAATCGAATACAATGTACCCTTTTACTTTTTTATTCAATTACTTTTTTGCATGTCGTCATTGTTGTTATACTCGAATCTCTGTATATTATTTTGTTGCGAAATAAAGGCGTCATTAAAGTGATGGGAATTCGCAGATGTGGTTTGAAGAACATGGAAGACTTTTCCATTAATATCTTATCTGACAATGTCAAAATGAAAAGGCTTACTTTAATTGATCCCACTTCCTGTAGAGATGATTTAGTTTCAACTGCAATTGTTCTCTTTTCAAACAACAGTTCGTGCGTCTTTAGCGTAACATCACTCATGATAGTGATTATATATCGCTGACATAAGAAAGAGGGAAAGATTTGCACACTAACAAAAAGTCTGTAAAAGGTCCAGTTGTTGGTTTAACAAAATATCGCTGTTTATCCGCTTTCACAGCGACAATTGCAAGTTGCAAATTGCAAGTGCACATCTCCCCCTTGGAAGAAAGCTTTGGATTAGATTTCTTCTCTTAAATTAGGCAAAGGAATTGCTTTTATCAATTCCCTCATAAAAATTCTATCCTACCGGCGATTAAGAGAAAGATAATAACACAGTGTAGCATACATGAAATTTGATAATGAACACGGTAAACCAAAAATTTTAATGCGACTTTTCGTGAGATTTCTGCCATATTTTTTGATCAGTGATCATTGTGATGCGATCGAATTTGCCCCACAAACTAAGGGTCCTCGAACTGTAAACAAACTTAGTTGATAGGTTTGCGTGTAAAAGTAACGTTTACAGGTACATTTTATTTGTTTGTTTCAGGCTTGAGTCTCTACGCTAGACTTTTGTACATTATGCTTTTGCTTCCCCACTAAAATGCTCCACCTTAATGCTCCATTTTTCCCTCTAAAATGCTCGGTCTCCCCAAAAAAGTCACTAAAATGCTCCGATAATGCTCATTATACAAACGGTTTTTTAAATTAATTTCAAAGTTTACACTTACAAAAACGTGCAAGTGTTGCAAGTAACAACGACAACGTGTACAAGTTCATAAATACAGCCAAAAAAAACAGCTGTATTAGGGTTTTTTGTGAATTTTGAGTTTTAGTCTTCATTTTCTTTAAAAACGCAGGAGCTCGTGGGGCATGGGCTCCTGAAAAAATTTAATGTCTATTTTATTTTCTCGGAAAAAAAATAATTTTCCGGGGAAAATGCCACTAAAATGCCCGAATAATGCTCCATGCTTTTACCTCACTGAAATGCTCGAAAAAATGCGAGCATAAGGTACAAAAGCCTACTCTACGCGCCGCTTTACAAAAGCGGTAGAACTGCATCAAAATGCGAGCGGGCTCGCTAAAACGACAATTTTTTTCTCAGAAAACGTCGCTATGAAATCGCCATTAGATAACTGGCGCGATTTTAGAATAGTGTCTAAAATTATAAAATTGTAAACCTCGCAGTAAAATCGCACTGATTCAATGACTTGTTCAAGGGCGGTTTTGCAGTGAACACCTTGATCATATTCAGACGGGGGGGAGCTTTAGACCCCCCCCCCCCGTAGCTAAAAAGTTGAATAACTCAAAACCGTTCAAGCTAGGACCACCAAATTTTCCACAGGGTTCATTTCTCTCGGAATTTTATATTTTGTTTTGTTTTTCATGCTCCCTAACTATCGTTTTATACTCAGATGAAGTTTTCTGTTAAAAATAACTCGATTTTTTATGAGTTTTAAGCAAAATGGAATACATTTAAATAATTCAAAATGGCCTCCGAGGTCCCCCGCCCCCCGGTCACAGGAATAAAAAAAAATCCCGGTTTGAACAAGACGTGATGAAGACAAAAAGGTGTGCGGGTGCGTCCAGTTTAATAAAACCAATTTAGTTCATAGCGTTATTACTACATTTCAACAGACGTCTAAATTTTTAAAAACAATAAAAGTAAATAGCTTGATGATTATAATATATTTCTAGCGGAAGATAGAATAGTGAACCAGCGAGAGTCTCTGCTTAGTAAAACAAATACAGCGTCTACCTTGCGTGTACAGATTATAACTCTCATGATGAAAATGTTGAAACATCATTGAAGGCGATGTCACACGAGACGATTCGCAACGGCGATTTTTATCGCAACACAGCGACGTAATGTTGGAACAATGTTGAAAGCATTCGAAGCAATGTCGCAACGATGTTGCGACGCAGTGTTGCGCTAAAAGTCGTCGTTGCGAATCGTCTCGTGTAACATCACCTTAACAGACGAAGGATATACTTAGAATACTATATAGTTTGTGCTTTTGAGTCGTTGTTAATAATTATAAAACAGTATTTTAGTCAATTAAAGCTAGGGGTTAAAAGCCGGAAATTCGGAATTTGTCAGTAAAATAATATTAAAAAAAACTGTCAGTTCAAATGTGTTATCGGTACAATCGGGGGTTTTAAGACAACGTTACATTATGGATGATTTTAAGGGTCGTTGCACTCAAAAAGTTTTGGCTAACAATAATTAGTCGACGCTATTTTCGGAAAGTCCGTTACTTTCTGAACTAATATTGCAAAGCTAATATTTGAGACTCGAACAATCTGATCATATTAACTAATCAATTCATCAAACTGATGACATCTATAAACGTTCTTTGATGGTTCTTGCAAAAATAGACGACGATTAATGCCTTAAGTCATTGCGGCTCCTTCAGTCTACAGAGGCGTATCGATTGTCCCTTCGTCTTCCTCTTCTTCAGACTCAGTTGATTTTTGCACCTGATAGTAATCTTTAGACGCGTCCACGAGGTTAAAATCAAAGTATTCTACCTCCCGCAGCATGAGCTGTTCCAGCCGGGTAACTAAGTCTTGAAAACTTGGCCGCTCATCGTGGTTTTCTTCCCAACAAGCTGTCATCAATGAGTACCTGCAATAGGTTCATATTCAGGTTTACATTACACCATTGATATTACAAATGACAAAAATTAAAAATAACATATTTCTAAGTATACAATTAAACGCAGTTTTAACGTGTGTGGCGCCAAGGAAGCTTTTGTTTTCGAGTTGCCCACCCACTTTCGTTGGAATAGCCAAAAAAACCAAAACCTAACATATTTTATTCAATGATGAGATGAAATTTTTTTTTAATGATTTATTCGGTGCAGGGTACGATCGCCTCCCCACATTAAACTGCGGTATAAGATTCCGGCCAGGCTTTAAAGACTTGCTCACTCAACTAAGCAAACGTTTTTGACACTTCACTTAGTCTATGCAACGGCATTTTCTCTAGTTCAAAAGATATAATAGAGAGGAGAAGTCGTTACGTCACATTGCTATGGTCTACTATTGCTGGATCTCAACAAACCGTGTTCCTGCAAATATGGCGGCCGTGTCGATATTTTCGCAGATGAGCCGAGATCGGATAATCGGGGAGAGACAAACACGTTGAGTTGTTAAGAGGTTAAGATTAGCAAAACAACAACTTTGCGCGTGCTGCACACTTTTCCGTCCTCTGCACATTTCTTTGCCGTCACAGCAGGACTATGACGTGAATTGCCGGATTTCAAGTTTTATCGACCACGTGTACATATGAATTTCTCTTTCTCTTTTTTAACTTGGATATTTTTGTTAATAGTCCAACTCCAGGAGATTTAGGCTACATTAGACAAAGTGAGCAAGTAGAGTTAACCGCGCTGAAGTTTCATTTTTAAGTGACGTCGCGGTTTCTTAAACTTCCTATTCAAGACTGTTGAGATCCAGAAATTTTTCTACCTTGGTAACGTGACGTCTATTGTGGTCTGCAAGAGAGGATGGGAAGATGAAAGGATAAAGAAATAATTCATTACCAGAGGGGAGGCAAGGGTAACTTTGTGTAAAACCAACCCTGGCTAACCCTTAAATTTGTAATTGTCTATCTCTCAAACAAGCAATTAACGAGAAAAGTACAATCTATATACTGCTATTGATTAGCAGCGGTAAGCAGTTGAAACGTTGCGATCAATACTATTAGTACTACACTGACAACGAATAATATCTTCCAGAATACAAATAACAAAATTGCTGACAATAAGTTTCTATTGAAAACTTTGGACACTCATATCAATAAAAAGGAGGAAACTTACACATCATCAGAACACAAATCAGGTTTCTCCATTCTGTAACCAGATCTCAGAAGCCTCACCAGCTCCACGTTACTCAATAATGGATAAGGTGTGCCACCTAGAAGGTTAATGAGCAGCTGGAATAAGATAATTTGCGCGATCCGCCAAAACAGAATTTCTCTGATCGATGTTTAAAAACAGATTGATTTTACCACCTATTCCTTATAATCGGTTGATATTCAAAAATGTACTTAGACTTATGCAAAGGGCGCAGATGACAAATTGTTATTGCTTGACATATCAGTAAGTCGCAACTGTTCATCAGTAGGATACCTACTTGAGGTGCTTGCTTCTGGTACGCAGTTTACTGCGCTTTTCACAAACATGCGAATTCTGAAGTTCAAAAGCCAACTAAAGATTTCGTTTTTCGATTGTGACTTCTGTTTGGTGGATTTCGATCCATTTTGTGAGTTTCTGTGTTTCCATGTTCGTTGTTGCTGTGATCGTAATTATGATTGACGGCAGCGAAAAACGCAATTGTGAAGGCGGCTTTTGAACTTTAGAGTTCGCAGGTTTGTGAAAAGCGCAGAAACAATATCCCAGTTTCTTTTATGCATGGTTTCGAGCGAGCACCTTCACTGCAAAAGTCAAACACTTGAGGCCAAATGCTAAGAAAAATCTTTCTTCAGTAGCCGTAAGAAACTTAAGTTAATACATACCAATAGTGGCAACTTCCCACAAGACAATTCCGAAGGACCAACTAAGAAATAAAAAATACGTAAGTGATCGGGAGACGGAAATACGAGGAATTTTAACAACTACAATCTTAAAAAAAAAGTGTTGAGTATTTTGCACTTTCTTCCTGGAAGGAAACGATCTCGCGGATTTGGCATCGCAATGAAAGCTTTCCCTACCTCACTACCCTTATTTGACTTATTTTTTTAAGGGGGGACTAGTTCTTATAATCATGAGTGCTTTAAATATGTTTCATTCAAAATTAGACGTAACGCCATTTTTCGCAACGTTCAATGTTATTTCCAAGATTGTAACTTTCGATTCTCCTGCTTCATCAGTTTTCCTCGATAATGGTAAATTATAATATTAACCTTTTTGCATGCAGTTTTGATGTATAACTTAAATTCTATGTAATACGTGAGAACTATACTTAACTTAACTATTCTACTTACATATCACTCTTGACTGTAAAAACCTGCTCGAAAATTGATTCGGGAGCCATCCACTTGATTGGAAGTTTCTTTTGGTTTTTAATTTCGTAGATGTCGCGATAAACCTGCCTCATCAATCCGAAGTCTGCAATTTTAAGAAGCTTTCCATGTCCCACTAAAACGTTTCGCGCTGCCAGGTCCCGGTGCACCAGGCCCTTTTGAGAGAGAAAATCCTGCCAACAAAACAAAGAACGACGACTTTTTGTCAAGTTAGTCGCTTTGCAATGACGATGAGTTTTGAAGGGGCAAAACAGACACGTTTTCGACGGTTTTTTCTACTACGATCATGTTCATATTCGTATCTTTATCCGCAGTTCAAAATATGATTCATTTCGTACTTTTTAATCCATGTCATTTCCACCATCGGGTATATTACGAACTTACAATGGCTTCTCTCCAGTAGGCCTGATTTGCTTAACTGATAGAGTGTCGCGTCCGGCCATTGCAAATGTCAGGCCTAGATTCCCGGTCAAGCCTGGATTTTTTAAGGTTCTTTTTCAACTTCAATTTTGAAGGTGCTATACAGACTCCTTTTTCAACCGCTTAGGTTTGTTCATTCTACAACGAAGATTATTTTCACTTTTCTTTTCTTCATCCACACTTCAAAATATGATTCATTTCACTTATTTCAATTGAAGTTTCCTGAAGCTTAATAAAAACGTGAGAAAGTGCCATAAAAATATTCCCATTTGTAATGGACTAGTACTTACCCTACACGTGAATTGAGAAAACAGCCGATATTTCGCGACGCCACACTGGTTTTCCCGCGAAATGACGTCTGAGAGACGAGCGCAGATATTCCATAGTGATGACGCGTAACTACCCAGATCTGGATAGTGCTTCTGATTGGTCGTGCCGCTCGTGAAATTTGCTCCAACCAATCAGAATCACTACATATACCCAGATCTGGGTAGTGACGCGTCATCAGTCTGGAATTTCTGCACTCGTTTCTCAGGCGTCATTTCGCGGGCAAACCAGTGGTGACGTGGTCAAATGTCGGCTTTTTTCTCAGGCTACCACTTACCATGCCTCGAGCTATCTGCCAGGCAAAAGACATGAGGTCAGATGGATAAAACGACTCACAGTCCTCATCACATTCATCATCTTTTTCATTATCTGTAACATCGCCTTCCTCTTCAGACTCAGAGAGGATTTCATAGGGTACATGCACTTCTTCTTCCTCCAAATCAGACTGCTTGTCTTCTTCAGAGCTGGTGGAAAATGCTCTGTTTTGGTGCAGTACAATCATTTCGTGGTCATCCTTAGCACCAGCCTTCAATAAAATCGATTGCAGGTAGAATTAGGCACAGTGGTTTCACAAGGTCAAGCCTAGATGGCGTTCATGTACTCTTAAGAATTCGTCCAGGCATTTTTTTTGTTTGTTGGGGACCAAGGGGCCTAATTTGCATTAGAACATCCTGGTACTTTGGGCTCATTGACCACTGACCGCAAGGTGTTCTTCTGGGTTTCCTAAGCTTTACGTTTGAGACCGCAATTTGCGAGTGACGCGATTTAAGTAATTTACACATGCATGGGTCAAAACTCGCGGACACGTTTTGACGATTGCTTTAAAAGTCATTTAACTCAGACACAATCTCACCGTAAATTGATTTCAAGCAGTTTAAAAAATAGTGCCTATATGAGGGTAACACCAGCCTGAGCAACAGGCGTTTGGGGGGTAAAAGAAAAAGTGAAGGAGGGAACGGGGGGTGAATTTAATGGGAGACAACTGCCTCCTAGTCTCCCTTTCCCTTTATTTTATGTTTCCTTTCCCTTATCACGTAAGGAGGGCCTGATACTCTGGTATGGATAACACAATGAATACTGACACAATAGAAACAAATGAATGTACCGACAGTTAAACAGTAATCCCGGCCAACTGGCCAGAAGCAAACCCTTTGTCTCTTTACCCTCAAAAGACAGCAGCTCAGGCATCGACCTACAGTGTTTGAAGTGAAAAAGCTTACCATATCATAGAAAACATATGACGTCCTTTCAATGGCAGTTGAAGTAGCTCTGTCTCCTGAAGTTTCCATATTTGCACATATCTAACAAAATGAGGAAGTTAATGGACGTTAATGGTTAATATGATTCACAACGGTAAGTTTTCTGTCGGTCACTTTCAATTGACTGACCAGGTGAACAAGTTTATAACGTTGTCAAAATTAGCTTCTTAAAATCATGGTAACTTCAAACTGCTGATCGCTGTTTCAATGCCTAAGGGAATATATATAATTTTAGTATATACACACTCAGTGATCTTAGTGATTTAAGCAATCTGATTAGTTCGCTATTTCGGACTATTCAACAATATTCACCTCCTAGCGAGTGGATAATGTGTGAGCTCGGTGTTTTTCCAATTTTCTTAGAGAACGATCTTTTAAAAGTAGACAAAATCCTAGGGCTGACTTTTTTTAAGGCAAGAAGAGACTTTGAAAGATTCAAAACAGCGTTTTTCCATTTACTGTAGCTGAGTATTGTGCTCAATGGATTGTTTACAACTCCCGTTTATTGGAGTAGAAGAAGTCGTTTCGTGAACTCAGCGTTTCCTACCAAGAAAAATTGGCCCAAAAATCTTATGACAAACAAATTTGAAAGCAAATGTTTGTAAAAATTCGACGTTTCAAGTAAATAGGAAAACGAGTGGTACAGGAAGACGACGTCTTACCTCGAGCAATCGAGCCACCATTTTTGTCAGCACTTCATGCGAAGAACGACAGAACAAACCCATTACGGCTATAAACTTGGCGAGTCAACAGAAAACAACAAAGCCCTACTTTTCTTCTCAGGTAAGGAGACAATTCAAACTTTTAACGGTTCCATTTACGCCATTACGCTTTTGTTACGAAGTGCTAAACTTGCGAATTGCCATGTTTGAAAATTCTGCAAAGATGTATTTTAAACTTTCGCGTGATTTGATCCGTCAATCAAATCGTCCTTTTTAATTGTTTCCTCTCTGATTTAGTTGAGATCACTTCGTGTGTATATACTAAAACAATTACTCTTTTCAATCTCGGTGAATAGTGGCTTTAGGAATATTTACCTCGCCGCTTCACGCCTCGTTAGGTAAATATTTAGCCATTATTCACCTCGATTTTAAAGAATAATTGTTAAATATACTAAGTTCCATCGCTCAAACCTTCACCTAAGAAGTTTGACGTTTCTTTTAATTATTATTTTTTTCAACTACTTCAGCCTAAGAGAAGCAGAGTCTGATAGTTTATTTCTACTGTAAATCCTCTATTAAGCGCCCCCTCTCAAATAATCCCCCCTCCCCCACCCCTCCCACCTCTCTAATAAGCCCTCCTTTTTCAGGGGAAGAAAGTAAATATAGGCCCCCACCTTCCTTTAAGTCCCCCTCCCCTCCCTTTTTCTATTATTATTCATTAATAAAATTAACGATAGACTGTATAAATCAATCAAGACAGCACTGTAAAAGCTCCTGTGGACTGGTCCAGGAGGGTTTATTCAACATCTGAAAGTTCAAATTTGTTTTTGAACATCCTCAGCATGAACTCCAACTTTTGTACTTGAAGCTGCAAGTTTAACTTTAGCTTTTGCACTTTGCATTCTAGTTCTTTACGGAGAACTGATACCATCGTCTTTGCTAAGTTGAATAATTCCGCTGTCTCTATTAACCCCCTCCCCCCCCCCCCCCACGCCCAAGGGTGTTTAAGGGGACATAAACAGAGGATTTACGGTATATAATGTTTCTTGCTTCACATTCATTGTCATATATATCACAATACCCACATAGTCAAAAGAATCGGAAAGAAAAAGAAACGGCTTAGACTTTTTAACATCATCTTTACTACACATTGTATTATAATTAACATGCCATGTACACGAGGACACAAATTAAGTTTGGCTTATTATGTACCTGACTTCTTTTCCGTATTAACCACTGACGCAAATCACCATGAGCGACGTATTCAGTTATCAGAAGAAGTGGTTTGGTCATTGTCCAACAGCCGAGAAAGCTCAGAACATTTTGATGTTTCCCAACTTTTTTCATGAGTTCAATCTCACCAAGAAATTCACGTCGTCTTTCATCGGTTGCGTTATCTTAAATATCAATAAGTGCAAATTTCCTTCAAAGTCAAGAAATGAGATAAGACAAACGTCCATTTTACACATTATTTTCAGTGAGACAGGATGTCAGCAAGGACGGCACCTCTGGCTGCTACTCTAAGTACCTGTAAGACCTAACTTTAACCACACCACACCAACACTTGATACACGACATGAAGTAACGTGATTCAAATTATATACCATATCAATGGACGTCTACACTCCTTATAAACTTTATAGATAGAAAATTGGAGACATTATAGTTCCCTTTGAGCAGGGATGAAGAACGAAGGGGTAAGTCCAAAGTCACCACCCAATGACTCAGTTATCTGAGTTGAGAAATAGTCTTCATCAGAAGCAATATTATCAAAACACTTCCATGTCACCGTAGTTTCCCGGGGGGGTACTGCCATATATGGGCTATATAGGTATGTGCCGCTGTGAAGGGTATGGTTTTCAAGCAGTTTACTCTAGGATAGGGTATATAAATCAGAGCGTTTGGCTCTAGAATAGGGTATCATTTTTCAGGAAACTGATCAGTTGGTTGAAGATTTTATCTAGACTAGGTACACAGCTACTCTAGGATAGGGGGATTTGGGGAGTTTACTCTAGTATAGGGTAGCAAAATTCAGCTGAACTAGCTCTGGTAAAGGTTAAGGGTTCCAGGCTCCCAGCGGCACATCCCCACCCAGAAATTCCTAAAGTGCCCCCCCCACGGGCGTAGTTTACTTGTAGTCAAGGCGGGATTCGAGCCAGCAACCACCCGCTAGCCAGACGCCCCTCTAGCTAAGCTTCCTAAAAACCCATCTACTTACCTACCTACCTACCCAACTAACTAACTAACTAACTAACTAACTACCTAACTCAACCTTTATGTCACCTACCTACGTACTTACCTACCTACCTCTACCTTCCTATTTTCCTATCTACCCACCTACCAACCAACCAACCAACCAACCTACCTACCAACCTGCCCACCGACCTACCTACCTACCTACCTACCTAACAACCTACCTATCATATCAAACAACCAACCAAAGAACCTTTCTACTTACCTATCAGTACCCACCTACCTACTACCAACTACCAACCGACTAACTAACCTTCCTTCTTACCTATCTACCCATTTACCTACCAACCTACCAACCCAACAACCTTCCTATACCTACTCACTTACCAACCAACCTTCCTATTTTCCTATCTACCCACCTACCTAAACGCCTGCCTACCAACGATACCCACCTACCTGTCTATCTACCTACCCGCTCACCTACTTGCTTACAATCGGCGACAAAATTGTTGAGACATTGTACTTAAATAGGGCAACTTCGGAGAACAAAAGAATCCGCACCCCTCCCCTGTCCTCTCCATTCAAAGTTGGGGTGTTTGTTGTTTTCTATAGGTAGCTAGAACAAGGGCACAACATTGCACGGAGGGGTGGGGGAGGAAAGCAATATTTCCTCCTTTTGAAGTTAATAAAACGTAAAAAAGCCCAGTTTTGGGCGAAGTGTCTCAACTCATTTTGTCGCCGATTGTCTGAATCGAAATCTACGCGCTGTTGTCTTATTAGCACCGGTTAGGAGACGGTTACTAGTTGAGATTACTATATTCACCGAGTCGTTTTTCAGAAGATACATAAGATACCCATATAATCCCTTTCCTGTGTTTTTCGATGGAAAATTAGTTTTGACAATCTTTGTACTCGGTAGTGTTTTCAAGTAATTACGCAGCATACCCACGTACCGAATGATTGATTTTCCTGACGGTAATTAAGTGTGATCGGTAGGAATCGATGGGAGATAATATATTTTATTTGAATATATCCCTAGTAAGTTCGAAGTGTTTATTCGAAGTTTGGCTATTTGATAAGGGTGGGATGGACGATAAAATAGCCATGATTGCTATGCGCAGGAGAATTTTCAGGAAAAATGTTCCAATTTCTAACGCACAGCAAAGCTGCATAGCATGCTAAATTTGTGCAGCAGATTCGTTGCCCATATACCCACAAGGGTCTTTGAAGAATGTACTTTACAGTAGAAACTATGAGGTCAGGAGGAGACTGGCCACGAGTAACCACGAGTAACCAACTTTGTTCTTAAAAGATAATCAGATTATTTTATTTTATACTCATCGTGGTTACTCGTGGTTACTCGTGGAAATTCCTCCTAAAGAGCAATTTTAGCCATTATAACTACCTTAATGCCTAGAAATCTATTAAGTTTCCTATCCTTTTCACTTTGTTCTTTGTTTCGATGCGTTTCGATAAAGGGGAGAATAAGAAATCGTGCGGGACGCGCCACATCGCACGATGTCAAGGCACGGTTAAGCGTGACACGAAATGTCACGCACTGAAAATAACGAAATCGCCTTTCTAGAATAGGTATGATGAAGTCGAACACTATAAATAAAAAGACACCAGGGGTCTTACATCCCAGCATAAAGAAATGAATTCAATTAACTTTCTAAAGGACGTACGGCCACTTTTGAGACAATCGGCGACAAAATTGTTGAGACATTGTACTTGAATAGGGCAACTTCGGAGAACAAAAGAATCCGCACCCCTCCCCTGTCCCCTCCATTCAAAGTTGGGGTGTTTGTTGCTCTCTAGGTAGCTAGAACAAGGGCACAACATTGCACGGAGGGGGTGGGGGAGGAAAGCTATATTTCCTCCTTTTGAAGTAAAGAAAACGTAAAGAAGCCCAGTTTTGGGCGAAGTGTCTCAACTCATTTTGTCGCCGATTGTAGCTATAAAGCTACCTACACATGAGCAACCTACACACCTAGCTAGCAACATACACACCTACCCAACTTTTACAAGCCTATTTACTTACCCACCTACCCACCAACCTGCCCACCTACCTCGCAACCTACACACCTACCCAACTTTTACAAACCTATTTACTTATCCACCTACCTACAAACCTGCCCACCTACTTACCTACCTTCCTACCTACCTATCTACCAACCGACCTAACAACCTACCTACCTAACAATCTGCCTACCAACCAACCAACCTTCCCTCTATCTACCCACCTAACTACCCAAGTACCTAGCAACCTACCCAGCTACCAACCTACCCATGTACCTACCCACCCACCCACCTACTTCTCCACCTACCAACAAACCTTCCTACTTACCTATCTACATTGGAACCTCGATATAACGAACCTCTATATAACTAAGTCCTCGGTACAACGAACGATTTTCTTTACCCCAGTAATGGTAAAATATACGAAAAAGAACCTCGAAATAACGAAACCTCGTTATAGCGAACTAATTCTGCCAGTCCCTTGGCCCTTCGTTACATCGAGGTTCCACTGTACCTATCTACCTACCTACCCACCTAAAGGCGTCGGTCTGCTGTTGGTAATAAATGAATCTTAAAGTACTGAAGTCTTAGAAAAGAATGGATTGCGACTGAAGCGAGCCGTATTTAATTGAAAGATCTAAATTAAGAACTGGCCAAATTTTGGGCGTTTCTATTCCACACTCCCTAGGCATCGTCGAGGAGATTTTTTCCTTTGTAATTTCTCGACCTTAGAAAAGACCTTGTCCTTTTAGGCCAGCTTTGATGCGTAGTTCGTATTTGAACAAAGCCCTAACCTGAAAGAATGCATCATATAAAAAACGCCCACACCCACCATGGAGCTCTTTAACAGCAACAAATTGTTTCCTTTTCTTTCTTGAAGAGTCGTGCTGACATTTAAAAAACTCTAAGGCATCTTGATGCAGAGCTTTGTGAACTTTTCCGAAAGCCCCTTCGCCCAACTCTTCAATAAACGATGTCCTTATTGGAGGTACTTCGCAAATCTCAAGGACCTTTACATCGTTGACTGTCCTATCAAACATAACACAACGGAAGCCAGTTATACGACCACCCTGATATTATGGCTACTTTTATTTTTTTCTGGCGAACGAAAGTAACGATTTTTACTTGAAGCCTCAAAACGTTACTCGGCTTAACAAACAGTCGACTTGTTGGTAAGAGAAAATAAACAAAGAAAGAAAGAAAGAACGATATAATAACGTAAGGCTATTTCTTGAAAAAGCTTTCTAAGTGGTATGTGATAACCAACAGATTGGTGGCAAGATTTATTCATTATTTGATATTCTTTATTGTCATCACGACATAGTTTAGCAAAGTTTTAATAATCGTAATCTGTTACTTGCACGTGGCTAAGACTACCTGGTTAGTGACGAATTTTCATGGCCTAACCATGGTCGTATCCCGGGGGTACTAAAAGATTTTTTTGTGGGGGGAGGGGAGGTGGGATAGGAAAGGGCTCTGGGACCCGTGAGACCTTGGTCAATGCCAATTTCGGGATCCCATTCTAGACTATGCCCAAAATCTTTACCTACACCCTAGGTATTCTATGGATCAAAAACTCTAGTTGCTCAGACTGTTGACCATTTTTCCAAAAAACTGATACTGTATACTGGACCAAAATATCCCTCCATTTCGATACCCTATCGCAAGTAAGGCTGCAAGAAAATTCTACTCTTCACAGCGGTTCGTTCCTCCCTGGGGATCTTATTAACAGGGTTTCACTCTATTTACAAAATTTAAGACCACAACTAGTTTTTACAGTCAAAACACTGATAAATCATCACAAGTCGAAACACGTTGAACCATCCAATAAGAAGCTGATCCAATTAATGTCACCGCTTATCGGACTGTCTTCCCACTGGTGACAGACACGTTATCACATCATTACTTGGTATTTTATACAGGGGGGGATAATGCAGTTGTCGTTCTTTTTTTGTTTTTATTTGCCCCGGGGGCACGTAGCTCTTTGAAGAGAAATTCAGATACCTCTTAACACGACGCCTGGACTTTTTCTTTCCCTTGCGATTCCTTATGTAAGTGACCACGGTTACTACCAGGGCAGCGAAGGACACCACACAGGCAACGATGATGAAAATATTCCGGTTATCGTCTTGCGGAAGCCCTACATGTAAAGACGTCGACACAAACGGAGATTAAGCAACGTTTGGACTTCCTTAGAGCTGAATGATCAGAAGAACTTTTAATCACATTTGACTGTTCAAACTGACCTCATTTAATCGTTGTAACTATTGTAATTCACTGACAATTCATAAACAGGTTATCTATACCTGATGACGAACTGCTTCCTGCTTCAGGCTTCCCTCCCGTCTCTATTGGCCATGCATTTGGGTCAGTCTCGCTGCTTCCAAGCGCGTTCCAGGCTTTTACCTTAAATTCGTAAGATGTTGTACAGTTGAGGGACAACTCTAGCTGGTTTACTTCAGGGATTGTCATATTTATCGTGGTCCACTTCCTGAAACGTCCTTCTGGTTCCACTTTTGAATAATGTACAGTGTAGAAAAGAATCGGACAGCCACCTGATGGAGGCTTAGCCCACTTCAACGTGACATTACAGCCAGGCGTGCTTGTCTCCGTATTGATTATTTCCGGTATTTCAGGACGATCTGTAGTTTAATATAAAATTTAAAGTTAGTCCACTAAGAATATTAATAGTGGTGATATATTACTTTTTGTTCACTTAGACTGTTCTCTGGAATGCTTCCGTGATCAAGTACCTTATCACTGCATACAAAGTCAAGCTTGTATCTTCAGCTATGGCGATATCGTGTTTAAAAGGCCTAGTTTTAGCTTCCTTTATCAGCCAAAAAAAGAGAAAGGAACTGTGCTCGAAGAACAGTCCGTTTCAAAGCCGAGGGCCGGCAGGGGCCTTCCTGGCAATTTGGAACAAACTCAGGATCACGGTTTAATGAAGAATGATACATGGGCTTGCTACAAGCCTTAGGGCCGGAGTTTTTCAGACTATCATGGATTTTTTCTTTTGGTATGCACGTGAATCCTGGCCCACAGGTAGCTTCAATCCTGGGGAGGCACTTTGTCGACTCATTATGGCTCTTGGTCGACTTCGACTTAGATCAAGAATCATGATGCCTTGTAAATGTTTAGAGCTATTATATTAAGTTTCTTTTTTAGCCTTTTTAAAAAGCTACATGCAAACGGACACAACTGTTTCAAACTTTGCGCAACAACTCCCAACAACACGGAACGATAGAAAACAGGGTGTGCAAACGGAAACAACATGTCAGATCCAACATTGCTATATAGCTGGAAATTTTTCTCAACAGCTTGCGCTCTCATTGGTTACTTCGAAGTCACATGACATCTAACCATGAAACTGTTCCCCGCCAAAATCTCTGAGCGGGAAACATTGCAAAGTCAGAGTGTAACACTGCACTGTTACGCGAGAATGTTGACCGAAGACCGACGACTGCTCCGCCTCGGGAAACATTGAGATTCCCGGCAAAAAAATTAAGTTTTTCCCTCGGGACCAGTCATTTAAAATATTAAATATTAAAAATTTAATGTTGCATTTGGGATCAGTTATGGGCCAGCAATGTTACCTCAATTTCCACGGGGCGTAAGATGAAATTCTATCACTAGCTGGCTAATCAATTAGCCAAAAAGTGCTAAATGAATCGTATTCGATGTAGAGATTAAGGATGATTTTTTTTTCTATGTTCGAGTTATTCCATAACATACCAGAGGCATTTAATGCAATAAATCCTTTTGACCAGAGGCTTGGGCCTTGCGTGTTCAGGGCTCGAACGCGAACAGGATATTTCCCTGCTTTAAGCAGACCTCTAAATTGACAGCTCCGTTTCTCTGAAGTTGTCATACAATTATTCCAGGTGTAATTATCAAGTCCTACTTCGGCCTCGTAACTTGCTACAGGACGGGATTTGGATTCGTCAGGTGGTGGATCCCAGCTAACATTAACGACACCACACTTTTCAGGGACGATGTCTTTCAGCAACGGCGTACGAGGTTTCCCTGTGCGAGGAGATATGTGCCATAGAAAACAAAAAAAATAATAATGGAGCATTTAGAGGAGCACAGAGTGTCAGCTCATTATCATATTTTGGTTCGTAAATTAAAACTGAGCTAGCATTGCCAAATCTTGAAAAGCAACTAACAGTTTAAAGTTTGTGGAAATTTATGGACCAAATTATGGACGAAATTAAACCAAGGACTCGGCTCCACTTCAACTTACCTTATTAAAATAACCTTGATTGACATAAAATGTTTCATTATAGGTTTTTCGGGATCTGAACTGGCTTGATCCTGGATTCGGGTTTTGTAGAGGAGGAAAAGAGAAGGGGCAGAAAAGAAGGAAAGCTTTCACATTAGTTACTTTTTGAACGAAAATAAAAAAGCTGTTTGACGTTTTCAAACATCCGTAATTATTATCTTCCTACATATAAATAAGCAAATAAATACTTGTGTATCTCGAGAATTTCTAAAAACCAAAACGCCGGCAGCCCCTTTTTTGTTTTTACTCTGAGGTTTTTTTTGCCTACATTAATACAACTTTGGCTTACTTATTATTAAATGCTATGCATCGTGAAAAATAAAAATCTCAGCGATCCCGTTTCCTGGAATACACTACATGCATAACTGACAGTAGTTTGTTTGAACTGTCAAAATGACTTGAGCTCAATCTCTACTCAGTAACAGTATGACTTTGAATCAGCTTATCATTCGGAGAGGCTACGGTTGTTGGGTGTGAGGGAACTATTTATGGATCCTGGAGGGTACTCAATATAATGGTTGGAAAACAAATCAAGTCACTATCGCCTGATGAAGACCGGTAGTAACCAGGCTGCAATCGATAACAAAGGGACTATATCGCGAGACGATCAAAGATCCCTATCAAAGTCTGTTTAATATAAATTACAGGATCATACCTTTATCCGTGAACACAGTCAGCACAGAGTCCTCGTCGAAGTCACTGTGCCCTCGCTCATTCCATGCCAAGACTATAATTTTATACTCTTTGTTGCAGTCTGTCATCAGGTTATGACGATCTGTGTTGTTCAAATTTTGTACTTGCCAGATTGAACTGGCTTCAGTGACCGGGTCCCTGGATTCTTTGTAATGAACAGTGTACTGTGTTATGGGGCAGCCTCCAGAGTTGAGAGTTTTCCACGACAACTTAACTCCGCAAGCAAACGGTGAAGCTTCAACAGCAAACTTTTTAGGTCTTTCTGAATGCAAAAAAAATGGATATCCAAATAGAATTAGTTCCTTTTTGTGTTACTGGGATTCCATTAATTGTTTCCTCTTCATCAGATATTGTAGTACCGTTCATAAAAATTGAACCTATGTCATTCGCTGAAAGAAGGTTCTACAATTTCATGCAAAACTGAAAAATATATGTTCCCACCCCATCGGATACCGACGTCTATTATGGATCAAATATATCATTTTGCAAGGTCCAGTATCTCTGATATGCTTTGAGTAGTTGCTTTTAAATGTTACAAAATGTTTTCGTATTAGACTTTTAAAATTAATCATTGTAATGAATAATTTAGTAATAATAATAATAATAATAATAATAATAATAATTGATACATATATAGCACAATTTCCATAAAAATGCTCGATTGCGCTTTTACAGAAGTTCTAATGACAATAAAAATAATTCTAAATATATAAGTATATACAAGTAAAGAACTTTTCATACTAATTTCAACTTAAATTAACTATTATAGCCGGTTGGTTCTCTTTGTAAGTGTTTATATCAAAGGCAATCTAAAAAAAAATTCTAATTTCATATTCTAAGATTGCATGGTACTTATTTAGTTTATTGTGTATTGGTACTTCGAACAGGTGCTCTTTGAGCCGGTTCTTCCTGAAGCTAAATTTCCCAAGGGTGGGGCATCACCTCAGGCCGCCTCAGTTAACCAACCCCCACCCTCCCACCCCCACTTTAGCAAAACATTGTTGATGCATTAATTCAGCAGGGATTGTGTATTTTCTTCATAGTATATTTTGTATTATGAAACGATATGCCAAGATTATTTAAGTGCAAATGATACCTGCTAAAGTCGTTATTTGTATCTTTTTCCAACTCAATTTAACTTTGCTTTTGTCCTTGGAGTGCCAGCAACGATAGCTGCAATAGTAGTAATGGTAGCAGTATTTACAGTATCGCAGTTCTTCGAAGTTTATACCTCTTAGCCAAACTCGGTACTCTGTGTTGCTCATCAGTTCTTCAAATATGTACGAAGTACTTTTGGTTGCCCTAAATACGAGTCTGCGAATTTCTTTATCCACCCACGAAACAACATGAATTTCCATCTCTGCTGCTATCCATTTCCATTCAGTTTTAATAGCCCGTCCACAACTCAATGATTTCACACTCAGAATTTCAGGCCCTGGAATCGATGAAAAATTAATTCGGATAATTAATTCATGTTATAGAGTGTTTCCACTCAAGTGGTAAGCAGCTATCCATTATAGTGTTAGGAACTGTTACCTCAGAGGTCTGTTGTGGTACCGATTGTTGAAAATTCTCGGTTTTCACTATCACGCTATCAAAAATATAAATGCAAACCATTCAATACAGAAAGTGTAGAATCTGGGAAATGAAAGAAGATGAATATACAAAACGCATTGCCAAGACTCAGGTCTGTGCAATATTTCATATGCGAGATACCGTAAAAATCCGAAAATAAGCCCCTCCATGTATAAGCCCCTCCAAATATAAGCCCCCAAAATCGTAACCCCAAAAACCCTCCGTTAAATCGCCCCTCCGAATATAAGCCCCCGGGGGGGCTTGTACTTGGAATTTGCCCTCGAATACAACGTAAAACAAAGAAAAAATGTCCTTCCCACTACAAGCTATAGCCCAATCGATTTTGAAACGCAAATTTCCCTCCGTAGATAATTAAGCCCCTCCGAATATAAGCCCCTCCAAAAATAAGCCCCTCAAAAAGGGCCTTTGAAAAATATAAGCCCCGGGGCTTATTTTCGGAATTTTACGGTATTAGGAAAAACGTTTTACACAAATATATGAAGCTTTGCACGGAGACGCCATGTTGGTGTCCCTAGGGACACCAATATGGTCGCCAGAAACCAACAGAAACATCTGTTTTTGAGTTTTCCCACTAATGCGTGAATTATACGCTTGAGGAACTCATAAAGATTTAAGTAATATTTATTCATGAGACAAGGAATGTTTAGATAGCAAAATTTCCCAAAATCGGTTATGTTTTTAACCCACGTAAGAACTTTCCTGGCCGTCTACTAAATGCCGCGTCACGTAAAAGTCTGGAAATTCAGGCGCCCTCTATCGCGAAACGAAGAACCCTTTCAAACCGAACATTTGTTTGTATAAAGGTGTTTAGGTGCTGTAATACCTCATTAAAGCAGAAAGTCAGAACGCCGATAGTTTCTTGGTCTGAATTTTGGTGACGTCATGTGAAAACCAGGCTTCACTGGCTTCATGACGTCTGTCATAGAAAGAATCTTTTACACTAGCCAAGCCGAGGAGGGAATCGATTGTTGTCCGGTGCTTGCTCAGTTAGCGTATTTTATTTTTTTATATTTTCCAACTACTTGCTCTCCATCTGTCCGATGATTCTCAGAGAGTATCTTATTACATGAAATTTTCGCGACACGTTAACTTCGCGAATTTCACGATACAAAAAAATCTCGAAATTAATTAAGTGACGCAAAAAATAAGTCTCCCGAACACTACATGACGCGAAAATTAAGTGACTCACATTACGGTGTATGTCCATAATCAAGATGCCTCTGAAACGTTTATAAAATCACATTTTTTACTTTCTGAGGAATTTTCAGTGTAAATGGATGTTGTGGTCAATTAACTCAAGAATAATAATTCACGTACAAGTATCATGGAACCGCTTGCGGATATTGTGAGAACTGCTTTCTTGTTACTGTTGACATTTAGTCCCGCTGTTGCGTTTTTCTTAATTTTGACGTTATCGCTCCTTTGATAAAGTCGTTTTATTTAATTCAAAGACATGTTAAATAACCGCCGCAATGAGTTATTGTAATCCATATCCTTATTATTTTTTCTTTTCCAGTTTTGTTGTACATCATTTCCGCCTCTCCCTTTTAAACAATTTTTATTGTGACATTCTCCGTCTATATGATACTGTGATTCCTATCATAAATTTAGTAATATCTGTAAACCTGAAGAAGGCTGGTTTGGCCAGCCGAAATATTGTTATTAAAAACAATACACGTTGTTCTGATCAGCTTTGCAGCATGCAGTCTTTGTACTTCTTGTTGTTGGTTAAATAACATTGCCTATGAAATGTAAATTATAGTACTCAAAAATGCGAAATTAAAGTGATTCAAAATATAAAATTTTCGCATGATCTTGAAATTTAAGTGTCGCGAAATATGCGCACATCCAAATCCCGAAATAAACATGTCGCGAAAATTTCATGTAATAATCTATAGTTAGTGGCGTTACTAACGGTAATAAATAATAAAAAAGAATACAATTAAAAAAACATAACATGTCTAGCCGGGCTCGGGAAGAATTTAGAGATTGTGCCTCGACGACTTTCAGGGGTAAGATATTCCAATCCAACTCACACTTTTTTTTTGTCTTAACCAAGAATTTACGCAAGTGACGCGCAGCCTCTTCTAACTAAATGATCCTGTCATGAACTGATGCGTCCACTTACATAATTGTAGAGCAGAGTATCACTCAAATACGATGATGGCTAACTTTTGTCAAAACTTTAGAACACAACTTTATTTAAAGGCAACCAGCCACCTAACTGTGACGAAATTAGAAACAGATATTAAGTACAACTAAGAAATGCTCGGAAAAGAAATCCGAGCCCCCATCAGGAATCAAACCCACGACCAGATACCGGAGATTTTGTCGCAGATTTTGGGGTAGCCACAGGACTTCGCATCTCGCTAGTACACTGAACTAAAGCAAAGCACCTTAAGAAAGTGTTGTGTACACTCTCACATCGGCTAGTGACATCCGAAACAGTGACTCATCAAGTTATAAGCGTGTCGCCTGTCATATAAAGAATCTTTTACAAAAGGAGCCAAGCCAAGGAGGGAATCTAATGCTGTCCTGCGCTTACTCGGTTAGCGTATTTTATTGATTGATTTATTAATTGATTGATTGATTTATTCATGTCCAGTTTTTTCAATTAAATACCGTTGACTCATACCACTCTCCAGTGATGAGTTTACGAGATGGTGTAAATGTATATATGAAACTGATGGAACTGCTGAGTTAGGATTACCTTCTGAAGTAGATTTTGTCACTGGACTCTTTGTTGCTGTAAGTGTTGTTGGTATTGCTGTTAATCAAAATCGAATGAGATTATATCCAAAAAATGAAATAAAGACATCGCTCATCAAGTCCTAAATTAATAATTTATTATTAAATATATTAGACAAGTGACTGTCTAAACCTCAATAAGTCAATATTTAGATTTAGGCACACTAAAGAAATCACACAAACGAAGGACAAGGAGCGAGGAGGAAGAAAGGAGGATAAGAGAATTGAAAGCAATAATGGCTACTTAACCTTTGGAGATAGTTTTTGGCTGAAAAAAACAGTTAGACGGAAAAATAAAGGTCCATTTGGCTGTAACGTTTTCAAAAATCCACCTCAAATGAAAATACTCCCTCATCGAGCTAAACGGCCTTATGATTACAGTAAAAAAATGTCTTTCAAGTTAAATACAGTAGTAAGCTTAGAAAAGAATTCTTCCAAACTAAACCACCGAATCGCTCACAACGGTACCCTTTGCGAAGTCAGTCCTTAATTAAATTTAATGTACTGTGGACAGACACTAACTTCACATTATAACTATTATTCTTTGTCGCATCAATAGGTTTCCAGTGTGTATTGCAGCTTATTGCAATGAAGCATTCGCCTACACTTTTTATTGAATACAATAATATCTCGTACTTGATGGTCGTCTTGACTAAGTCGCAAGTTAATAAATTTTATATTGGTTTTAGTATAACGCTTTATAGTCCCTTAAAGTGTGTGTTTGAGTATTTCATTCAAGTAAAATTCCATGTTCATGAACAAAACACAAAGAAAATCCTACCGCCAAAAAGCTTAGAAAAATGTTAGAAATCGCTACATTCCGCAAACAACTTATTTCGCTTATCGGAAAACATAATTAGATTAAAACTATAGACTAGAGCAAAAAACGCTTTTATATTATTAATTGCTCAGTGCAGAAGACCACAAAGACAAATCACCATCAAGGTACTGCTTACAAATTGAACAATGGTTGGAGGACTTGACCTTCCACCGCATGGACCCGCTTAAGAATAGTTAGTCGCCATGGACGATCACGTGACCATATGCTAGATCAACTGACAAACGAAGAGCTGAGATAACGTCAAGATATCATGTTTTTCTTCGCAAAACGTATCGCTATGGGTCCGGATATTTAGTCATTAATTACCATTTTTTTTTTTGTTTTTTGAGAAGCAATAGAAAAATCGGTTGCGGCACTTGATTTTCATCCACAAAGATGGATATTAAACGGAACACCGTGTCTCGGATTTGGAATAAACAATAATTCTTGAGCAAAATTCAAGCTAAAAATGAGATCGGGACCAGTTATTTAACAGTTTTACCTGTTCTGCTGTATACTTCAACCCTGAGACAGTTCCATTTGTGTTGCTTTATCGGATGAAAGCGAATAAATCTTGTAAAGACCATCAACGGTAGTGTGTGTTGGACCACTATCCTGCTGCCACCACTCCTGTGAAATTCCTGAAGCAACAATGCATTAAAAGTCACTTCGGATACTAAAACCAAATGAACCGTAGTAAAAATATCCAGTAGCTTGGATAGCAGAAAATTACACTCGAGCAAGATACGGAATTCAAGCAATTAAAGTACAATTAACTCTTACTTCTATCTGGGTGACCCCTCAAGAAATGTAACGATAGCTTCTCCTTTAATTTAGGCAATTTATGAATCAACATGTAATAACTACCCAAGATGTTCAATTTCACATGAACAACTAGGAAAGAGGTTGGAAACCTCTTATATTGCAGGCTGCGATGAAATAACCCTCTAGGTTACTTTAAATCACCAATACCGTATTTATTCGATTAAACGCCGTGGCGTTTATTTTAAAAATTTTTAGCGTTTCCGATGCGGCGTTTATTTCGAAATCACTGACAACAGTTACTATAAATCGTTTGTAAATATTATGTAATTGAAAGGTTCCAATGTTTGCCTTATTTTGCCGAGGTAGAATCGTAAATGTCTGGATTGTGTAAATTACCAAGTTGCACCGAGTTTTTTCTTAATATCCTCGAGTAAACGCCGCATTCTTCTGATGAGGTCCGGCGTTTATTCGAGGGCGGCGTTTAATCGAATAAATACGGTAATTGCCTTCAATTTTGAGTGAAAAGAAAAAAAATGAACAATAATAACAACAGCAACAACAATCAACCAGGTCGATTTATTAAAAACTGTGTTGTCCAACCCGTGTTTAATTGTGATGGGAGAATGATACTTATACTCCCGGGGCTAGAGACTTTTCATGTGTGGTTTCCGGTTTTAGTCTTTGTGATCGACCGGTGAAAAGCAGTCGCGCTTACCAAACCAACAATATTTCAATAAAGTTTTTAAAGTGGAGTTTAAAGCATTTTAATGATTTAAACAGTATTTCACCTTAACCAGAGGTATTTTATACTACATTTTACAAGATCTGTTTCAATACTCTTTATGTGACTTTGTCATGATTTCCTGTATTTGAAAACGTATTTTGTACCAAAACTACACTTTAAAACATTACAGTCCAACCTCTACTAACGGACACTTCCCGTCAGCGGACACCAAACCGCGGTCCCGGCCGGAAATAGGGACTTTATGATCCAACGACGCGGACGGCAACGAGAACGTCAAAAAAACAATTGGTTTAATAAGCAAAAGAACAACTTCGCACGTTTTGCACATTTCTTTCCTGTTTTTGCACGACTATGACGTGAAAATGCTTAATTTTGCGTTTTATGGAGGAGGTAAACAAGCAACGACGAAATTGTTTTCCTCTTTCTGAGCTTGGATTTGGTCCCTTGAAATTCAGGAATAATAGGAATAATTGCTATAAAGACTGAAGGAAAGCAAATTCACCTTTTAAGCGACGTCCTCGTTGCCATC
>NC_133209.1:23376194-23378694 GCF_958299795.1 Porites lutea | reverse complement strand
AAACACAAATATATCTTAATCACAAATGAAGACAGAAAACAGTTTCCTTTCAATCCACCTATATTTCGATCACATTCAGTGATCTTCTTCAGGGTGAAATTAAATGAAGTGATGTTAAAGTCGTGAATGAATCGGGAAAACTGGAGACGGATGTTTACATCAAACCCACCGATAGCCATCAGTATCTCCACCGGGTGTCGTGTCATCCGAACTCTTGCAAGAAAGGGATTCCCTATGCACAAGCATTACGTTTGAGGAGGATTTGTTCCAAGGAGGCTTTTTTTGAAAGCAGAGCGCGGGATTTGTGTAGTTCTTTAGAAGAAAGGGGATATAAGAAGAATGTCATACAACAACAAGTGGATAGAGCGAGACAAACACCTAGAGATGAAGCATTGAGGGATAAACCAAGAAAGGAAAATACCAGGATTCCCTTCACAGTGACGTACCACCCGGGCCTTCCAAACATCGGAGGCATGTTGAGGAAGCTACACCCGGTTCTTCACTCTTCGCAGAGATGCCGGGATGCCATTAGAGAGGTGCCAATGGTTGCTTTCAGAAGACCGAAGTGCCTCTCCGACTTCTTGGTTCGAGCAAAGTTTAGGAGTGCCGCTAAGGAAGAGGTAACAGGAACATCAAAGTGTGGTAGCAATCGGTGCCAAATTTGCACTTTTCTGTGTGTGGGGAGAACTTTCCGCAGCAAAACCAATGGGAAGGAATTCCGTATTAATTACAACTTAAATTGTAACTCTAAAAACGTGGTTTATCTTATGACTTGTAAGGTATGTGGCTTTCAATATGTTGGATCCACTACCACTAATTTTCGGTCTAGGTTCAATAATCACAGAAGTAGGATCAATGCCCATCTCAAGTTGTCTTCTGAAAATAAGAGGAATGACGATTTTCTCTACCAGCATTTTCATAGTTCGGGACACTTAGGATTAAGCCATTTAACTATACAGTTAATAGACAGAGCCATGGGAGAGAGGGAGTTGCGGAAGAAGGAGGGAGAGTGGATGTATAGATTGGGAACGCTGCGCCCTCAAGGACTTAATGAGGATGATGGTTTTTTCGCCCAGAACCGAAAGACGCGCGCGGGCGCGCGCAGGAGATGATAGTGTCATCTATCACATTTTCCGTTAGACGTTTAAAATAACAGTCATTTCAGTTGTGATGCGCGCGCGTTACCTTCGTAATTCAGCAATTTAAAAGTTCTGTACGTTAACGGCTAGTTAGTCACCCTGAAGAAGATCACTGAATGTGATCGAAATATAGGTGGATTGAAAGGAAACTGTTTTCTGTCTTCATTTGTGATTAAGATATATATATATATATATATATATATATATATATATATATATATATATATATATATATATATATATATATATATATATATATATATATATATATATATGTATATATATAACTTTTCTTCGAGCCATTCGCATAAAAATTTGTCTTTTTGAAATTTGAACTCGCAAGGCAATTCCAAACCATATCCTTCCTTTCTGTTTCTCCGCTTTCCTGTAATGACAACCGTTGCTCTGTTAGACGCACGCTTCAGGGGCTTCGTCACCCACATGAACAACAACTTCAGTAACAAAAAAGCAACATCCAAGGACCATTGCATTGTATGCCCTCTAGTGCACCATTATTTGTTTCAATTTCAACCTCCCCGGCGTAAGCGGACACGTGCCCTTGGTCCAGCCAAGGATTTCCTCTTACAGGAGGTTCGACTGTACTTAAGAGTGCCAGCGACAAGTTGCTTAAATTTGTTTCAAAACTGTGTTTCGAAACGAATAACGTACAGTCACTGATTTAAGCACATGTTTGAGGCAGGTTTAAGAAGACGGTCCTTCGGATCGTGGATCGTGACGACCCGAACAAAGAATAGTGTTATGAATTGTCTTGTGACGAACCAACTTGCGATCTAAGCTTTTGGGTAGTCTTACTTGGAATTCTAAACTAACCAGGTGCAAATCGGACTATTGCCGTATTTTTCGTTGGCTATTTGCTGAGAAATTTAGGATCATATAGGTTGTGTAATGTTTAAATGTCTAAGAAAACGTTAGATCACAAACGAGCAACAGGGAAAACATGGTCTAGCGTGAAGTTCAAGAAAAGAACCTCCTTTGCTTTTGGTAAATAACTTCTGTTATGCTGGTTACAATAGGACGTGAAGTGCCCTTTAACGGTAGCAGCAAAACCTCAAACTATTTTCCAAGCTATTAAAATAGCTTTTTAAGAGCAAGGAAATGTTTCAGCTTATGGGTCCGTATAAATTTACTTAAACTGTATTATACTTGAATTGTTAAGACATCGAGATACTTAACAATTATTCCTCGAGCCCGAATGGGCTCTGAGTCAATAGCCCATGAAGCCGAAAGCCGAATGGGCTATTGACTCAGAGGCCATGAGGGCGAGACCAACTAGTTGATCAAAAATATCGAGAATAAAAAAAACTTAGCTAGTTAAAGCTAGACTTTAATCCCTTTTTGCC
>NC_133209.1:23143694-23368694 GCF_958299795.1 Porites lutea | reverse complement strand
GCATTCCTATATGTTCTCCATATTGTCCCTTCACTGGAGAAGAACAGTCTGAAGCTTACAGTCCATTCATTTCCATTTACATCTCCTTGGGTAGCAACGGCACATAAAGGAGAAATTTTTCCCAGATCAACTTGCAGCCAGTCGAAAGCACTATTAGAGACAGAAGAACACCATCCATCACCCCTTGTCCCATTAAGTCGGCCATAGGCGGGGATGTAGCTTGGGCTATATTGAGAGGAAGCTGTTATGTTTCTGTCTGGAATTTTGAATGGCCCAGAAACCCCTAAAGGAATCATCCTACAATGTTCCATTGTACCTAAAAGAGATAAGTATTTAATGCTTGTTGGCGTTTGTCACATTAGACCTGTCTAGAAACAATAAATGACAATAAAAAAAATATTAGCTTTAAAAGTATAAATTAATATAAACCTGCGTTTGATTGTTAATAGGGATTTCACGATCCGACGACGAGATGGCAGCAAAAACGTCGCTTAAAAAGTGAATTTAAGTTATTTCAGTCTTTATCGCGATTATTCCTACCCATTTACTTTATCAAAAGCAAGTAGGCGAACCTCCCCCCCCCCCCCCTGCATTAGATTTGAATTCATAGGATCCCTATCCAAGTTTAGAAAGAGAAATAAAATTTCGTCGTCACTTGTTTACGTCCTGCACAAAATGTAAAATTTGGCAATTTCTCGTCGTAGTTGTGCGAAATGTACAAAAAGTGTGAGGCACGTGCAATTTTTGTTTGCCTTCTAAAGCTATTGATTTTGTTTGTTTGTTTTTTTCGTTGCCATCGCGTCGCTGGATCGTCAAGTTACTTTTATTCACGGAAAGGCGCCCGAATAGGCCACTTTCGACTTCCAAAAACCCTCACTTTAAAAATGAGGCTAGGTCCACAACCTAGGCTAGGTGCACATTGCATGAGAATGAAAAATGAGTTCCATATCAAAGGCTGAGCACCCACCCTCGTTTTGAAACAGAGGCGCGGGGGAACTCGTAAATGGCCTATTGATTTCTTACTTTTGGCATTGGTCTTACAGCAAAATATTCCCGATTGACAAGATTCTTCCAAGTCCCGGGATTTTTACTGTATTCTAAACTTTCAGAAAACTGTTTGAGGAGCGTTGTTTTTAGGTTGCAGAGAACGAGACAGGAGCTGCAATTTCAATTTCTCGACAAATGATCACTGGTCGGAAAATTGTCGGAAATGCTTGGGACAAGGTCGGTTGCTATGAAAACAAAACTGGTTGACTATGTATTATTCATTAGCTGTGGATGATCATTAGGCCGTTACTCATTAACTGGTTCGTTTGATCTCACATTAGTCAACTCTTGTCAAATCGCACACATGTGGAAGAAGAAATTCTATCCCCTAATGCGAACATTTGTGAGAGCACGCTACACATCATTAAAGGGAACGCCATTTCTTCTGGTGAAAGAGTAGGCATTGCTCCTATTCGACTAGGACTTTTGACGGCTTTGTAGTGACAGGTGTAGCTGGTAGTTTTCTTAGTTCTTTTCTTTTCGGCTTTACCTCGGTTATCATAGACGAACTATATTTATCCACCTGGGTTTCGTTTGGAGATGATAACTTTGGCAATACTGCTGCAGTTTTTACAGTCACCTCACTCCTCATTTGTTTTGAAAGACTTTGATAGCGTTGCAATAGTTGATTTTTTAAATTTTTTTTGAAATAAAAATTAATCTCCTCAAAAAGGCTTTTCAGCTTAATTTACAATGTCAAATATCTAAAACTTAGTATTCCAAAATTACCCTTAAAAAATGCTGTTTTATTTTAACCTTAAATACATCTAAATTAGTGATAGACTGAAACTCGTCTGGGAGACTATTCCACAGCCTTTGGCCTCTGAAAGTAAACGCGCGCTGACCTGCAGCCGTCCTACAGAGTGGTATATGTAGGCGGTCCCTATTCCTAGTGTTGCAGTTGTGCACTTCCGATCTGGTTTTAAACTTCTGACAAAGATATGGAGGTGCAAGTCCATTTAAGCATTTAAATACCATGGTACCATCCCTAACCTCAAGTTGTTTAACAATTGGCAGCCACTGTAACTGCTTAAGAATAGGTGTAACGTGATCAAATTTCCTCGTTCCAGAAACTATCCGGGCTGCAAAATTTTGCACTGTCTGTAATAGCTCGATGTTTTTCTTGGTGGTATTAGCCCATACTGATGAACAATACAATAATTTACTGAATACGAGAGAATTGATTGTAGTGATCAACGTACGCCTATCAAACAGGTATTTCAAGCAATTTATTTGACAAAGGCTACCTATACATTTCGAAG
This sequence comes from Porites lutea, assembly GCF_958299795.1. Classification (NCBI taxonomy): domain Eukaryota; kingdom Metazoa; phylum Cnidaria; class Anthozoa; order Scleractinia; family Poritidae; genus Porites; species Porites lutea. The sequence goes on along the minus strand of NC_133209.1, from coordinate 23,366,385 downwards.
TTAATTGAGTTATATGTTCGTCGTACGTTAAATTACAGTCCATTGTAACCCCCAAGTTTTTCGCAGACTTAAATGATGTAATCTCCTTGCTGAGTAGTGTAATGCTTAGATCATCTGGTATCTTCTTCAGCAACTGCGGAGTCCCCAGAACCAGAAGTTTTGTTTTTTCCGGGTTAATGAGTAGACTGTTTTTACAACAGCATGTGGCTATGTTCCTAAGATCTTCTGTCAGCTGAGCTGCGGCTAAGGTGGCATCACGTACAGGAAATGAGAGGTATAACTGTGAGTCATCAACATAGCACTCTACCTACCTTAGGTACAGATGGTAGATCGTTGATGTAGATATTAAACAATGCTGGGCCCAAAATTGATCCTTGTGGTACACCATACGAGACTAGGCGGGGTTCAGATGTTTCGCAACCGATTCTCACCGACTGTTTTCTTCCGGTCAAGTAGCTTCTAAACCATTCTATTGCTTCTTTAGAGGTACCCACTGCACGTAGCTTCTTTAACAAGGACATGTGATCAATGCTGTCAAATGCCTTGGAAAGATCTAATAACACCAAGGCAGTGACTTGCTTGCGGTCCATTGCATTCAAGGCTAGATCTGACATCAAAATATTGAGTGTCAATGTGGAATGTCGTTTCTTATTCCCACTTTGTTGTCCACTGAGACAGTTTCTCCTTATTGCATATTCGGTGAATTGATTTAAGGCTACTCGTTCACATATCTTAGATAGGGCAGGAAACAACAACACTAATAAGGTTACTTTTTGGTCTTCTGCTAAGGAAGAATCCATGACACTTTTCATGCCCTGATCTAAACGTGTTAGCGTCGTGAGTTGTGGAGGGGCTGTCAGTCATTGTTCTGTTTCTATACTTTGATTTAATCAAAGAAAGTAAATGTTCTAAATTCAACATCATCTTCTGAGCATGCTTCATTTTAATACTTTACTTAGTAAATCCACGGCAGTGGGTGCAATCAGAGGAGCAAGCACTGGTACAAATCCACCTTTCTGACTTAGTACTTCCTTCTTCTTTTTAAGGCTTGGTCTCTTGCGGGTCAAATAGAGAAGCTTTTATTTGTGTGCTTCAATCGTTTAAATGACGACGTTGGTACTATGATGTTGCCTTTAAATAGATTGAGAGCCACTTCACCCATCTGGCCTCTGTTAGCAAGGGATATCGCTTATTTTCGCTGCTTTCCATTACTTTTGAAACACGCACAAAGGAAAGGTAGGTGTTATCGGCGTTTCGACTGCTTAGAAACAGACAATCGTTTTCTTTCTGTTTCTTTGGATTTAGTTGTAATACCAGAACGTCAGACCATCTCACCATCACGTTGACTAGCAAGCTGTAAGTTATCTGTGTGACGCGACTTACACATAGTCTTGATGCTAACTGAAGTTGATAGGTCAGATGATACGTAAAGGCCAGTCTGTTGCATGTGTTTTCTTGTTGACGACGACTACAGGGTAAGATTGCGGTAAAGGCAGTATGTTCTTGCGTAATCGTAGAGTAATCGGCGTTCGCCGATGCAAATCCATCACCAGATAACCATACGGTTGCAACGTGGTATCTTGAAAACTTTTCCATACGTAAGGAACATGATATGTCCTGCAAAGGATTGTTGCGCCGATGTTCGCAAACCCAGCGTCTCACGAGGATTATCAAAAGCAATAATGTAATGAGCATTTAAAGAAATACTTCTTGAAAATCTCCTTCGTGGAAAAAGCTTTTTCAACAAGAAATAGGCGGTCTGGAGTTTCCCTTGGATGAAATCACCGTATGCTTCCTTCAGGCGATAAGCCGGAAGATCTCAGGGTAATCGTTGTGCAATGGTAAATGTCTCCTCTGTCCAAGATGGCAAGTAACCTTTCTCAAAGATTCGCTTGTGCTTACTGATCTTGACTTGATCTCCTAAATTGAATTTCTACTTTATTGGTTTCGAGTTTTTCCCATACGGGGTTTTCCAGACATCTTGCGCATTGCACCTATTTACATCTGCAGACTTCATTCTGATTAAATTTTCCTTTGACCAAGCTGTCAATAAATAAATTGGCTAAATAATGATAGGAACTTGTTGTGGTAAACATTTGGCCACCACATCAGCTGTTTGAAGGTGTTTTTAAAGCGCTAAACCACTTGAGCTTTGGTTTCGTTGTATATCACGAAATGATGCACATTCTAATTTTTGAGGAATGTTTGAAAAGTTTTTTTTTTTTAATTCTGACGCGGTATCTGTTTGAAACTTCTTTGGTTTTATCCCCTGCTTGCAGATTTTTTGAATGCTTCGACCAATGTAGAGCGTGTCTTTGCTTTGAACGCAATCACCCGCGCATACTTGGATAAGATATCAATACAACTAAGTGAGTAGTTGTGGTTACGATTCCATCTTCTAAGATTTTGCAGGTCCACTAAATCAGCCTGCCACTGAGAATCAATATCATTTACATCTACTCTGCTGCGGCGAAAGTGTTTTCTCGCAGGTCTGTGTAGAGTATAACGCGGCTGTACGGAGTTTATACTTGAGAGCGTTTTACTCCATAACGACGTGCGGCACGATAAAATTTGTTCACACCCCCTAATGCTGATGGGCGGTCTGGTTCATAATACAGTTTCTCTAACAGATGTTTCAGTCTGATTGTAGGTCTTCTTCTTGTGTTTCCTCATTGTGGTTGTCAGTTTCATCTCTTAATTCGATGTGTAGACTGCATCTCAACTTATTGTATTTGATGTTTGTTTTTTTTTTCTTTCATGAAGGTTTCATGAAGTTCACGAAGTCGAGCGTAGTTCATGCGGCTCTTTTATGCACGTTTCTAAGATCTGAGACAATGACGTGATCTAGTATCAGGTTTGACATAAGCTTACAGAATCTAAAAAAGGCTTTAGACATTTTCCGACCAGACAAAAAGAAAATGTTCCGAAGAATACTTAGCTATAATTTGGCTGTAAAAGGAAAGCTTTGAACGATTTTCTTGGCTCGCGTTCATCTTGAAAAATACCAAACACCGGGAAGCCGGCTTAAAACTCTTTAAATTTGCAAGATAAGCTTATGCTTACATGACTCAGGACTTTTAGAGACACTTTAATCTCAGTACTTGTCTTCGTGAATGAAAATTGTTGTCTCAGTACTCGTCTTCGTGAATGAAAATTGTTGTATCTGTAAATATTTCACCGAATTATATAGATATTTGATTGTTACTAGCCTCTCTTGCAATTTTTATCGCTGTGCCGGTTTTTTTCAGTCGTACATGAACACCGCTTGCAGGAGTACTCCAAATGTCGCGCGTATCAAGTTTACACATAATAAAACCATAAAATAAAAAAATAAACATAGTAAATTCTTTATTAGCATAAAGCGTAACTCTAAAAATATTAATGTTCATTCAAACACTCAACAACTCTCACTGCAAATTTGCCCCTTGTCAAAAGTGAGAACCGGCTGGCCGTATAGGTGAATGAGGAAGTTTTTTAACGTTTTCGTTAAAAGCCCAGTACTACCCTTATTATACATGCAACTCACCATCTCTTTTCTGATTGGCCGAAAGCGTACAGTGAATTTTCGAAATAAGCGCCTGGGACATCATCTAGCTGCAGATTATACAATAATCATGTCAACAACACTCAAGGTCAAGGCTAATCATCTCATGTATGACAGCGGTGCATGATTTCTAAGGGTAATCATGTCAAGTTCGCGCGCTTTGTGTTACTTGATGTCAGTGAAGAAACAAAAACATGACTTGCAGGTTTGCTTCGTCGACCGAGCAAGACATCGAAAAGATATTTGAAGACGAGGAATCACAAAACACAAAAAGGCCGGCGAAGGTGGTAAGGGAGCTGTTTGCTGATTGCGTGAAAGGAAAAGAACTGAGAGAACCTCAGGTATTTTTTCACGTTTAGAAATAAGCTTAAACCATTAGTTCCACTAACTGTCGTTACCATGTTTTGTTTTTCGTTCAATGTATAATAAAAGGATTATTAGACTCGGTTTCTGTGATATCCAGAATAATCAAGGTCTCGGTAAGGGTTATCAGACCTCATCAGCCTCAGTCTTCAGCTTCGGCTGATAACCCCTACCTCGACCTTGATTATTCTGGATATCACAAAAACCTCATGCAGTAATTGCATACCACATAGGAGCAGATTGTTCTGACTGAACAGTCCCAACACATGGAATTCGCTTTATGGAAACGTTTAATAATGTGGTCAACTCTATAATTTGTTGTGCAAAGGAAGCGCGAACGTCGATCGTCCTGAGTATTGAATGAGTGCAATTTGTCTTGCAAAATTGTGAAAAACTGCATTCTGTCCAAGGTCTGTATGATAAAAAAAAACAGCGTCTCAAAGTATTGTTTACTTCAGATGTGATATATAAAAAGTATAAAAGGCTGGTTTACACGCCACCCGATTTGTTGGCAAGATTCTGCAAAGTAAACTGGTCGAACACAAAAAAACGGGCAATTTTTTTTTAATTTTGGCCTCCCTTTTAGACAAAGGAATACAAGCTATAAATTACAACGTGTAACTGATTGGCTGCCACCGAGGACTATCGCGGGCGTCTTATAACTGGCCTTTATAGCATAAACTTAAATTTCGTTACTGTCCAATTAACCTTATAAAATAAATTGGTGTAGGTGGGCGACTGGGTTATTTTGTTTGGAAAGAATTTGTTTTCCAGCCTTTTCCAGGCCTAGTCTACTGTGATTAAGAGCCATCTATGCAGTTGCATTATGGCTCTTGGCTGTTATGGAAGATGACTGCTATTTTTTGGCTGTACATATAAGTTAACTCGATGTAAGTTTTCGTTTCACTCTTGGACTGTTAGCAAATTACTTTTCTCTAAAATCACTTAGCCGTTCCCTCAAAGTCACATGAATGTGTCCTGAAGTAACTGATTTGTGGATTACAAGTTTATTGTTTGATTTAAGTTATAAATTTATTAATGGGAGCTTCGTTTTTAGCCCTTGCTAAATCTATATATTATAATGGCAACTACTTATCGTTTCATCGTAATGAGCATGCGTGCTGTCACAATTGTTCGCATGAGAGGACAGAAATTCTATTTCGACATTATGTGGGCGATTTGACATAAGTTAACTAATATAAGACCAAACGAACTAGAGAGTGAGTAACGGCTCAATGATTCAATGCTCATGAATGATAAATGGGTCAACCAGTTTTGTTGTCATAGCAACCGACCTTGTCCCGAGTATTTCAGACGATTTTCTGACCATTTCCGAAGATGTCCCGAATAAACTAAAACCCAGGCAATACGCGACCAGACCAAGTCGAACCCAGACCTCGCGCGACCATGTCCACGCAATTACGCCCTCATATGACTGCTAACTCCAGGCTCATTTCTGCTGTCTGCTGACCGATGTGTTAGAGGCTAAAAAAGTGCTGTAACCAACGTAATCGAAACCCTACTGGCAACAACAAGTGAATCAACTAACATTATGATTGATGTCCTGTGGGATGCTAAAATAGTGTTTGGCTTGGTACAGGTGTCTTGCTGAAATGCAAAATCGTCAAATTCTCTGGGGGTTATTTCTGGTTTCTGGTCCAAGCTTGAATAAAACTCTCCAAGAGCAACAGCAAATACTTACCCAACAAGAAATACATACCTTTAGCACCATATACCTCAACTCGGAGGCAATTCTGCCATTCCTGCTTGATTGGATGAAAGCGAATATATCGTGCAGCGACCTCCTGACGTAGAATGTGATAATCAGTTGTTGTGCTGTTGCCTTTCCTGTGGAATTCCTAAAAGATAATATATACGTAAAATCCTGCTTAACTAGCCTGCTACTCATCTTAAAATGATGTGTGAAGGAGAGAATGTACTTACAGCTCTTAACTATTCAATTTCAGGAAAAAAAATGCCAACATTTGACAAATTTCATGAGATGGAACTGGTGATGAAGTCTGAAACAGTGCCAATTTACTTTTCAGGTAACATTTTCGCTGCCATCGCTGTCGTTTTTGCTTATGCTCCTTAATATATAGCCGAAGGCGAAGGGGTAGACAGGGCCCCTCGCGTTTGCTTAAATAATAACTGTTATGCACTAGGTTACAATAGGACCTGTGGCAGACCCCTTCCACTTAGCTTTCAGCCGCCAATCCCTACACAGACTCTTAAAGAAGAAAACATCATTTCGCCAGACAATTCAGTCCGCATACTTTTTAAAAGACATAAATATACTCTAACTTTTTCTATGACTTCGTCTCTTTAGCCTATTGGTTGCTGGCAGCATGATGCTTCATAACATCTCTCCTTTACTGAACTGAAAAGTACTAAAAGCTCTCACCATGTCAGTGCCGTTGACATCTTTGTAAGTCGTCCAGTTCTTTTCATCTGATGAATAAGACAGCTTAAAGACTGTAGTCCATTCATAACCGTCTACGTCTCCTTGAGTTGCTACAGCGCACACCTGAATTCTCGTTCCCATATCAACCTGCAGCCAGTCAGTGGTGCTATCCTCGACCACTGTGCACCATCCATCACCTCTTATACCATTAAGTCGACCATTAGCTGGTCTGCAACGGTTTTTATCTTGTGAAGAAGCTGTCATCCAATTGTCAGGAATTATCCGTGGATCAGAGACTCCCACAGGGATCATCGCACAATGTTCCACTGGCCCTGCAAACACAAATACATCATCAGGTCTACTAGGAAGACAACGAAGACAAACAAAAAGATTCTAGTCGTGTGAGATAGGATTCCCTTGTAGCCACGAGGCGAGCCCTTGATTTCCACTATCTTCTTTTTTTTCTTGTCATCTTAATCAAATTTAGAATTCTGCGAGTATATCTTACTAAAGGAGAATTGTTCGCTCATACCGGATTTTTTCAGAAATGCGGTTTTTACTATTTTTGTAAGCCAGGAAGTTAAAACTAATCAGAAACGGAGAAATATTTATTGAGGAGGGGCAGATTTGCCTTTCACCCCAAAAGGAGGGACTAAAGTACTAAAGTAAAGCGCGCACAAGCAGACCATTATTGTAGAAAACGTACGCGTTTTGGCATTTGACCAATCAAAATTGCCACAATTGCCAGAATGTGGGGTGTATGCACCATGACTGTCCCAATCATTTTTTTGCACTTTTTAAGGACTGATTATAAAAGGAACGAGCGAAAACATAAAAAAAACACATGATAATATATTAGCATTCACTGAACAACTACAAAGCAATACACCGCTAGGCTAGACAAAACAAGACTATTACGTAGAGCGTAATTATTTTAAGTTCCTTCAGTCCTTACATAACGAGTGCAAGATTGAAAGATATATAATTATTCTCGCATAAAATTCACACCCATCTACGTCGAAGAATAAAACATGAATCTACTGTAAACTGCTGCCTATAAGCCCTGGGCTTAGCCATATTTATAAGGGACTTAAAAAAGGGCTTATAAAGTAGTAATAACCAAAGGTTACGGAGTGCGGACGATAACGATCGAAGGTCAAAACGCTTTTTCTCCAACGATGCGCTTCGTGTAAGTTTCACGTGACAGATGGTCAAAACACACGTGATAAGGGGCGCTTTCCATTTAGTCAAAATTTCCGGAATTTCCGGTTCGGCGGTAAATGGAACACGTTTCGTCGGTTCATCCCACTGGAGAATTCCCAGAAAAAGTGGAAAATCTAAAAAGGTGGGCCCGTTTCCCCGGTTGGAATTTCCGAACGGAATGTCGTGTTCCATTTACGTTTCCCGTAGTTTGTACCAGTTCCAGGTCCACCGTCGGGCACCGCGACGTATCGGGGTTTACGACCAAATGGAACAACTTTTTACCAATCGGAAATTCCACTTTTGCTCCCACCGAAATTTCCGGGTTTTTTTCCTAAATGGAAAGCGCCCAAGATTACAAGTGATAGAAGGTCCAAACGCACGTGATCAAATGGCGTTCTGTGCATTCCATTCATTCTTAGTCCAGACGAATGCTGACTACATACATGCGACCCGTGATTAATAGCAACCTGAAGATTAGGATCGTGTACGTGTGTAATAATTTATAATTGTCACTCGACCCTAACCGTGTATAACTCCTTTAGTGTTGTTGATCAAGTGAAGAGATTTAGGCTCTAACGATAAATGTTCGTCGTAGAGTCTTAATAAGAACTGTTTTAAATAGCAAGACTGGTATGAGGGTATATCTATGACAAAATTCAATAGCCTAAACGTGAAAAGGGTTAAGTCAAATCTGAAATATACCGAGTCAAAGTTGGTAAAAAAAGAAGACCACGCTAAAACGAAGAAATACTAAAAAAGCCACTGTCATATAGGTATTACGCAGAAAAAGGCATCACGCTAAAAGGCAACACGCAAAGAGGCATCACGCAAAGAGCCAACACGTAAAAAGGCATCACGCAAAAAGGAATAACGCAAAGAAACAACTCGCAAAAAGGCATCACGCAAAGAGCCAACACAAAAAAAAGCATAACGCAAAGAGCAAACACTCAAAAAAGCATAACGCAAAGAGGCAAAACGCAAAAAGGCACCACGCAAAGAGGCATCACGCAAAGAGCCAACACGCAAAAAGGCATAACGCAAAAAAACAGTACGCAAAGAGGCATAACGCAAAAAGGCAACACGCAAAAAGGCATCGCAAAAAAGGCAATGTGCAAAAAGGGGCATCACGTGAGAAGTTTACTTAGGATCCAGGCCTGGATCTTGAAAAGTATTATTTAGTACATACCGCAAGCAAACCGAAATGGTATTCGAACGAGACATTCCATCTTGCTCACCTCGTGAGGTGCTTATTCGGTACCTTAGGCGTGCCCTGATTGATATATTACAACAAGTCCTAAACGGAATTGACAGCAATTGCATTTCTTTCGGGCTGGAAAACTTAATTGATTTACTTTTGAGATCCGCACATATTTGGCAAGATGGCGGACAGGTTTTACCGGTTCTTCGTGCAGCGTTAACAGCAGTGGAAAATTGCCGTCAATCCGAGGATGATCCCACCATATGAGGGAACTTATCATGTGATACCTTTTTTGCAAATTGCCCTTTTTCCAAATTGCCTTTTTGCGTTATGCCTTTTGCGTGTTGCCTCATTGCGTGATGCCTTTTTGCGTGTTGCCTTTTAGTGTGATGCCTTTTTCTCCGTGATTCCTATAGGATAGTGGCTTTTTTAGTATTTCTTCCTTTTAGTGTGGTCTTTTTGTTACCAACTTTGACTCGGTATATTTCAGACTTGACTCAACCCTTTTCACATTTAGGTTATTGAATTTTGTCATAGATATACCCTCATAGACTGGTTTCGGAAATCTAAAATGGTTTCCTTCGTCAAGCTTTCGTCAGTTGCTTTAACAGTTAGTTGCTCGTAACAAAAGCAAAAGAAAGTGACTTCTGTGGCTGCAAAAGGTCCTTTTTTATAGGCAAAGAAGAGATGCGTTGTTAGAGAAAGTAACCAATTAGAAGTGTAGCACTTCGATCCATAACGCTTGACTTTGCTTGTTCCTTTGTTAGCGGTAAGCAACAGACGCTAACTGAACGCACGTAAATTTGCTGATCAAAATACGTTTTTCAGTTACTGGTTTTTATTAAACTTCAAAAAATCTCAATAAATCGAAGTCAGAGGAAGGCTTCTATCCGGGTGGGATATAATCGGGTCTATTTTTTGTTGTTGTTGACAGGTACATGGGCTTATAACTGGGGGGAGAGGGGGTTGTGGCTGATAACTAGCAGTTTACGGTATTTACCTTTTTCGCAATTTCTTCCATAAAATCCCTCTGCACACGCGCACTTGTAACTATCACCGTGTTCAGTTGCGATGCACTTTCCTCCATTACAGGGGCTGTGTCGGCAAGGATCGCCTGCGGAAAATAAACCCCCACTTCCGTAGGACCCTGTGTCCCTTATATGGCCTGTACGGGGATGTGCAGCTGGACGGGATATGTTTTTTTTTTCCTTTCATTCCTAAACAGGGTGTATAATTTCGTGCGAGTCTGTCGTAATTGTAAACAGGGTATTGCCAGCACGATTGAGTTGATTTGTTTGATGAAATTTGTTTGTGTTCCAAGTATACAATAGCAATGATCGTAACGTGAATTTTCTCAATTGCAATTGCACATGAAAGACTTTACAACAAGACGGCGTTTATTTTGTCGTTTGTCGTAAATAGGTGTGTAACGTTGAGGGCGTTGGGGTCTCCTAATTGCAACAAACTGCAAAACAAACTGATACTCAGGTGGCATTTTCAAGCAAAAAACTAAGGGTCGAACCATTTTTTCTTCTGACGAAGTGGGAGGGGGTAAAAATAATCCTGCACAAGTCCACCGTCCGAAAAAAAACACGCACGTATAGTGGGCTAGAAAAAATTTCTAACGTTGACATACTGAACCTGTTTCCCTTACTTTTATTATAAAAACTGAGACTTTGAATCAGGACTTGGGTAAGAGATTCGTAGCATAATAATATGTCCTTCCCAATTGGCTTTTTCTTTGCATTTATAACACTGGTTATTCAGGACATTCTTGAATTCTGGATTCCACGCTGTGGATTACGGAATTCAGGGACAGGATCATTGGATCCCTTTTCAACGAAAGTTGGATTCCGCATTCCAATAGGTAGCTGTATTCCGGATTCCAAAACCCAGGACTCCGGATTGAAAGAAACTATTCCTTGATTTTGGATTCCAAGAGCGAAAATTTCCCGGATTCCGAAATCCGGATATACTTACGTGATGCGAGTACTTTGTAAGCGTTTTGTAGTCAACAACCCCTACATACCTGTAAACTGAGCCTCAGCTGTTCCCAGGGTCACGTTCGATCGCGCTAAAGAGCAAGAGTACCGTCCAAGATCTAGTATGGTGACATTTGTAACAAAGAGAGCTGTCCATCCTTCTGATTGGCCACAGGAGTTAGGAGGAGATATCTCATAAACCATGATATGCTTTTCATTTTGTTTTAGTTCCTTTCCCCGAAATTCCCATTTCCAAGCGTATAAATGGGATGTCAAATGGGGGACATTTTTTGCCTTACAGACTAAAGTCGCATTCGTATCTACTATGGTGAGCGACGGTTGGCCTAAAATTTAGAAAAAAAAGGAATTTACTGGCCAAGATTTAGAGTAAACCTTTTTAAAACAAGGTAACAGGAACCGGTAGAACATATTAAAAGATGAAAAATAGAAGCCTTAAACATTCATAAGTACGTTAATCACCGACACTAATTTCAATCCCATGTATTGGATCTCTTCCCCTTTAGGGTGGACGTCAAACTCTTAGACCCTCTTGTCGACATTATTTATGATTAATTCATGTATTTTAATAATTTTGTCTCTCACTACATGTAGTGATACTATAACTTTCTTTCCATATTTGAGAATTCCTTCCCTCTTTTTACAGTTCATCGATATTTTTCCAAGTAAAGATATCAATTATGACTTGTTTTCGTTTCAGTGTGTTAAATTACTGCTCACCATATAATACAGGAAATTCAGTGCCAGTTAAGGTAACTCGCCTTCTAGTTAAATGAGCTCTCTTGATAGGTTGCTAACCAGGTTTGCTAGATACTCATAAATTTAGGGTAGTAGCCATATTTGTTCGAGTGTCGCCCCGAGTGATTGGTAACGCTTCTTCTCTTTCTTCTTTTCGAGTTTTTATTAGTCGGCAAAATCTGGGAAAGTCGGGAATCATCAAAATCCCCGATTGTTGCGATTCCGGTTAAACAAACTATCACAAGGTAGTTGGAATCTTGAAATTTAATAGAACTGTAGACTCATCGGCTTCGAACAACTTACAAGTCCCGCGAGTCTCTAAACACGTGGTTAGACTAACATGATTGGCTAACTTGAGTCACATGACATAAGCGATTACGTGACATAATAACGTTACACCGATCGTCTGGGATTTTCCCGACATATGAAAACAAGGCTTCATGAAAACTCGAAATCGTAGATATCCCCGATCGTCTGGGATGGACGGGGACAAAACTGGAGAATCGGAAGCGTTTCTATTTTCCCGATTCGTCCCAGATTTCTGCGATGGTCGGCGATCATTCCCGACAAATGACAAACATGGCGTCTCTCGAGGATCTGGGACAGACTTCTGATGATTATCCGATATATCGGCAAAATCTGGGATGGTCGGCAAAAAGTAAAATCCCCGATCGTCTGGGATTTTCCCGACATATGAAAACGAGGCTTATCATGCACACACAAACATCGCGTCTCTGGGATTATCCGATATATCGACAAAATCTGGGACGGTCGGCAAAAACTTAAATCCGCGATCACCTGGATTTTCGCGACCTATGAAAACCAGGCGTTATGGTTATGGGCGACGTGCACTTTACCTTTCATTCTTGATTGTAGACTTGTGGGAAGAAGTTCCTTCAAAGATTCAGTCACTGTGGGCAAGGATGGTGGACCTGTAGAATCAACATCGTGAGAAAAGAAAAACCTCACAAGAAAAAGCCTCGGACTCGACTCCGACGCAGATCGTCAGGCGTTCGCTGGGGAGGATTGCGTGACAAGCCAAAAGAACGTCTGCGTGGGAGGCCACACACGAAACTAATGATAATAATAACTTAATAATATATAGATTTAGCCAGGGCTAAAAGCTAAGCTCCCATTAATAAATTTGTAATTTCAATCAAACAATAAACTTGTATTCCACAAATCATTTCACTTTAGAGCACATTCATGTGACTTTTGTTTTTAGGGATTAAGGCTAAGTGATTTGAGAGAAAAATAATTTGTTAACAGTCCAAGAGTGCACCAAACCTTACATCGAGTTGACGACCTTTATATGTACACCCAAAAAAAGCAATCATCTTCGATCACATTTAACGTCCATAATGGCTCTTGATCACAGTAGATTAGGCCTGGAAAACAAATACTTGGAAAGCAAATCCGGCAGAATTTTTTCCGTTTGACAAGTTTGCTTTACAAAATCTTGCTAACAAATCTGGGGGCGTGTAAACCAACCTTTTATACTTTTTATACATCACATCTGACAGTCTCAGGTGAAACAGTACTATGAGGCGCTGTTTTTATCATACAGACCTCAGACAGAATGCAGTATTTCACAGTTTTGAAATATAAATTGCACTCATTCAATATTCAGGACGATCGAAGCACGCTTGGGCTTTTAGCGAAACCGCTTAAAAAATTTCCAAAATCACCTATATAACGGCCAGCCAGTTGCAAGCTGTGGAGTGTTTGAATAATGGAGTTACACTTCAACATAATAAAGAATTTATAGTGTTTTTTTATTTAATGGTTTTATAACGATGTGTAAACTTAACAAACGTTTAATACGCGCGACGTTTTGAGTACTCCTGCAAGATAATGTTCATGAACGACTGAAAACATTAGCGGCAAATTGCAAGAGAGACTACTGACAATCAATAAAAGAAATATAATTCGGTGAAACATTTACAGAGACAACAAAATACATTCACGAAGACAATTAAGTATTAAAGTGTCTCTAAGAATCCTGAGTCTTTATGCTTAAAGCCTAAGTTTATATAGCCTGAAATTCATCCGATTGCTTCGAGTCGTATTCTCCTCTCACCAACGTCGTTACTGAGGGAGTAATAACGACTCGAAGTAATCGGATGAAATTCAGGCTAAAGTTTATAATGTTTTAAAGCCGGCTTCCCGGTGTTTGCTGTTTTCAAAGATGAACTCGAGGCGAGAAAATTGCTCAAAGCTTTCTTTCTAGAGCCAAAATAAAAACGCAACGTTTTTTTCGTTCTATTTGCGGCGAGAAAATATCGACTAAAGACTTTTTAAAGTTCTGCAAGCTTATATCAAACCTCATACTATAGGTCATCAGATCATTATCTCAATCTTATAATTCAAACATGCATAAACTATAGCCTCATAAACTGCGCTCGGCTTCATGAAATTAGATATATGAAAAAAAACAAACACAAATACAATAATTACTCAGGCAGCTCCTGGAAGCTACATCGCTTCAGACTTTTCAGTCAAGCAAGGTGAAAAACGAAAACGAATCGATGCCATCCGAAATCGGATTTCCGACTTTGACAGGCGACGTATTTCTCAACCAAAAACCCAATAGACAAACTAGCCATGAATAACAGAAGACTCTTGATAGTAGCTGAATTCATTTGGTACATCCAGTAGAAAAAGACAGTTAAAACATCACAAGTTGACACAAAACTCTGTCAGCTTCAGCTGTCACAGTAAACAAGTTTCAAGATGCTGCATAAATTTTCCGCATAAAATCACCTGTCAAATTTTGACCAATCAGAGCATAAAAATTGGACGTAGAGCGTGAGCAACGCCTTCACGGACGATTGAAAACAACAACTGGCAAAGCGATCATGTAAGAACGAGATCTTGACAAACAATCAAGACACCGAAGAAACATTTAAAGGTCAACAATTTTTATTCCCGAAGACGTGTTTTGAGAGTAAAGCTGAGTCACGAATAGATTTAAATTAAGCCTTAAGTTTTAAGCCGCCTTCGCCGTGTTTGCTATTTTGCAAGATGAACTCTAGGCAAGAATATCGCTCAAAGTTTTCTTTTTAAAAACAATAGGATAACTAAACTATTTTTCAGAACTTTTTCTTCTAGTCGCGGTCAGAAAATGTCTAAAGACTTTTTTAAGTTCTTTACTAGGTCAGATAAATTGATTCAAACCTTACAAATGTGCGTAAAATGACGGTATAAACATGAAAAAAGAAAACACATAAAATGCAATAAAATTATTCAAGCTTACCGGTCGAGATGCAGCACGGAAACCCATCGAGTAAGGCCAGAATCGCTTAAGATTTTTCGCATGGTCCATGAGCAAGGCGAAGTAAGCTTACTAAGAGTAGCTTTTTTGAACACGATGATTCCCGATTTCTTTTTGTCGTGCGGCACATTTCTCAACAACAACCCAGTAAAACCAGCCAAGAATAACAAAAGAATGTTGATAGCTGCTGCATTTTATTTTGTAGATCCAGTGCAGAAAGACAGGTAAAAACATCAAAAGATGACTCAAAACTCTGTCAGCTTCAGCTATCAGTGAACAAGTCGCAGATGCTGCATAAATTTTCCACTTGAATCCTCTTCGCTAGCGCTCCTGTTAATTCTTACTCTATGCCTTTCTCTTCTTCTCTTTCCCGTCGCTTTTCACTTACAAGCAAATAGTTTGAATCCAATCCGTTATTGTTTGTTGCGATAACAATTTCTTCGAAACAGTTTACTAGAAACTGAGCACTACAGTCACAAAATCCTTATGTAATGAAGTAGTTCCGTTGAAGTAAACATGTTTTTGAACGCGACGACAGCCACGTCATTTCTTGCGCGATTTCCCGCCAAGAAACAGGTGAGTTGCACAAAATGCATCGCACGATTCATAACATACTCCTCCCCCCGACGGGCTGACACCTGATTCCCCTCCCTCCCCCGCAAAGAGTGTACGGGCGTACGCTACGCCATAACCAAATTTTCTCGGATGGATGGTTTACCAAATTTTATTACCCATGGTGCTCCGCTGGCGCGCTTCGCGCGCTGGAGCTCCGCTAATAACTGGTTAGAAATCATACAATACGGAGTTGTTACAGTTCAATAGTAATTTTAATAGAATGTTATTTATCTATTTATTATGTTTTTAATTCTACTTCTGTAATTTATTGTGTGTGGCAAAGTAATAAAACAAATGAATATATATTAATAGACACATACATTTTGAATAAACGTAGAGGAAAAGTTACATTGACAGAAATAGCAGATTGTGGGAACAATGGACTTTTTTTATTTTCACTATAGCAAATTTCTTCTAAAATGATCTTCTTCCTCTAATCTAGATCTGTTGGTGCCAGAACGGAAACATACGTTGTAAATATTAATAAGATCATATCTTATTGCAGTTTGAATGGATTTAATGGAGCGGAAAACGGCCCCTAATTAGGCGGAAATTGAAGAATAAAAATTTCAAATACGGTAAAAGTTAAGAATAAATAATAAGTGACTGACAGTACAAAGCAACTTACAAGAGGCCGTGACGACGATATTCCGTCTCCTTGCGCGGTATTTATTTCTTGCTTCACATGTGTAATTCCCAGAGTGCTCAAGTTGCACTGTATCCAGTAGAAGCTCATGAATTCGTTCTCGAAAAGCCCCAGACACTACGTTGTTCCTTATCCTAATAGTTCCGTTCAAATCGCCATCTCTCAGTACTATGCCACTTCTCAGCCACGTGACAGTTGGTGTTGATGTGCCCGTCACGTGACACGTAAGGATTTGTCTCATTCCGACGAACGGAGATATCTGGTTCTTATCAAATCTGACTGATGGATTGTCTGGAGAAAAAAAGGAAAAGGAAAGGAAAAGAAAAAGAAAAAAAGCAATAGCATTAGAACAAGAAAGCAAACATAACAAAAACGTCTATAAGTAATCAATACCAGTATGTATGAAAAAATAAATAAATAAATAAATAACATGCTTTTAATTCAAAACAATCCATGAGATTGGAATACACTTTATCACTTGCAGCTAAAAGATCAGTTCGGGAAATTCTTGATGTTCTTAGAGCTACCAGCGATGTAGCAATTATTTTAAAGTGGCTGAACACAGTTTTGCGGGCGATCAGCGGTTACTCGCGTGACGGCGCGTGTTTTAAATTAGACAAGCAAACATGGCAGCGAAAAAAGTAATGGTACACAGAAATCTATTCATTAAAATTTTGTGATATTTGGCAGAATTTTTACGTTTATCGTATTTTAAATAATGAGAACTTTAAAATGGAAGTTGGACAGACCATTTTTGTAGCACGTTTAATGATTACAGTACAATTATTAAAATTTGGTCAAATAAGTTTCAAATGGTAATGATAGTAAGCTGTGTGCAAGTTTATAGGAAAATCTAATGAGCCAATTTTATGAGTGAAATTTTAAGGTTGTATTCAATCATTCATGTTGCCATGGAAACTACAAGAACGTCAAATTTTACCTGTCAATCAAGATCTTTCATCAGCCAAGTTTCAGCGTCTGAGCTGCAACCTTTCTCTTGCCATGATTTGGCAAACGACATATACTCGCAAACTGCCAAAACTGTGTTCAGCCACCTTAATTGGTTAAGTTCATAACATTTTCCTGTCATTCTCATTAACACACGACAAGCCAAACACTTGTGCGTTGTAGCTATAAAATCATTCCCAACTGCAGAACTGGAACAACAACGAAACAAAGATTCCTTCTCATACACTATTCTTAAACTTACCAACAGCTAAGCAAATCTTTTCCACCAAAATATCTTTATATTTAAGAAGCGAAGAAAAGTTATTGTTGACCAAAATCATATCGTCCAATCCCTCTGTTATGTTATGCAGCTCTTGATTAATGTCCTCTCCAACGCCCACGACCAGTACGCGAACGCCCTTCTTCTTCAAAGAACTGGAAACGTTTCTCATAGAGAACTGATCCATTACAAATGACTGGGCGCCTTGGCTTAGAAGAACAATAATTTTTGGTACATTTCTTTCTTCGTTTCTGTTAAAGGCGGATTGCAGTGTAACTTGCAGGGCAGTGTCAATTCTTGGAAGGGAAGGAACAAACTTATGTAGAGAGGCTAATTGATCCATGGCGGAAATAAAGCGATCCAGCTGAAACGTTCCAGTGAAGTTTAACTCTACACTTGCTTGATGTTCATACACCACAACTGCAGCATCGAATTCAGACGACTTATTTGCAAGGTGTTTCATTATATCCTTCACGAAATCTACCTCGAGCCTGTACTCAGGAGAGGAAATGTTGGAATTATCCACCATGAAAACTATATCCGCGCCATACCTGCAGTGCAGATTAGGTACTGAATAAAAAAAAGATTAATAATAATGAAAATGAATATGATGATGATGATGATGATGATGATGATGATGATGATGATGATGATGATGATGATGATTATGACGATGATAATGATTAAGTCAGAGGGCCACGCAATGGTGAAAAGAACAATTAAGTTGAAGACGAGTTAGTTAATTACAAGCGTAATTGAGGATATGACCTCTGTACAATAAAACACATACAGCGATTGAATTAGACTTGAGAATTTTCGGCATCTGAAGGCTCCCGGAGTGCTCGAGCATGTTTTTTCTTTGGAATCTTTCTCTTATATCAATGAATATTCCAAGATTGAGATTCTCGCATTTTGTTATTGACACAATTAATTGGTAATATGACTTAGGGTCGTACAAATCAGGGGTAATCGGGCTAGTAATTTTAAATCGGCCGAGCGCGTTGACCCAATTACTCCCTGAATTGTACTCCACTCAGTCCTATTACTATCACATATCACAGACAATACATAAAAAGCAAAGAGAAAAGAAAAGATAGAAAATGCGTCACTAAGTCAAAAACAAGAAAGACGATGTGATTCAAGTTGTGAGAAGGGCAAGATTTAGGATTTCGCGATTTTTTTTCTCGTATTGTCATAGTTGCGTCAAGGTAATCATCTTTGTCTTTTTATATTTCAAAGAGCGCACTGTTAAATTTTTCTTTAAAGGATTTTTTTTGACATATTTCTCATTCCACCTGGTATCATATTCCACAATTTAGCGCCAAAAATTGGAACAGCTTGTCTCTTTAAAAAAGTCCTAACTGGGCGACTTTAAATAATCCCTAAACTGATTCGCATTGAAGTTAGTTTTTCAGCGACGTTTTTTCACTTGGCGTCGCTGCTGTCTAATCGTTTAGGTCCCCAATGAAAGTACCGTACGAGCATATAAACAATAAACTATATCAAATAAAGCACAACTGTTGTTAGCTTGCTCCGGGCTCTCAGTTAATCGGGACGATAGATAAGAAAATAGAGAGCGCCAAAAGCAACTTAGTGAGAAATCTTGGAGAACTAACTGAAAAAATACGTTAGTTTCATCCAAGTAGCAATCAACTTTTCTAAAGTTAAAAGTACTGCAATAAAGATAGTCATATATGTTTACTTGTTGCCCTGACAACATGCTGAATAAGGTAGAGCCATAATATCCACATAAGAGTTTGAAGGAAGCTGCCCATTGCCACTTTTCTTGACACTCTACAACAACAAAGTATGATTAGAACAAAATATTTATGAAAACAAAAACGCCTTAACTTGAAAAATAGAGATTTCTGAAAATGTAAGGCACGTTTAAACTGTAAATTACAAATCAGTGGACTTAAACAAAAAAATATAATCAAGACCAGGACAATTGAGGCCCACAATGTGGAAGGGACGGGGGTTCTATGCCACTCCCTCCTCCATGACTCTTCATAATTTTCAGAAATTTGAATTAAGTCAAAATTCCGAAACAGCGCCCTATTTGTACACTGGCTACAGTTAGGCTGCTAATTTTTTTATTTATAAGTTATACATTGCTAAAACCACCCTTCCCTCCGCTAGACCACATACTTTAGGAGTAACAGAGGGTTTAGAACGCTGAATTTAGTTTGACGGCATCATTTTGAATCTCTGGCCTAGGTTTTGTTTCGTTTTTCATTCCTAAACTCAAATCTATTTCCTTTCTAGTTATAAAGACGTATACAAGACGTATACATCAATTTCTGTGCGCTAGCCACTACAACCAGAGCTGATTTCCATTTGGGGAGTAAAAAAGATATACTTTATAAATTATGAATATAAGGAAAACTTAGTATGAGAAACAGTTAAAACAGATATCTCCAACTCATTGCAGCTCCTGCAATTAATGTACCTAAGGCTTCGCTTAAGATAATAGGTTGTCGAAGACTTTAAGCCTAAGGGTTCAAGAGTTTTGCCTCTGTCGATGAGACATGTTAATCTAGCTTTTCGCACACTGTCTCTATTAGATTTAATGAGTTCCAGTGGAATAAGTGTAATGTCATAAAATTGTTTTTAGCGCAGTGATCATTAGTACGAAAATGCTCTGAGAATGTGGTGGGTTTGGAGATATGAGATGGGTTGTCAAAGGTCTGCGATGTTTGTGGAAACGGTCTTGTTCAAAAGTCGTCGTTTAGTTTCTCCGATGTACGACTGTTAAAAGCAGCGGTTGCACTGTACTATGTAAATGACGTTTTTGGAGTTGCAGTTGATGTGATGGGTGATAGGACTGGTTTCATCTGTAGAGTGGAATGTGTATGAAGTTTGTCCGTCGGATATGTAATTGTTAAACGATTTTCCCACATAGGTATGAGTCCCGAGGTTGGTTGTGTTCTTTGAGACTGCGGAGTTTGGCTCTAACTAGGAAATCACTGAGGATACTACTCCGTCTACAAGCTACAACACGACCAACTTGGGGCGCATATATTCGATCCCTACGATATTTCATTTGTTTGCGTCTGTATAAAACTGCAATATCTATGTATCCGTACTCTTTCTGTTACTGATAATGACCTTTTATTTTAAGGGCTGGTTTTCAGCACCAAAGGAGACGGAGTCAGATTTGGAGCCGTAATGAGAAGCGAGGAACTTTCTGATCTAGAGAATGTATACAGCTTTTCGATTCTGCTTACCAATCCGTCCAATACGACTCCAGAAAAAAAAAAATGTCTCATTGCTGCCGTCATCGTCGTGTACGTACTTGCGTAATCCAGGGGCACCTGACAACCTTTTAATTTAAAATAACTTTTTGAACGTTAAGATATGGTCTAGAATTTTCTAAAGCTCGAGGAAGGCTAAAGCTTTCTGGATAACCTTTCCATTCGTCTAAGATATTCGCAGTTATTCTCCTTCTTACCTACTATTTTTGGAGGTTTTATTTTTCCCGTTCTATTTCCAAGACAGACTTCGATTATCGTTTCAAGTAAAATTTACCTGAAATTTCGGTACAGAGATAACACGCTTCCTAGAATTTTCTAATGAAAGTACGGCTACTCCATGTCCTCGAATGTTCGACCAGGCCTACCAAGGTAGCTAACAGCTTCGGATGAGAAGAAAAAGCCACCTAAAACTTTTGAGACAGCCAAAGTTCTCCTTAGATATCCGAATAAAAGGATAAAGTTGTTTTTAGGGTTGCATGAAAAGAACCAATCAGGCTTCCAGAGCATTAAGAGAACCATATGACACACTTTTGACGTATTTGTCAACATTCGGTCTTCGGTTGCCTCTGGTAAGGTACATTGTAGCATCTTATAAAGAGAACGGACGTTAATTGTACTTACCCCTTCAAGACTCAATGAAGTTTTCTTTGTATCTACTTGGACTCAATAGAACTTGTAGCTGAATTGTTACCCGAGAAATCTCAGGTTTAAAGGCTTATCCTTTGAGATAGGGAAAGGAAGTTGCTGTGTTATCTAAAGATGGATAATAATCTATCTTTTAAGGACTTACCTTAAATCTTCCGCCGATCACGATTTTTCTTTTTATTATTTAAAATTTCAAGTGTTGGCGTCAATCAGAAGGGAAAGCACTGCTTTCCACAAACACCTTTCATTACAAATAGCTTCCTCTCGCTATATGTGTCTAATAGTCTGCACCAGCGAAGCCCGGTCTAGTCAAAGCTGCAATATGAATCAGTTTACCTATTAAACCAGTGCCCTTTTCTTATAAGGTAGAGAGGGTTAACAGACCAGCATAAGAAACTCAAGTAAAGTCAAGTCAACACATTTATTTTACTACGCTAACGACACACAACAGAAGCTGGTTTCACACTCATTACAAACAAATAGAAGCAGTATGGTGTTCACAAAAGTTGCAAAATTAAGAGAGTAATTGATTAATTACGTAAACATGTGTACAATATAGTCGAATATAGCTACCTATAACTATCTCCATCCCTGTCACTAGATTAAAAATGTTCACTTCCCTGCCTCTATTATGGGTTCCTCTATCGCTTGCCCAAGTAACCGTTTCTATGTCGACTAAAGGCAACTCTCGCCTTGCGGACAGCCCGTTATAACATTATGGACACCCCGGTAATACAGAGTTATGGCTCAGGGCTTACAACCGGAATCTTTATCCGACAGGGTACTCCCTACAATAGCCTGTAAGGAGGAGCTCTGCGCAAAAGGGGTTCCTTTATCAGGCTTCAGGTTATATGAAAAGGTAGGGAAATAACTATTTCAGACCGTAAAAAGGCACAAAAGTGCTACAGATGCATTTTAAGTTGTAGAAAAGTAAACAAAACGTTGTTTTGTGATTTATTTATATAGTAAAGATAATGCGCTCACAGCAGTTAAAAGGGATGCAAAGTTCTAAAATAGGGATGTGAGAGAAGTACCATTTTTCAACAGAAAGTATGGGAAAGAAGTAACTTAGCTGTCAAAAATGGTGTACAAAAGGGTAAGGGATTGTACTTCCTCCCCGTAAAAAAATGTTTTGCCCTTCCTCCCCACCACCCCCCCCCCCCCCCCAACTCCAGGTCTGATGTCCGAGGTACTTCGACTGTAGGCGTCCCTTAATTCTCTGATCCCTTCTAACTTTTTTGTTGGTCAACTCCCCTTACTATAAATATACCAGGGAGAACAGAGAAGAGAGTATTCATGTTATTATTGTAGGGCTTAAAGAGTCAAGAAATCGGATCCTCTGATTAAGAAAAATGAAAGAACAAGCAAAGCAAAACAAAACGCAGAGATCTCGACCAACTCTTGTCGCAATACTGATAAATTACTAGTCTAATCACCGAGGTTAAAAAATCAATTAATTTTAATTAATTGATTCCCTTTCTTATTAGGGATTAATCACCTGGGAACACTGCTATTGTGCACTGATAGTTTATCACCTAACCTTAACTTGGAATGGCGTAATATTATTTACAGTTCTCACTCAAAGTGAAGCGATAAGACACTTATCTGCGGTCATTCCAGCCAAGTTAAGCCGGATCCAAATAATATTATCGTATTATCGTAGGACTTTGTTCCTGTCAGCGGCTGTCATCAGCGTTGGCTCTAAATATGTAGAACAGTTCAGGTAAATATTGAACATTAGAGAACCTGAAATATTCAGTAAATCCTCTTTGTTTTTAACTAGGACACAACAACTTATAAGAAGCTGAAGGGCATCATGTGTAGCTGACAGGACTGCACTTTATTCGCTCATAATTAACAGTCCTAAAAAATCACCCCTAAATGAAAGGGGAATTATTTACATAGAAAGTAGAAAATATTGTGTTAATTTAGAATTCCACTGAAATAATGTAGTTTGTGACTTGGCGCTTCATCTCTGTAACACCACAGAGACTCAAAAATAGGATGCAAATGTATCCCTGGGGGAGGGACAATGGAAGCTTTTGTGAAGACTGTGTTGTTTTTGGGTGCTGGAAATTTGTGAATCTCGTTGTGCAAACTTTAGCCTGCGTGGCAGGCGTTTGAAAGGGAAGGGAAAGGGAGTTTTAGGTGCGAGAGAAACGCGAGAGGCGCGAGGAGGGAGGGAGGGAAACGCCCGCCAGGAGACCATTGTTTTTCTCGTTTTTAACATCCACCAGGCGAGTGTTAAAATCCTGATTGGTCCGTCTTCAAAACATGTCAATCACAGCCGTAATACCTTAATCCGATTGGCTGAAATCAACATCACGCTACTGAGTAACTTAATCGATCTTTCAGTAATCATTTAGAAATATGTTGTTTATAGTGAGGCGATATGAGATTTCTGTATGGAATTCATCGTTTTAGAACGATTAGAAACTGAAGGCATCTATTTCAGCTTGAAAGGAGAATAGAAGAAAGCAGTTAAAAGTCTCGTATGAAGGAAAAGACCTGTCAGCTAGATGAGTTTTGCTGACTGGTTTTGAGAAGTCTTGTCTCCCAACGGCTTGTTTTACTCACTAGAAGAGAGAAAGGAAAAATCATGCTGCCTGTGTGCTTGTTATCTGCTGTTTGACCTTAAACGCCTACCACGCAGGCTACGCTTATCAAAGACCAGATTGTTGAAGACGTAGCGATCTATAATCCTTAGCGATTTTTGGTTTGAGGACTTCTTCTTGCTGGTTATAGACGTTATAAAGCCGCCAGGAAATTACCGTACTTCAATAATAATATTGATTGCAGAATTAGCCTTATTGTAGATCTTTGAAGTTCCGCTCTTCTTTCCTTGCCACCAGCGTTCTTTTGTATGCTGCGCTGGATCCAGTTCGAGAGTCAGCAAAGTGTTTGTAATAAATTTCTCCGACAAACACTGCATGCAAGTTGGGAAGTCCAACGCGATACCTTCGGCAAAAACGTAATAGATTTATGCGGGATTTTATATAACAAGCCACGCATGGTTGCGACTTTCTTCTTTCAACGGACGACCGCATTTACACTTTTTTTAATAGTACCTTCACTTCAGATTTCTTATTTTAGGAAAACAAAAGAAAAACAGTACGCGAAATACGACTTAAATAAGCGCATCGCGGCCAGACTTATTTGACAGCTAGTCATTCACAGTTGGGGTTATTTTTGCATACATAATTAGTAGGCGGGATGGCGAAAACAATGGTTTCCTGGCAGGCGTTTTCCTCCTTCCCTTCCTCCTCGCGCGCCCCTCGCGTTTCCCTCGCGCCCAAAAGCCCCTTTCCCTTCCCTTTCAAACGCCTGCCACGCAGGCTATGCAAACTTGCCCAGAGGTTTCCCAGGGTGCTCCACGGTTCCCCCTCCCCTGGTGAAAGGAAAACATGATCCATTTTCAAAAGGCAATCATTATGCTTCTTGGCTAAAATCAGACATCAATAGTCTTACTAATTCTTTTGGCATTTGGAACTCAAACAAACAGGCGCTACTCTCTCACATTGCCTTATTTACGCTGTGCATTTAGCATCGTCTACACCTAAAATATTTCGCTCACCACACGAATATTGTAGTACGACCTTTCGTGTTGTTCATTTCATGATGTTGTGGACGGTTAACGCACTTGTATTTCTTGTCAATATTTGTATTGCGACTTTGACTTCATAAGGTGACTTATGGCACACTTTGTTATCCACTTATCACTGATGTGTTGACTAAAAATGCAACTCGATAATTCTCACACGTGAACAGGCGACCTTTATTTCATTTGCTGGTATCCGCAATTTAATCCGGTTGTAATGTAGTCATTAGACAAGGAGATGGTCAATCATCCATTGCTTTCTACTTAATGTCTTTTATTAACTGAATAACTCGGCTTTATCCTAGCTAGTACAATCACACTCTATGTTTACTTAGTTTCAGTACTTTCACATTCGTGCTAAAGTACGTAAACATCATTTGATCATGATAGCTTCACTGATTTTAGCTGAGTAGTAAATAATTGCTTTTTATGGTAATCAATACACTACACAAGAGATAAAACAAACAAATGAGAACATGAACATCGCTGTTATGCTTTCTCCACTAGACTTCTACGGATATAAAGGCAAGGGGTTATCTTTTACTTGTTTCTTGAGGTAAGGTCATCCACGTTAATATTTCAAATCCGATACACTAGCCCATGATAAAAGGCTTTTCTCTTAAAAGGCGCCATGTTATGCTCTGATCTTATAATCACATTACGTTGTGGGCCGTTGTCGATATCATGAAATTACAGGAGGTCACCGTGATCGTGAGGGTTAGCATTTGTTCTTGTCACTGGCATCCGGTTTTATTCGTTTACAAACAGACAAACAAATAAGCAAACACCTTCTGGTATTTGTTCGCGTTTTCGTGTCTTCAGTAGCCTGTTCCAGGCTCTGAGATAGTGTGGAAGACGCGAAGGAAAAAGGTACGCGAAAAGTTTATTTTGGTGTTTGTGCTTTCTCAATTCCGCGAACCCGACTATCTCGGAGCCTGGAACAGGCTATGTCTTCAGTTAAGGTTTTATCGCCAAAAGTAAAAAACAGACGGATCGTGATAAATTCAACCCTTTGAATACCGCGGTTTACATGATGCTTGACTGAAAAGTAGTTAGCCAAGCGACTTATGGCCAAACAGCACATTAAAGGTCAATAGGATAGGGTAGCATGTTTTTTTTAGTCAGTAAAAAGAAATGAAAATAATTTATTCGCGAACGTATTTTACGTTAAAACTACTTGTAGTGAGTTTTTAGTATTTTGGTATACTTGATGCAGTTTCTAACCTATCCTCAGCCGAAGTTTTGGAAACAAAATCAATTCTTTGACTGCTTACTGCTTATTGTGACATTCATGGGATTTTATATTGCCACTGTCTCAGGAAGTTGCCCAAGTCTCTTCCCAGAGGACTCATCGCATGCCTGAGTACATGTAACCACGTCACGGTAGCTCTGCGGTTACCCAAGATGGCGTCCGCGAGCTCAAGTTAATTCCTTGAGTTTCTGTTGATGTCAGGGAGTGAATTAATATTTAAATAAGTTAAATGTGTTTGCCGTTTAGTTCTTACTCCGTGGTTATCGAGGTGTTTTGCCACTGACATTTAAAGTAAAAAAAGGTAGAAACATAATTATGGCATTTTTAGTTAAAATGGGTATATTTTACAAAAATTAGCGTAATTTTAGAAAATATATGAATATTGCTAGGAGCATATTTTGCTGCTTTTGCGAGCACAATCCATCAAAGCCAATTTGGCAGTTAAAGATAACTATAATTATTTCAACTTTAACATTTTGCAACACCAGAACACCTCG
Source organism: Porites lutea (assembly GCF_958299795.1). Classification (NCBI taxonomy): domain Eukaryota; kingdom Metazoa; phylum Cnidaria; class Anthozoa; order Scleractinia; family Poritidae; genus Porites; species Porites lutea. Next base: position 23,339,926 of record NC_133209.1, on the reverse strand, counting down.
TTGCACCTTTCAAAGAATACTATCTTGGACAGGTTTTCCCAGTGATTTGGCCACTGACATGTCTAATGAAATCCTTTGGCAGCCAACTGATTCCGCACTCGTGTCAAATAGCCATCATCTGGGTAGCTATTCCTACAATGGGAAGTGTAACAAAACATATATAGAGATCTCAAGTTAAAGATTGGAACAATTACAGGGATAAATGAAATTAACCCGGTTTATATTACCAATTGACAGTCAGTGTTTATTACCATTATCTGCGTACATTTTTTCCAGTTTTCTGAAGCTTAAAAGCCATTCGTCCTATTTTCCGTTTGCGTGATTTTATTTGCACTCAAAGCTGGTAAAAGAACGAAACATTTTAAATATGGGGGAAAATCTATAACATATTTTGGTCACCGGTTTAAGGCAAAACAACAAGGCATCGGTGCCATTGAAGTAATTAAACCGGCGAACAAAGAACGCCTTTCAAATAAGGAAGAAAGCTAGACTAATCAATAGTGCGACATCCCCAGCCTGCGTATATCAAAAATTAAGATATCATTTTCTGCTACGTCAACGTATTTCATATTCACGACTTCCTTTTGTATATATAAACATCTGCAATAGACCTTTTTAGCTTGTACGTTTTGTTTTCCCATTTCAGACCATGTATGTGGTACCCCAGCCGGAGAAATTCTCCGGAGAACTGTTTCTTTCAATTGTCGTCCTATACAAGTGCATTCACGTGTGTTTGTATCCGTAATTTATGAAAATAGAAAAGGCAAATTCCCTGGAGAATATCACATGGTCTGAATTGAGAAAACAAAACACACAAGCTTAAAAGATCTTTTCTGGTGCATAAGCTTTTTAAGCTCAGTTTTTATTTCACTATTACTATTTGCCGTAGACGAAGATTGATTACCTTGAATGTCTCTCCAACGACGTCTTAAGCTCAATATCATTTACTGAAACATTTCCAATTCCTTCTGGGGACGAACAAGAGATAGTAAAGAGAAGGCATGCAGCAAAGGCTTTGCGTAGCAGTTTCAGAACTTCCTTTCCCTCCGATGTTTCTGGTAGGTAAGCTATACATTGTGTCCCCTTGAAAGGCATCCCGGGATTGGGATGATCCAAACCTTGGACACCATCATAGAAAGTGAACTTTACGGCAATGGTGTCATGCCCTTCAAATCCAGGAAGACTGATTTGGTATTTTTTCCAAATAATTTCTCCCGGGGGTTGATTTGCTGGAAAGGAGTTTGCGGTTCCTGTCCAGCAGCGCTTATCAACTTTGTTGAGGTGGTAACTTGAACCTTTAATCGATGAATGAGCCAGATCTGAAGATTGAAAATAAGAAAGTACAGGAGTATAAAGTAAATTTAAAAAAAAAAACGAGGACAACTTTTAGCCCAGACTACAAGTGAAGCTGTCGGTAGTATTTAAAGTTTGTCCAAACAAAATATAGAATAGTGTAATGCTAAGCGGCGAAGGCAACGCCGGAGAACGGTGAAAACCAACAATAGTTCTAATTAGCAAAAAAGAAGCTTTGCACGTTCAGCACACTTTTTTTGTACATTTCTTTGCCGTCGTTTTGCACGACTACAATGTGAAACTTCCAGAAACTTCTTTGTTACACGTTTTTTTGAGGAAATGTCGTACGTGTTCTCGTTCACTTTTTTTTTCACTGCCGCTCATTTTCACCTTGCATTGATGCCGCTAGCGTTTCTCATTTTGTCACCGCCGCTACAAAGTTTTCACGTTGTTCTTCCAACAAAAAATGTGTCTCCTTTGTTTTTTTTTTCTCGTTGAGCTTCGCTGGCCTGCCGCCTACTTTCTCTTTTTCCCTGTCTTTTAGCTCTATATTCCAAATTTGTGGACATGACAATTGATCTATTAAGCTTAATACTTTACACACCACGGGATACAGAAACAATCTCCGCTTTCCGTTTTCGTCGTTATTGACTCTTAAGTTGTCTCTGCTTTACAAGACGCAGGTGGCGATGCAATTTCCTGCCAAAATAACCTCGAGTTGCATTTGGGTTGCCATACCTGTTGATTGAGTTATTTTACATTGAAATGCCTGTGGTGCGGACGGACGGTCGCTCGGTCGCTCGGTGTACGGTCTCGTGATTACCAAATTTTTTAGCATGGGTAGATTTACAAAGCTATGGGGCTATCAGCAACTTGCGAACACATCGACATAAAAGTCGCCAAATTCATTCTTAATGTAGCTAATATCATATAACGCCAAGAGGAATGAGCTAGCTTATTATCTCCTGATAACGCACAATTAAGCTTTCAAAAAAAACATTTGAACGTAGGTGCTCGTTTTTCGGGTTCAATCTATTCTTTTGAGAGAATGTCCTGCAGGCTTTCTTAGGAGAATGTAAAAGCCGGCAGGGCGACGAGAGAGATGGGCTATCCGAGAACTGGGGGAAAACGTACCTTGGTTTTGGCTAACCTTCTGTTTTTTGCTAGTGATTAAGCCAACTGTATCCAAGCAGGCAGGACAAATGTTACTGAAAGTGAAAGCCTTGATGATACAATCGTCGCAAAACTTGTGCTTCATGCAAGTGTTTGGATCTGTAAGTTCTGGGTGGTCGACTGAGTCCTGGCAAAGGGCACAAAGAATGGTAACTTGTTGCTCTGAAAAGACAAAGATGTAAAGTACACTACTGAGAACCAATGTTACTGAAAGGTAAGCTGTAAAGTACTTAAGTTGCTGTAATTGTTTTAGATATGGTGCATTCAACAAATAACACCACTGCTTGATAAGACTTTGTTAGAAGACGAAAGCGCTGAATAAATATTGTTACATATTAAAAAAAACATTGTTATCTTTAGATATATTACCATTTAACTCCCCGTCAGGAACTTCACCATTCAGCTTTTGGTCGCCCTTCTTTCTTTCAAAGCATTCGTCTTTCCAAACTAGATCTCCTTTTTCTTTCAATTCTTTAACTCCTCTTCCAGGAATTGGTCGCGATGGAGTATATACCGTTTTCCCTTTCTTGGAACGATTTTTCTCTCCCGAGTTGTTGCCCTCTTCAGTTTGATTGACCTTCTTATAAAGGACCGTGCTCTTTTTTGTGACTTTTGGTTGAATATGGAAGCTACTTGCAGACTCTTCCTGTGAGTTTTCATCCAGTGCTTGAATCTTCGCGTCTGTAATATTGTCTTTAAATTTGGTGGAGCTGAGACTGCGATTGTTTTCGGTCTCTTGAGTCCTTTCACCTTGACTTCTCCCCGGCAGAGAACTCTTGAGTTGAGGATCTCCATCAACCACTGTCACTTCCTGGGTTACTGCAGTACCCACAGTTATCTCCTCGATCTTACTAATTCCTGTACTCATTTCCTTTTCCCTCAAATTCAGGGCGTGGTCTGCGACAAAATCTAGGTGTGGCTGATCCTGAAGAGTAATGCTCTTGATTTTCTCTTGAACACGTTGAGTAACAGAAGTCACTTGCTGTATCTCAGATGCTCGTGTCACGGAGATCTCGACGCAATCAACAGAGCTACTTGGAACATGACAAATCGTCATCTCATTAACTTGTTTCTCGTCGTTTGGGGTTCCATCCTCTTTAGATTCGTGGTTCGGATGTGAAGTGCTGTGACATTGACGGAAAGAATGGATAAATGACGAAGGATAACCAGAGGGAACTGCCTCTTTTTCACCTGTCACTTCTGAAGACTTAGAGGCGGAGGCTTGTGAAACTACATGGACCTCGTCTACCTGATCAACGGTGTTTTCCTTAGGACAAAACTCAGTTATTCTTGGCGCCTCCTGGTCATGATTTACAGAAATTACTTTTGTTACGGACATTTTGTCTATTGAAGCCTCGGTTCGTGCAGTTTCCTCCGCATGTGCAAGGTTAATACTGTTTGACGGACGACTCACGAAAAATGGCTGTCCGCCGGAGGGAAATGAAAATGAAGAGATCTGGTTAACAACTGCTGCAAAGATGCCTCATCCTCGCAAACTATACGGAATTCATTAATACCACTATGCATTGGACCTAGGCTTTTTCCAAACGATGCAATGACGCAGACTATCACTTCTGCGGAAACTTCGACTGGGATGTCATTATAGTCTTGTCCTAATAGAGGAAGAGCAACTGACTTGTGCCTGTATCCTGAAGCAAGCATTATAGCTTCCTTTAGGCGTCTATGTATCTGTTTTTTGCATTTCTGTTTGTCCTCAATTTCGTTATTCCACTGCGGAAGAACGGCAAACAGGAGAGCTCGGCAAGGCAAATCACCACCACCAATGATGACAGGATCTTGTGAAGGGGCATTAGTTCCTTTAATGCTTAGATATTCGCGCTTGATCGCTTGCCCACCTTCCTCAAGAATCCGTCTCAAAAGATCACTTTTGAAAGAAAATGAAGAGTCAATAGGGCTGACGAGAACATCAACTTTCTGACTGGTTATATCTCCTTTGACCAAAACAACTTTGAGACCTGTTACTGTATCAAACTTTCGAAAGCCTGTGTCTGTAATAATGACACGTTGGTGGTTACCATTTGAGGCAACATGCGATGTGGTGTACCTTCCACAGCTACTTGGCACATTGCCAATCGTCAGTTCTTTACCATGCTTCACGTCACTTGGGCTACCGTCCTCTTCAGCTTCATGCTTAGTATCCCAGTCGATATGGTTCTGATGTGAAGCGCTATCAACTTGACAGGAAGGAGAGATGGATGGTAAAGGGGGACCTTTCTCCTTTCCGACTGTCACTTCTGAAGATTTAGAAGGAGCTTGGGGCTCGTCTATGTGATCCACAGTGGTTTTGTTAGTAGAAGTTTCATTTCGTGACGACGCCTCCTTGTCTGGATCCATAGAACTTACTTTCTCTGAGGATAAATCATGCATTTCAGGTTTGTTTCGTTGAGAATTCTGGGACGCTAACGTAACATCAGTTTCCTCTGCTTGGACAAGGTTATTAATGCTCGGCGAACGATTCACAAAGAATACCTGTCCGGGGTGAAACGAAAATGAAGAGAATTCGTTAAGAACTACAGCGAGAGATGCCTCATCCTTGCAAACTATACGGAATTCATTAATGCCACTGTGCATTGGATCAATATTCTTTCCGAACGATGCAATAACGCGAACGATAATTTCTGCTGAATCCTGGATGTCATTTCCGTCTTTTCGTAACAGAGGAAGTGCCATTGACTTGTGCCCGCATGCTGAAGCACGTATTATAGCTTCCTTTAGGCGTCTATGTATCTGTTGCTTTCGTTTCTTTTTGTCCTGCACTTCGTTATTCCACAGTGGAAGTACGGCAAACACGATTGCTCGGCAGGGCAAGTTACCACCACCCGTGATGACTGGATCGTGTGGATGAGCATGGGAATCTTTCTTATGTAGGTATTCTTGTTTGATTGCTTCGCCTCCTTTCCTAAATATCCGTTTTAAAAAATCACTTTTTAATGAAAGTGAAGGGTCGATAGGGCTGAGGAGAATGTCATCTTGCTGACTGGTTATATCTCCTTTTGTCAACCAAACTCTGAGACCTGTCACTGTGTTAAACATGTATGTGCCTTTTCCTGTGACACCAAGTTCTTGATTCGTGTTTGAGATGACATTAGACGTGGTATTACGTTCCAAAGTTTGGGATTGTTTAGCATTTTCTTCCATGCCAACAGGTGGAGTGGAATCTGACTCGTTTTCTGTCTTGATGGCATGAATCTCTTCTTCCTTAGCCTGCAAGTCACAAGCATAAGATTTGCGTTCTTCAGCAATTTCATCATCCAGTTGCGAGGTAATGCTGACATCCTTTTTTCCTTTAATTTGTTCACTGGATGTCCCGGACGTTGTTGGCCGACAATGTTTCTTTCTTTTTTCTTCTTGCTGTGTTTTCTTGGCGGTCTTCTTCATAGGCACGTTTGCATCAGAGAAGACGACACCGGAATCTGTCACAGCCTCAGAAGTTGGGAAACCATTTAATGAACTGTATTTATCACTGGCATCAGTTTTCACTTTCTTGAATGTTTGAGGTTCATTGCTATGATACTTTTCCAGCACGGATTGGAGAACATCGTCCGGATTCAAAGATAGTTGACTGCTTTGTACACAGGCGTCAATTACTTGAGTCTCTGGCATCAGCTCGTTGGCAGATGACTGGTTGTCTACTTGACTTGAGCTTGTGCTGGTCGTTTCGTAACTCTGATCTCTCGTTTTTCGAAACGTCTCTGTCGAAGGTGTCATAACTGGTGGAGCAGGTGAAGCCTTGTCACAACTACTGACATGTCTAGAAAGGCTTGGAGAAAAAACGTTCTTTCCATGCTTCTTTTCTGTCAGTTTGTTCTTCACCAACTCGTTGACAGCTTTAATTTGATCGAAGGTACCAGAGACGACGAATCCATCAAATATTTGTTTCCACTCGACCTTTGTTTCGTCCTGAATTTGTTGAAGAATGGTTTTCATTGAGTGATTACTTGCATTTAAGGTGTTAGGATCAATGCGACCAGACACTCTACCAAAAACCTATGAAATTGGACAAAAGTGATTACGGCTGAGAAGCAAATAGGTATGGCTAAACTGGCCGAGGTCACTCTAGTGTTGGTCTAGCGCTGTCTATGGCAAATAATCTTTAAAAAAAGAGCCGGTAAAAATCGATCGTAGCAAGACACGTCTACAGAAATAAAAGTTATTTCGTGAAGTTCAGGATTGATTTCGATTACCTGATCTGGCATTGGTCTATACAACTTAACGGTAACCAGGGAGCCGTGTATCTCATGCTGCCTCTTTAAAACGGACTCGGCAACTGTTGAGAAAGGAATAAACGTGGTTAGGGCTATTAAACAGATTGAACAGAGAAGTAAATACAACGCCAAGATAAAAGCTACACTGTGTAGAGTGCACCGGCAAAAAAGGGTTAAAGTCTAGCTTTAACTAGCATGGGCTATTGACTCAGAGCCCATTCGGGCTCGAGGAATGATTAAATAACGTGGTACCGACAAACTGTGGCGGTCGGTTCTACTCATGGAACCCATCAAGTTGTCTGGGGGACTGCAACAGAAATTAACCGTGCTTACCACGATAGCTTGTTATTCCATTGTAAGGCTCGGTGCCAGAAGTACAGTAGATACTCGATTTCTCGAACTCGGATAACTCGAATTCCCAGCTAACGCGAACTAAATTTCCTTTCCATTGATAAAACTTTCACTGAAGTTTACACTGAAAACTCGAACTCCCCGCCAACTCGAACTGTTTTTCGTTTCCCCTCAGAGTTCCAGTTACCCAACCGGGTTCTACTGTAGTTATTAAGGGCCCTTTCCCACGTTACAGAACCCCCATACCGCACCGTTAAGTACTTAAGTAGCTTGTGGCTTGATATATTTCATTTTAATTTGTATAGGTAATAGCATGATGTTAGTGATATTTGGCGTAAATACCACGAGTGATATTTCGAAATTTCTATGCGTAATTTTTTAGGCGAGTGAAATTTGGACAATTTTGAAATATCACGAGTGGTATTGATGCCAAATATCACGTACAAATCATGCTATTATTTGTTTATACCACTACCATCAAAAGATTTTTATTGTCACATTTAGGTATTTCAAATTAAGCTGAAATACCACGGCTCTAAGCCAATCAAATTGCAGAAATTTCTCATGTAGTAACGTTAGGTCATTCTGATTAACGGACTCACGAAAATCAAGTCTTCCCAAAGTAAACTACAAATCCGTTGAACAAATACAAGGCAATGAAATACTGCACCTCTGCTCGGAATTTTCACCCTGTGAGGCCCCACGTATGCGATTTATTTGAAAACAAGACATTTGGAAAAAAAAACAGCCACTTTCATTTTCACTTTCCGCAATATTTCGGAAACCAGTCGTGCGCGCAGGCTGTTCCGCACTGTCGTAGTCTCTATATTCGATTAGTTTCAATTTAAATCAGAACAGAAAAGACCGTATTTGAATGCTATGGAAATAAAAAGAAGTGGGTTTGTACACCTTATACTTTTGGAAATTCATGATTTCACTGATCTTCTAGAACACTCCGATTTTGATATTAACTTTGTCACCCGGAAAGGAGTCCGTTTAAAGTTATCTAGGCATTTGTATTGTAGAAGAAAGGTTTATTTATCTTTCCTTTTTTTTCCTTAGCAAAGGCATAACGATATCTACGTATGTTGAAAAAAATGTTTGCGAAACAGCTGACGAACTATATAATGCACTCTAGTACACTATACTTCCCATTTATTTTATGTGCCAGGTACATATCCGCTTAATTTAAACTAAGTTAATACTGCATCGCGCGAACTGAAAACAAACTTGAAGGTGAATGGCAATAGCACGGAACTACATTATGCAGAGTATGAAGAAAACCATAGTTCAAACTTACCTGTTGATTTTTCGAATGTAACAATTGCCGCTCGTTCGTTCAACATGTGAACAGAGTCGACTTCTCCTCCTCCATTGCCTCTTCTTTGAAAGTGAATGATAATGTCTTCCTGCTTTGTGATAGGCGAAAGATTCTTAACTATTACTTTTCTTGAGGCAGAATCATCAGTTTTCAGTGCGTATGCCATTATAATCCTATTCACTCTGCTGTTGAAGACTGAATAATAAACTTATATTTTAAGGCTTCATTCGAGTATTTTCAGATCAAGCAGTTGTTTTGGTTTCTGGGAAAGCCCCGGTTTGTTTCCCAGAAAAATGCATATCAACCACAAGTAAGGGTGGAATCAAAGAACGGAAATATAGGCATATGGCTTCAGTGCGTTCATTCAACATTCAGATCTTGCAACCATTTTTGGGAAAGGGATCATATCGATAATCCCACTTAAAAGTAACACCACATCGAGAAAAATAACAATAACACAATAAAGTAAAATAAAAAAGGCGTAAGATAAGCCACCCGTCCCCTTGGTCTGTCATATTTTGCACCGTGACGTCTTTCCGGTACTTTCCTGACATGTTTTCTCCGAATAGCCCATGTTTTCAGTTTCTAGTGGTGCGGAAGAGGGAAACAATGTTCAACTGAAAGCGAAAAATAAACCGTCGCTCAAATGGGTGAAGGCCGGATTTACGTTCGTGTTATAGGAAAGAAAGTTCCAAGGAAAGAATTAGAAATATATTTTCAGTCTCGTAAACAGTCTGGTGGAGGAGACATCTGTTCGATTAAGCAAATCAACAATGAAGAGTACATTATCACTTTTGAAGACCAGGAAAGTAAGCTTTTAACATACGTTATCTATTGTCTTTAACTTGATGTTTTATAGCAACAAGATTCATATCCTTGCCAGCTAGATTGGCAGCTAATATTGATAATTCGTTGTAAACTCGTTAAGCATGAAAAGTGATAATATGCAAATTCAAGTTATTCGGTTTCATATATTTCGTTTGCGTCCGGTTTCACTTTCGACGTTTATTATACCTGCATTGAACAATAACTGAGCTTTTAAAAACATTTGTTTCATAATTTAAGAAGTGGGCCATGGTACACTAGTTTAGTCTTAAAAGGGTCTTAAACCACGGTTTGAGTAGCCAGACTATTGACCACAATTCATTCGACGATTTCTGCCGTCATCCATTCTTGCGCGATGGGGCTACAAAAATTCATCAGATTTCCGTCCATTATGACCGTGAAATTAAGTTTTCTATGTCTAATTTCACTCTACAGTGTGATCTTGAATTTGTTGTCTATTTCTGTCATTTGAGCGTCATTTTATTTCTGTCGTCTGAGCGTATAAATTAGATTTGTACCTTGATGTTGAGTCCCGAAGTAAAGATTGCGTGACGCCATTTACATGATTCCCTCGTGCTAGCAATGGGAGACAGGTAGATCATCAGACGGTGCTTTGTTCGTCTCAACTCCCTCTCGTTTCTCTCCTTTTCAAGGAGGCTAGAAAGGGGCTGACAAATATCCCATTTTCCCCAAAGTTGTCAAACACAATACTATAATAATAACATACATATGTTCCTTCATTATGTATCATTTATTGTAGTTCCCCAAAGTTGTCAAACACAATACAATAATAATAACAAAAAAATTCGCCTTCATTATGTATCAGTTATTGTGGTTGGAACTCAGCTATTAACGACATGAGCTGCAGACACTGTCTTCTCGTTTCGTCAATGATTCTAGAATGTAACCTGGGCTCCTCTCCCGCCGTGGACGCAATACGCGGGTTGCGTTTGTTGTTGGTCTTTTCCTTAATCCGAGGGGTTTGAATTTTATCCTGGTACTGTACTACAATTTTCCTTGCTTCTCAAAGACCAGCACTTCCAAAAGCCAATTCAATCTGAAATGCTTAGCCTGGTGGGCTTCATCAAAGCGCGAAACCGAATAACCTGAAAAAAGACTATTCATGCACCTTAAACGAAGGATGTAAGACTTTGATCTTGTTGTTGTTATTGTTTTGTTTCGGAAGTTGCTAGTAATGTAACACTAGGGACTCATACCATAAACGGAGCGCAAGTTGAGGTGTCGCGTCATCCGTTCGTTGGGGAGCAGAACTTGCCATCAAATCAGGTCAGTTAGTGACACACAATTGTTTGTTTTAAGTGGAGAATCTAAAGAATGGCTCGGTATGAAAAGTATTTAATGCAAAATTGAAAGGTCGGAAAGATTGGTTCGCCCCTGTAATCTCTTTTCCAAAATAAGCTTCCACCGTGATACGGCGGTAACAATCAGTTTGTTTGATTAGAAAGAAGAAACAAAGCGTCCAGGGATGAATGATTAGCCCTTGGTAGCTGAAGTGAAGTTAGTTTTCTAACGCGTCTAAATTCCCGGGGTACTCAAAGAATCGAAGGTTGGAGGGGGAGTACCGCTGAGATCGTGGAAATCTTAACCTGTACCAGAATTATGCTCAACTGCAATTTTTAATTCTTGTACTATCCCATGCAGACTAACTATAAATCAGAAACTCCAACTTTCACGTCACGGATTGATTTCTTTCCCCAGGTACCACTTACTAAACAGAATTCCTATGATTTCTATGCCCTTGATGACTGAAAACCATATGCATCTTCTCCCCTGTGTATAGTGAAGGGTTTGATATTTAGAATCATTTTTGTGTGTTTTTGTGTTGTTGTTGTTGTTGTTGTTGTTGGTGTCAGGCGCCTCGCATTGACGTAATATATATATATATATATATTTACATACACATTGTATAACAAAGTTTAAGGGATATTTTTTCGATTACATTTCTTGTTTACTCGCTTTGGCTTTCAGTCCCGTGTTGTGTTCATCCGCGGACTTTCCAAGGACACAACTGAAGATGCTCTTTTGAACTATTTTGAGAACACCAGGCGTTCAGGTGGCGGGCCAGTAGAGGAAGTGAAAATCTCAGAAAATACAGCGCAAGTCAAGTTTGAGTCATCAGAAGGTAATTTCTTAAATGGTATTCTTCGTCCCCTCTGCTTATTTAGCCACGCCCAAATTATCGTAAGGCAAAATTTTTATTGGAAGTACTTTAAATTTGCATCTATTGTAGCTAACTTGGTTAGTCCAAATTCAGTTTATGCGCTGAGAGTTTTAGAAGCGTTTGTTTATAATGAGGGACAAAAACAAACACGATCACATTTGAGAACTAGCGGTACGTAAAATGGCAGGTAACAATAATTTTCTTGTCCCTACAGTAGCTACAAATGTAACACTCAGAACACACTGCATTAACGGAACCCAAGTTCAGGTTTCAAGCCATCCCAATGAGGACGAACGGAACTTGCCATCAAGTGAGGTCAGAATCCACTGAGGACGAATTTTGAATATGTGCTTATACTAAAGGTTTGATGCATAAGTTGGGAGTTTAAGTGACTATCCAAAATGAAAACTCCTTTTGTACGTGATTCTAATGTATTTCCTTATTCGTTTCTTCCTCAAGAAAGCCACCTGGATGTTTTAAGAAATTGAATCGTCTAACCTATAACGGTTGGCTACTTGGCCTAACCATTGGTGAAGGTGCTTTGAACTACCAATGATTTAGGTTGACTCATAGTTTACCTATATGCTTTTACCTGTAGTCAGAAATTAACTACGGATTTGATTAATAATTCTTGCGTCAGTGAGGTAGTTACCTTTGCTTTATGGCCTTAGATTTACATTTGATATGAGGTATTTCAGTAATTAATTTTCTTTACTGGGCGGTTTAACCTTGTAGGGGACTTGTTTTTCCACCTTGTGTGTATACTTGTTATATATACTTAATCTGTTAATAAACAAACTGAACTGTTTTTTTGTTCACTGCGACCTCACATTTCTTTGCAGTCCAGTGTTGTGATAGTCCGTGGGATCTCCAAAAATACAACCGAAGATGCTCTGTTGAACTATTTTGAGAACACCAGACGTTCGGATGGTGGTCAAGTAGAGGAGGTGAAAATTACTGAAAATACAGCACGGGTCAAGTTTGCGTCATCAGAAGGTATTTTCTCTTTTACGTACGTAACTAAGCAAAAAAAAGATGACGTACCAAGCGTCCTAGTGAAAACGAAGTTTCCCAGCTTCTCGTGTTTTCCCTTGCTCTTCCACCAAATAAAAAGGCAGCGCATTGATATCTTTGCTTGACGAAAAGAGAATTGGTGCTCTAATTGACTTAATTTGGCAAATTACGCGACTAAGGCAATTTTAGGTCCCACACTGGGCCTTGCTTTAAAGCTTATTGCTGAAACGAAGGAATCGCCGGCTTTGAAATAGACCAATTTCAAAATATTAAAATTATTACACGTGGCTGCAAGGCTTGAGGGAATAAAACGAAAGAAATGTCTTATTCATGATCACCCCTGAACCTCAAATTGATTTCCTTTGATTCATTTCCCAAGCCTTGGAAACAAGTTTTGATTTTTATATATCGAAATTGTTTTTTCTTTTTGCATTGAAGCAAAATAGATGACACAAGTTATAATGTAACTTTTAAAACAGTATTCTACTTATAAGGAGCTGTTGTAAGTTCCCGTGTCTGTGTCTCCTATTTTAGTGGCAAACCGAGTTATCCAACGTGAAAAACACGTTTTAGATGGTGCTACACTTGATGTCAGTATAGAGATGCCTGATAATTGCAAGACCATCATGGTGATAGGCCTGTCACCAATAACCACTGAAGACTCACTTTGGAATTACTTCGAAAACAGGCGACGATCTGGAGGTGGATACGTAGAAAGTGTGGAAATCCAACGTGATAATGGTTTAGCGTTCGTAAGATTTGAAGACGCCAGTGGTAAGCGGCCGTAAGATTTGTTTAAAGTAGCATTGTCATGCTACAACCAGTTGCAAAAGTACTTGAGACACTGTACCCTATTTTGGCATAAATGGCCCTTCCATGATCTTGTGCTTGTGATCCCCCCTCTACCCCTTATCAAAGTTGCTAGCAATACAAGACCACACTCATTACTTGGAGGAACAACTTTGAATGGGAGAGAGGAGGGAGGTCAGTATTATATCTCACAGACCTGTGACCAGGAGCGATTTGAAGCAAGAAAGGTCGTTCTTTCGTGGGAGTGTCTCAACATCTTTGCAGCTGGTTGTAGCTACTTGCTATCTTTTTGAAAATCTAAAACCTTTCTTTGCATCAGCTAATCCGAAAAATTATACAGTGGTCTTGCATTGTCATTTACATGACTATATTTAGGAATTGAGACTGGTTTCGGTTGTCTTTTGCACCGATGACACGGATGGACATGGATTGAAACTTGAAAAAGCTTGCCCAACTTTTTCCAGTCGCAATCCATGTCCACCCATATCATCGGTGCAAAAGACGACCGAAAAGACTTAAAAAATCACCAAAAAATGTTGTAATGGTTAACGCTCCCTGATGAAATTTGTTTGATATCTTCTTCATATCCCTAACAGAGCATTTTGGGTATATGTAAAGGCACTTTAGTACATTATTAACCTAACACAGCAATATCCTTGTGACATAGCCCCTTCAAGACCCTGAAAAGATTAGAGATGGCGTTCGGTTATTGTAACTACGCTTCTATTCAGAGAAACAAAGTAAACGTATGGATATTATCAATATGTATTAGACAACATCTGGTGGCGGTAGAATCTGTCGCTATTAGTATGAAGCCACACAGCTGATTGTCTGAATAATTGGTTGGCTGATTGATTAATAAGCTTATTAAATTTTGAGAGCGAGATCCACTTCTGTTACAATATATCTAATATAATAATCTATAGTTTTAACTGGTTTATTCAAATTATCAAAGAGCTAATAACATACTAAACAACGTGCTTTATGGCTCCACTTCTCCTTTACTCCCAACTCAACCAGTCTTCACACGTGCCTGACACAAAAATCCTCAAGTACGCGTAATACAACGACGCTCAAGAGTACGCTCCGATAGTGTCTTGTTTAATAAGGAACTTGTCTGTTTCGTCTCAGACGCCGTTGTTTCAGCGACTCTGCGCTTTGCCATACCGACAGAGCAAAAATCCGAATTTTTTTCCCGGGTAGAATTAAAGTTTGGTGAAAACCTACACCATAATAAAATCGAGAAGATTGATCTTTATGTAGCCGAAGTACCAGAAAACCAGAAAAGATCCATTGTTACTGTGACGGGATTTCGACATTGAAATTTGTCTTCACTTTCCTCTATTTTAGTTGTTACCACGGTGTTACAGCGAGAACAGCATTCCCTTGACGGAACTTTGGTAACAGTGGCATTAAGCCGTAACTCGACAGTTGGTATACCTGACGAGGAAAAAATGGAGGAATCGCGTACCATTGAAGTGATCGGGCTTGCTTCAACAACAACCAAAGATGCCATTATAAACTTTTTTGAAAACGCTCGGCGTTCTGGTGGAGGGGAGATAAGCGACGTGGAGATTGTCACTGAAAAGGGATGTGCTGTCGTGACGTTTCTTTTAGCTGAAAGTGAGTGGGAATGGTAAAGTAGAAATCAAGATACCAACTTACCCTGGATCCTATCTAGGTTATTGCTCGTCCATAACAGCGTACCGAAAAACGAACCCCTTAACCAAAAGGCTGTGTTCCCAGACTCATTCCCCACAACACTTTATTCTCTCGGCCTTACCACTTACACCAAAAGTCAGGAAAAGATCCCAATTAATTCCTTTTTGTATGATCCTACCGTTATAAATGCCTTCTGTCAACAATGAAGGCTCCTTAGGTAAGTAGTTGTAGTAATAACTCTTTCATATTAACTAGGACAAACAAAAGCTCTGTTAATTTGCCAAGCTTAGTTGGACGCAGAACTAAGCAACGGGGATGGGTACGAACACGCCTCGTACGTCTCACACATGATGCCATCCCCATTGTAAGAAACAGCTTTTTATGTATGCATTGTTCAGAAACCGCTTCATTTAGTATAGACCACCGGAGCGTTGCTTTTTTTCTCCCTTTCTCTCTGCTTATTCAAAAGGTGCCCAAGGAGTTCTGAAGAAAGGCGTTCTTACCCTTGACGGTGCAGAATTGCACGTCACCATCCAAAAACCGGCCAAAAAAATACCAGTTGACACTAAGAGGCTTCTCGTCAAAGGACTTAGTGAAGCAACCACCCGAGATGCACTGGCTTCGTACATGGAAGTAGTGAGTGGTCTGGAAGTATTACATGTGGAATTTGGAGAGCAAGGCTGTGCACTTATTACATTTGCAGAATCATATAGTAAGTTACGATTGGTTTTCATAAACACTTTGTTCTGTAATAGTTGGAATTGACGTCTGTTCCAACTTTTTCATTTATTATCCGCCAGCCTTTTTTGGAAAGAAAAAAGGTGGCTGTGGAGATTTTCACAAACCATTGCAAACTGTTTGTTTTTCCGAAGTAAATATTGCAACTGGGGTATAGAAACTAAATATAGCCATGGCTAGCACAACTTCAATATTTAGTTCCTGCTAAAAATATTTTCACAACGCGCACGTGTGCCGGTTTATAGTTTGTAATGAACTTAACTAATACGAAAAGATGACAGTAAATTATTTCACAATTTTCCCCATTAGCATTTACATCTAATTTGATAATGGTCAGAAAGAGAACTTAATGATTAACTTAGTAAGGCAAAAATCCTTGGCTTAGGCGTCTGAGATATGCAAGACTTCTAAATTTGGTGTTCAATATTGATTACATTTTTCCTTCTCTCTAGCCTACGAATCCATTAAACAGAAAGCTGCAGAAAGAAAACTTGAAGAAAAAATCCTGTCAATGGAGCAAGTGCCTGTTTGCCATTGTGTGCTGGTGATGGGTATGAACAAGGAGAACACAACAAGAGACGCCATTTTCTACTACTTTGATAATCCCAAGAATGGTGGCGGTGGTGTCAACAATGTGGATCTCAATATGACAGAAGGCTCGGCATTGGTTTTCTTCGAAGATCCCCAGGGTAGTGTGATGTTCCTATAACAAGCTAAGACAACTTGAATAATGGTAGTCCCTCAGCTAAAACGATTCTGCCCCCTAATCTAGAGGACAACCAGAGAACTTATTTAGAACTTATTAAAATAGCTAGTTATTGATTTTTTGCTCGCGGTTGACCAAAGTATCAAGTTGTTGCATTTTTCTTTCTTTAACAGTTGTGAACAAAGTCATAGCAAAAAGTCACACTCTAAACGGAGCGCTGTTGGAACTAAGACGACATAATCCAGTCCTTTCTAAATCAGCGTGTGTCACTGAAGACCGTGTGCAAGAGAAAGAGATACCTGTAGATATGCAAGTCATGCAATTCATTTGTGAACGACATGAAGCTGATTTGGAGCACATCCAACGTAAACATGGCGTTGAAGTCAAGTGGGAAGAAGGATCAAAAAGTATCACTCTTGCACCTGTAGATGGCACATCAATGGACGCAGATCGATTCGAAGAAGCTTCCGAAGCAATTACTTCTTTCCTAGCAGAGTTTCAGACATACTCCGTACAAGTCACACTAGATGCTTGGCAAACTCTTACCAAACAGTTCAAGGAACTTGTGAGTTCCATGGAGGATGACGTAAAAATTCAGTACCTGAATCAGCAGTGCAAAATCGTCCTAACGGGGATACTGCAAAATGCAGAGACTCTTTTGGAGAGATTGAAGCAGCTGAAGACAGAAATCGAGAGTACGTTAGCAGTGGAGGCATCTAAAGTATCGACAGTTGTAAAAGAAATTCCTAAAGAACGTCTTAAGTTTTTAGCTGACCTAGATTTTGACAAAGAACTCGAAGTTCATCACGAAAATACAAAAGTGGACATACTTCTTGACAAAGGTCAAGTTTGCATTTGGGGTCCTCCTGCAGTTGTTCATAAAGCATCAGCTGATATTTGGGAAGCAGTTGCAAACATGAAGGAGGTCAGCTGTGAAGTGTCTCAAAATGCAGTAGAGGTACTAAGGAGGAGACCTTGCCAGTTGTTCATACAAAAACAATTCACAGCCAATAATTTGCAAGCACTTGCGACTTTCCATGGTAATGAAGAAGAGGGTCCATGCGCTTTGAGGGTAATTGGTATGAACTCTGAAACTGCCCAGAAAGCGTCGCGTTTAGTGCAGACGACCATCGTTGAAGAAAGCATCGTCTTAGATGACGGTCAAGTGCAGCTTGAAAAAAGTGAAAAATGGCGCTCGTTTAGAGATGACCTGACCGCAAATTCCATTTTAGGTATCAAATTTGACGAAAACAGCAACAAATTATGCATGACGGGTAGAAGGGAGGATGTTACAACGGCACTAAGAAGCGTCAAGGGCTTTTTGAACGAGAACACCATTGTTAGTGAGGTATTGGAGTTTCCAAGAGGCAGCAGAAGGTTTCTCTCAAAGTACCAAGAGCACGAGCTTCGGATTATCCAGGAGGAGTTGAACAAACACTGTACAGTTATAAAGGGGATTGCTGAGGACGAGGAAGTTGTCGTCACCGGAACAAACGAAGGAGTTAAAAAGGCCATGGAGAATGTTTACAATCTAGCCTCACAAGTCGAAAGCCAAAAGGTTCCTATCGACAAACCAGGGATGCGGAGAGTGCTTAATCGAAACAATGGGAGGAAAATGCTGAACCTTCTTGAAAATGAAAATAATTGCGTAATCGAGTTCTTTGACGGGGAGAAAGATGCTTCCTCGAAGGACGTTATGGAAGAAGAAAAAGATGACGAGAGAATCGAGAAAGAGAGCGAGTGTACTTTCCTGACTCCACAAGGTAAAATGATCAAGGTTTTCAAAGACAACATATGTGATCGGAACGTAGACGTCATCGTTAATGCAGCCAATACGAAACTCCAGCACTTGAGTGGTGTTTCTAAAGCCATTCTTGATGCTGGTGGAGAAGCTATCCAGCATGAGTGCGATGATTTTATCGTCCAGCAAGGATCTGTTTTGGAGGGGCAAGTTGTCGTTACTTCTGCCGGAAAGTTGCCTTTCAAGAAAGTAGTTCATGCAGTTGGTCCATCTTGGAGAAAGGAGGCCACGCGAGAAAAAGCGATGGGCAAAACACCAAAGGAAGAGAAATACCTGAGCTATGCAGTGTCCAATGCCTTAGATGCCGCAAGACAATTTAAATCAATAGCGTTACCTGCCATAAGTACTGGTGCCTTTGAATTCCCACGCGACTTGTGCGCTAAGATTATGGTTGATGCAACAGTACAGTTTTGTGAAGAAAATCCAAGCTGCTATTTGTCTGAGATCCAGTTCACAAGCACCGACGATGCAGTGGTCACAGCATTTGTTACTGAGATGGCTTCCAAATTTGGACAAGATCCTTGTTTTTCGCGTGGTTCCTCAAGAGGAAAAATCACATCAAAAGGAGCTGCCAAAAAAGAAGCTAAAGGTAGAAGAAAAACAGTTCATATAGCACCACCACCATCGGATGCTACAGATGGACTGAATGAAGTGACTACTCCAGAGGGTATTAAAGTGGCTCTTGTGGTTGGGAATATGGCCCATGAACAGGCATGTTACACCTAGTTTTTTCCTCTGTCTATGAGTGTGCAACTAGTTTTGGTTCTGTTCTTCGGTTTGACATGCAGGTAACTTCCAGACAAGCTAGAATTATGCAATGTTAAATCAAAGTCAATGAACGGCAACAATAGTGCAAGAGAGTATACCCGACTCCCTTTGTTTTGGCTGTATTAGCTGAAAGTCGACGTAACAACCTGTCCCTTAACTCTTTTACCTTTGAAAGGACTTTGAAGTCTGATAAATCTCGGTTCTTACTGAAAGTGCTGTCCTTCTTTATAGCTTATGTTTTCTCCACAGGTTGACGCGATCGTGAACTCCACGTCAACAGACCTAGACCTTAGTAGAAACCCTAGTGCTGTAGCTTTGAGTACGGCTGCAGGCCCCACTCTACAACAGGAATGTAAGGCTATAGGCGAAGTGCAGACTGGTGGCATTGTTGTTACCACTGGAGGGAACCTTAAGTGCAAGCATGTTTTTCACAGTTCCTGTTCTGGTTGGGAAAATGGAAAGGGTGAAAAGGTACCTTATGGAACTAACGCATAGAATACGCCATTTGGCTCAAATCTACTCTCCCATTAATGAAGTTCTTAGAGGGGATGAATTTCCGAAATTCTTAAAGGGTCGCGGTACGTTCATACCCAAGCTCGTTAGCTGCATTATGCAAATTGAGAGAGGTCTAAGCTTAACCTGAAAGCGGTCCGTTTTCAAATTTTTGGCTTTTATTCAGTTTTTCCTATCCGTGCTTGTTTTTGTTGTACCTTAAGTGTATTTCTCTTGCGTTCTGTCAACTCTGTGATTGTTTGCTATATTCAAGACCCTGAACTGACTCTAATTCCAGACCAATGTTAGCAAGGACAAAGCTCGACAATGATGACACAAATCTATTTTTTGCAGGTTTTACGTGATGTTTTAAAGAAAAGTCTTCATGAAGCTCACAAGAGAAGCCTTACAAGTATTGCCATACCTGCTATTGGCACCGGAAATCTCAAGTTTCCTCATGATCGGGTGGCAACCGCATCCTTCGAAGAAGTGTTGGCATTCAGTAAGAAGAATCTAACGAGCACTGTGAAGGAGGTCCACTTGGTCGTTTATGACAAAGATTTGCCGACTGTACAAGCCTTTCAGACTGAGTTGCAAAGTCGCAAACGAAAACAACCCCAGCAGGTACCGAAAAGTGGAAAGAAAAAACGTCGTGGGTCGCGCGGGGGAGCCGCGACAACGGTTCATTCTGGTGACACAACTAGCGGTTGTGACTCTCTTGATGTCTCTGTGGAAGAACTGGATCCATTTAGACCCGAAATTGCCTTAGGTAGCGTTACGGTCCAAGCAGAGATTGGTAACATTACCAAAGAGGTAACTGACGCAATCGTTACTTTGTCAAACACAAACTTAAATATTTCACTAAATAGCGGCGTTGGAAAGGCCATTGTCAGTGCTGGTGGACCAAGTATTCAAACAGAATGTTCGGCTCTGGGGGTTCAGACACCAGGTTCTATCGCGGTTACTGGAGCAGGAAAACTGCAGTCTCGAAACATATACCACATGGTGCCAGAAAAGCTGAACATGGCTTCCGTTAAAAGTTGTATCACGAACTGCTTGAAAGTAGCCGAATCGAACGGGTTGACTTCAATATCTTTCCCAGCTGTCGGAACTGGTAATGTGCGAGTCGGTGTAAAAGAAGCAGCTCAAGAGATGTTAGCAGCCATTGCGAAATTTGCTCAAGAACAGCCAGCTTCACTTCATTTCATTCGCATTGTGATTTTTCAAGAGCACATGTTTCAGGACTTCCGTGCTGCGATGGAGGCATGCGTCTCCTCGTCCGGAGGTTGGACAGGCATGTTCTCCAAGCTTTTTGGTTGGTTTAGATCAGGCAAAGACGCCTCACCTAATCCTTTACACCCCTCCATCAGGAAAAGTAGTAGCGAGAGGGCTGAAGCTTATTTGGAAGTATTTGCAGGAACCAAGCAAGACGTCACGAGAGCTGTTAAAGAAATTCACAAATATCTGGCTGATCAAGTCACTACCAAAGTTATTGAAAAGGATGCTATCAGCAAGCTCTCTGAGGAACAGAAAGGGAAAATAATTAATTTAAGAGGAAAACATGGCACCGATATAAATATAGAAGAACCAATTGGTCGTATATCTATTCGAGGTTACGCAGAAGATGTCTTAGATGTTGCCACTGCAATTCACGACATCTTGAACGAGAAAATAGAGGAAGAGTATTGCAGAGATGTTGAAGGACTTGTTTGCAAGACCGTTCAGTGGTACTACTCTGATGACGATGATGACGGATGGGAACCCTATGACCCTACATCTAATTACAGAATAGAAAGTGCCCATGAGGAGGGCCAAGAATCTGTTATTTTTGTAATTGACGATGCCAGATGTGAGATTGTGTTCAGGTTCATGGAAGAGACCTGTCTAGAAGATGGAGAAAAAAGAATTGTCGTGAGAAAGGAAATAGGGAAAGGTAAAGTAAACTATGCCTGAAGTCCTCTTTTAAGAAATAATTAAAACGTATTCATTATCTTTATTTGACGTGTTGCTCAATACATGGAAAATGTGTCTATGGTGAATGTTTCCTTTACTTCTGACATTATTAAACAGGCATTCTGTTACCTAATGATTGGTGCGTACAGCCAAAGGACAGCTCAGGTAAAGAGAAAGCAGTTCACTTGGTCGCGCTTGATCCCGCCAGCAATCCGACCGAGTACAATCGAGTAGCAGACGAAATTAAAAAAACGGCTTCAGTTAACATCACCAAGATAGAAAGAGTGCAGAACCCTGGGCTCTACCGCGCGTACATGGTGAAAAAGGATCAAATGGAACAGAGAAATGGCGCCAATGAAAAATTTCTCTTTCATGGTACTGCTCAAGGCAGCTGCTCCAGTATCAACAAGTTTGGTTTTAACAGAAGCTATTGTGGGAAAAACGGTAAGCGTAGGCGTCTTACTATTATAATTATTATTATCATCGGCGTTATCACCATCATTGTTTTTATTTTCATCGTTATGGTTATCATTATTATCATTTATTTTACGGGAGATCTCGATAAGCGTGAGAATACGTTTAAAGGCAGGGTATTTGAGAAAGATGCTGGAATGATAAAAGTCGTTGCACGAATTTGTAATTACAAAGGCTAGTGTTTCGACGAGCCCACCGCGTTTTTATGAGGAATGTTAACTATTGATGTGTCAGGGCTTCGTATGCTATGGTAAGGCTCGATTAATTTTGAGATAAGCTGCATGTATAAGATCAAAAACTGCTGCATTTTTTTTTTTGCAACGGAAGAAGCGATGGAAAAAAATTCCAAGTGGAGTTCGTTACAAAACTATCCCTTGAGAAACAGAGAGGAACAACAAGCACAAATTATAAAAGAAACATTACGTTAAGGTGGACAGTTATATTCTTTGTTTTCAAGAATTATGGCTTGCTGCTATCAATAACTCTTTCCGCGCTTGCTATCCGGCATTTTTGTGTTAATTCATAGCTCGTCGGTTATCCAATATATAGACAGGGGGGCTAATATCCTTTAATTTTTGAAAACTTTTCCAGCTAAGAATTAATTTTGAAGGTTACGCATAGGGCTATCCTTAAAAATAGGGAAACTGTCCTTTTTAAGTTAAAAAATGGACACTATATCTAAGCCATTCAAATCCGCTACGCAAGAAAAATCAACCGATAAACTAAAAGTGCATTTTTTGCTCCAGGTCTTTCCAAACTGAGAAGCACATACTCCTCCTTCCATTTTGCAACGAGAACACAACAAGTTCGAGAACACAGTTGACAGGAAATAATCAGTTACTATTCTGGGAAGGAAGTGTAATTGTACAATTTATGCTTACATGAATGATTAAACTCAATTTTTCAGCCACTATGTATGGGAATGGAGTCTATTTTGCCCGAGATGCCTCCTACTCTGCTCAAGCCAAATACTCTCCACCTGATGGAAACGGAAACCGCTACATGTACCTTGCCCATGTTCTAGTGGGCGAATACGCGGCTGGACGTCAAGGGATGATTACTCCCCCAGCAAAGGGAAGCGACGCCACAGATGCATACGACAGTGTTGTAGATAGTCCGGGAAATCCAAAAATTTTTGTTGTGTTTTATGATAGCCAGTGTTATCCTGATTATCTTGTTACTTTTAAGTGAGCTCGAAAGTTACCGGTGCGAATCTCTCGAAATTTGTTTAATGAGTTAATTTTTAGCATCTTTTTCCGGAGCAACGTTGAATTGCGTAGCCGCAAAATCCGCATGAAAGAACCAACATTCTATGAACTCTGTCAAAAACAGGTTCTTGTATTTTGGGTAGTTATTGGCAAGTTAGCCGAAGTAGGTTGTTAATTAATGCGGTTCTTATTTATCAAGGAGATGTTTTTAGGATTACGGTTAGAAAAATACGTAAACTTGGGTTTGGCCCTGAAATATACAGTATTTTATTCACAACTCTACATTGCAAGGTCCATTTAGGAAATTTCAGTCTGTACTATATATAAGCCTGTTTTTGTTGTAGGAATTGCAGTAATATTTTTATTAGTGTAATTACAGTTTATCACATTATTTTCTGATAGTACAGTTTGCAAATCTCAAAGTCAGTCTCAAATGCTTATCACGATTTAATTATAACCCAGAAACAAGAGAACGTGTGAAACTTACTAAGCAAACACGAGAACACGAGAACACTGAATTTCAAATGCCGCTGGGTTTTTTTTCGCTGTGGTCAATCATAATTACGATCACGAGCATCAAACTTTGAAACACAGAAACACACAAAATGGATCGAAATCCACCAATCACAAATCACAAACCATGACCTTTTGAACTCGTTGAAGTAAACGTCTCTGTCCCATGAAGTCCGTTAAGATGATTGACGGTAGCGAGAAACGCAAACGTCAGTTGGCGTTAGAACTTCTGCAGCGTTCGCTTGTTTTTGAAAAGTGCAGTAGTAAACTAAAAATTCGGTAAGATAATGTATTTTCAGCCTTGTTGGCCGGAGGATTTATTACTGATAATGTGCAGTCAGTAATGACTATGTGATCAAAACGAGTAGCTCTGGGGACGAGATAGATAGATAGCTTTATCAAAAATCCATTGCAGCCCAAGGGTTGGATTACGGACTGTACAATACGTTGAATACTAAGACTAACTATTATAAATAAATAACGGTAAATAAATAAAACAAAGGAACAAAATACTACGTCATGAAATTTAAGAAAAACCATTAGAAAAGAGCCGCGTTATGCATGATAAAACTATTCATTAGTCTATTTGTTCTGCAAAGAGGTACGTTAAAAGCGCGCTTTTTCCTTAAGGCTACAGTACTAAGATTACTTGGCGGCAAAAGGCCATGTAATTTGTGGAGGCTGTTGTCCTTAATCTCATTGAATAGGCGCTCTGTCAGCCATTGGCGCCGTTGGTGGAGGGTGGCAATATTGCACTCTTTTAGAGCCTCTTGATAACCTAAATCTGGGAAAATAATTCTAAGTGCACAGCGCTGAATTTTCTCTAGCTCTTCAGAGAGATACTCAGGCAGACCATTGTGGAAAACTTAGCAGGCATATTCAGACATGGGCCGGATACACGTAGTATAGAAACAAAGTAGCTGCGCAGGATCTCCTTTTGCACGCTTAAGCTGCCTTAAAAGATATAGCCTAGAGGCTCCTTTTTTGATAACATTCTCTATGTGAGCGTTCCACTTTAGATTGTTTGAAATTGTGAGACCAAGAAGTTTTGCGCTAGTTACAACCTCAATTGGTTTGTTGTTAATAGTAACTGTTTCGAAAGGATCTACAGACCTTGAGAAACTTATCTGCAGCTCTTTACACTTGGTCTCATTCAATTGGAACTTATCTATTTCGGCTTGCCTAACTAGGTCGTCTTCAGCAAATTGGATTCCACTTGGTTGGCCCTTGTGGACTGTCTCGGCCATCGATGTGTCATCGACGTACTTCCAAAGGTTGACGCCATTGACATTGATGTCATTTATCATTACCAGGAAGAGCCAGGGCCCCAATTTGGTCCCCTGCGGGACACCTGCCCTGACAAATCCCCAATCCGAGTAGCAATAGTGGGCGAGTCTCACTCGTTGCTTCCAGTCAGTAAGAAAATCTGCAATCCAGTCCAGCACCCAAGGTGGTAGTTCATAATCAGTAAGTTTAGCCATACACGAGGAGCCGCAAGCGGTGATATTTTTGCACGGCATCTGGCGGCACATCAAAGAATTTGGAATTGAAGGGCAAATTCCTAGAATATCTTCGCCAGTTAAGCTAGAGAAAAGGTGTTAAAAAACCTCAGGATCCTAAACAACACGTCAATCAAAATATCACTTGGACCTTTTCGCTAATGAAGAGCTATCACGCGGCTAAGCTTGAATTAGACATATATTGAAATAGAAACTCGTGTCAATAAAGTATAAGAAGTGAGTGGGAATCGCTCCTGGTTAAAAAAACTGGTTCACAGGGATATGCATCTCTTCTAGTTAAGAGAAGGGAATCAGAGCTGCTTTTCATGCAGGAACAGGTTTTCTTCGAGCTAACTACAAAACTTCAGCTTATTTCACTCCTTGACATTGTCAAAGCGCATTTTGTAAAGATAACTTTTTCCGCTTTATCAGCTTTCTTTATATTCTATTCCATTAATGTTTAACCTCCCTCAAAAAGCCAAATAATATAATTGCTGTTGTTAAAAAAAGCGTTTTACCTGTTTTCGTGAATTCGCTACCCAAAGATCACTATCCTCAAAGGACAGGGCAAAATTTCCAGGAGAGAGGCATTAATTTTTTTTCCCACGAGGTTACAAAAGAGAAAATGCAATGATTATTATTAATGTAACCATCAGGTATACTCTACCCACGAGTTTACGGACAGCAAATGCAGTGATTATTATTAATGTAACCATCAGGTATGTTCTACCCAAGAGGTTAAAAGGGAAAATGCAATGATTATTATTAACGTAACCTTCAGGTATGTTCTACCCAAGAGGTTACAGAGAGCAAATGCAGTGATTATTAGATGTAACCGTCAGGTATATTCTACCCACGAGGTTACAAAGAGAAAATGCAATGATTATTATTAACGTAACCTTCAGGTATGTTCTACCCAAGAGGTTACAGAGAGCAAATGCAGTGATTGTTATTAAATGTGACCGTCAGGTATATTCTACCCACGAGGTTACAAAGAGGAAATGCAATGATTATTATTAACGTAACCATCAGGTATGTTCTACCCACGAGGTTACAGAGAGCAAATGCAGTGATTATTATTAAATGTAACCGTCAGGTATATTCTACCCACGAGGTTACAGAGAGCAAATGCAGTGATTATTATTAATGTAACCATCAGGAATGTTCTACCCACGAGGTTAAGAGAGAATGCAAATGCAGTGATTATTATTAAATTTTAGCGCAACTATCAGGTTAAGTCCATCATTAAAAGAGGTTTTTGCTAGACTTAAACAAGTTTGGCTTTCATGAGTTTCAAGGTGCAAGAAATTATCAGTATGATTATAGCACACAAACATTGATATTCAATTTTTTGCACGTAGCCGGAATAAGCCAAGAAATGAAGCATATATTACGAAAAATCGTCCCAGATGATCTCCATATTAAGTAAATTATACTAAACGTTGCGAAAGAAATTATTGTTTGTATCCGTCTTATCCATCGTAAAAGCGAGGGGTCATCGCATGACATCCGGTATATTATACAGAGGTAATACTCACGGGTTTCACGAGTTGTAGGCACTATTTTTCGCCGAGAAACAAATTCAAACTTCAATTCTTACCTTACAGTAGTCCGTTCTTTTACCTTGCATTCGACAAAAAATCTGTTAAAGGCGAACAAAGCGATTCCGGCACTCTTCTTTATGATGAGTAGCAAGCCGCAGGAACTGAAGCCGCTTGACTGAAGTAAAATCCACCGATATGCACGGCATTCTCACTACAAATGTAAACAAACGTCGCTTGGAAAAAAAGACGGGGAGGAAAAAATGCCAGATCTTCGCCTCGGCAATGTATTCCAGCTACCATGCCGGCGTATCCCCAGAAGGTGGACTCGAAGTGGGACAAACCTTGTGATTTTTTTTAGAAGCCCTTTGCGCGCAAACTAATTTATTCTGGCGCGAAATAAAGATTAACAATATGTACAGTATACTGAAATCTAATCCACGACAAGAAGATTTTCGCACTGTGGCGCGACATATTAAATGCCTATTTTTACAAGTACGCGGAGAAAGTGGTCCACTAGTTTACTTTTTTTAAGATGAATTTACTCCACTAAAGCAAAATGAAATGTTTTATCTCTATGTTGTTTACGTGCCTGATTAGAAGGCAGAAGTAAATTCATCATACAGACCCCATCAAAATGAAAGTACACGAATGAAACGGAATAAGTCTGGGACGGTTTAGTTTCTACTCAGCAGCTTCTTTGCTTTTATAACAAAAATTTAATGTTGCAGTCTGTTTTAAACGTTGGCATATCAACGCGCACAGTAACTGAATGAAAACAACAGTCACGATCACGTTCTTCGAAACCGACCAGACGCGCGCGATCTACCACTGTAATGTTAAGCAATTATCCTGAAGGTGTTAATGTTCCCGTGACAGTCTTCGCACTGAAGGTGTAAATGGTAAACCGAACGGTCGCTTTGATCATCAGAAAGACCTGTCAACTTTGATGATTTAACTGATTAAATTACGGGACAGAAATTTTACTGCTTGCGGCTCCTCGTGTTAGGAAAGCATTCGATCTCATCGACCACGCCATTCCACGAGGAGCCGCAAGCAGTAAAATTTCTGTCCCGTAATTTAATCAGTTAAATCATCAAAGTTGACAGGTCTTTCTGATGATCAAAGCGACCGTTCGGTTTACCATTTACACCTTCAGTGCGAAGACTGTCACGGGAACATTAACACCTTCAGGATAATTGCTTAACATTACAGTGGTAGGTCGCGCGCGTCTGGTCGGTTTCGAAGAACGTGATCGTGACTGTTGTTTTCATTCAGTGACTGTGCGCGTTGATATGCCAACGTTTAAAACAGACTGCAACATTAAATTTTTGTTATAAAAGCAAAGAAGCTGCTGAGTAGAAACTAAACCGTCCCAAACTTATTCCGCTTCATTCGTGTAATTTCATATTGATGGGGTCTGTATGATGAATTTACTTCTGCCTTCTAATCAGGCACGTAAACAACATAGAGATAAAACATTTCATTTTGCTTTTGTGGAGTAAATTCATCTTAAAAAAGTTAAACTAGAGGACCACTTTCTCCGCGTACTTGTAAAAATAGGCATTTAATATGTCGCGCTACAGTGCGAAAATCTTCTTGTCGTGGATTAGATTTCAGTATACATATTGTTAATCTTTATTTCGCGCCAGAATAAATTAGTTTGCGCGCAAAAAATCACAAGGTTTGTCCTACTTCGAGCCCACCTTCTGGAGATACGCCGGCATGGTAGCTGGAATGCATTACCGAGGCGAAGATCTGGCATTTTTTCCTCCTCGTCTTTTTTTCCCCGCGACGTTTGTATATATTTGTAGTGAGAATGCTGTGCATATCGGTGGATTTTACTTCAGTAAAGCGGCTTCAGTTCCTGCGGCTTGCTACTCATCATAAAGAAGAGTGCCGGAATCGCTTTGTTCGCCTTTAACAGATTTTTTGTCGAATGCAAGGTAAAAGAACGGACTACTGTAAGGTAAGAATTGAAGTTTGAATTTGTTTCTCGGCGAAAAATAGTGCATACAACTCGTGAAACCCGTGAGTATATAACGAATGTCATGCGATGACTTATCTTTTTTACGATGGATAAGACGGATACAAACAATAATAATTTATTTCGCAACGTTTAGTATAATTTATTTAATATGGAGATCATCTGAGGACAATTTTTCGTTATATATGCTTCATTTCTTGGCTTATTCCGGCTACGTGCGAAAAATTAGATGACAATGTTTGTGTGCTATAATTATACTGATAATTTCTTGCACCTTGAAACTCATGAAAGCCAAACCTAGCAAAAAACTCTTTTAATGGAGGAACTCAACCTGATAGTTGCACTAAAATCTAATAATTGTTACTGCATTTCCTCTCTGTAACCTCGTGGGTGGAACATACCTGAAGGTTACGTTGATAATAATCATTGCATTTTCTCTTTGTAACCTCGTGGGTAGAATATACCTGATGGTTACATTAATAATAATCACTGCATTTGCTCTCTGTAACCTCGTGGGTAGAACATACCTGAAGGTTACGTTAATAATAATCATTGCACTTTCTCTTTGTAACCTCGTGGGTAGAACATACCTGATGGTTACATTAATAATAATCTCTGCATTTGGCTCTCCGTAACCTCGTGGGTAGAATATACCTGACGGTTAACAATAATCACTGCATTTCCTCTCTGTAACCTCGTGGGTAGAACATACCTGAAGGTTACGTTGATAATAATCATTGCATTTTCTCTTTGTAACCTCGTGGGTAGAATATACCTGATGGTTACATTAATAATAATCACTGCATTTGCTCTCTGTAACCTCGTGGGTAGAACATACCTGAAGGTTACGTTAATAATAATCATTGCACTTTCTCTTTGTAACCTCGTGGGT
This sequence comes from Porites lutea, assembly GCF_958299795.1. Lineage (NCBI taxonomy): Eukaryota > Metazoa > Cnidaria > Anthozoa > Scleractinia > Poritidae > Porites > Porites lutea. The sequence goes on along the minus strand of NC_133209.1, from coordinate 23,310,497 downwards.
AGAACATACCTGATGGTTACATTAATAATAATCACTGCATTTGCTCTCTGTAACCTCGTGGGTAGAACATACCTGAAGGTTACGTTAATCATTATCATTGCACTTTCTCTTTGTAACCTCGTGGGTAGAACATACCTGATGGTTACATTAATAATAATCTCTGCATTTGGCTCTCCGTAACCTCGTGGGTAGAATATACCTGACGGTTAACAATAATCACTGCATTTGCTCTCTGTAACCTCGTGGGTAGAACATACCTGAAGGTTACGTTGATAATAATCATTGCATTTTCTCTTTGTAACCTCGTGGGTAGAATATACCTGATGGTTACATTAATAATAATCACTGCATTTGCTCTCTGTAACCTCGTGGGTAGAACATACCTGAAGGTTACGTTAATAATAATCATTGCACTTTCTCTTTGTAACCTCGTGGGTAGAACATACCTGATGGTTACATTAATAATAATCACTGCATTTGCTCTCTGTAACCTCGTGGGTAGAACATACCTGAAGGTTACGTTAATAATAATCATTGCACTTTCTCTTTGTAACCTCGTGGGTAGAACATACCTGATGGTTACATTAATAATAATCACTGCATTTGCTCCCTGTAACCTCGTGGGTAGAACATACCTGAAGGTTACGTTAATAATTATCATTGCACTTTCTCTTTGTAACCTCGTGGGTAGAATATACCTGATGGTTACATTAATAATAATCACTGCATTTGCTCCCTGTAACCTCGTGGGTAGAACATACCTGAAGGTTACGTTAATAATAATCATTGCGCTTTTTCTTTGTAACCTCGTGGGTAGAACATACCTGATGGTTACATTAATAATAATCTCTGCATTTGGCTCTCCATAACCTCGTGGGTAGAATATACCTGACGGTTAACAATAATCACTGCATTTGCGCTCTGTAACCTCGTGGGTAGAACATACCTGAAGGTTACGTCAATAATAATCATTGCACTTTCTCTTTGTAACTTCGTGGGTAGAACATACCTGATGGTTATATTAATAATAATCACTGCATTTGCTGTCCGTAACCTCGTGGGTAGAGTATACCTGATGGTTACATTAATAATAATCATTGCATTTTCTCTTCGTAACCTCGTGGGAAAAAAAATTAATGCCTCTCTCCTGGAAATTTTGCCCTGTCCTTTGAGCATAGTGATCTTTGGTTAGCGAATTCACGAAAACAGGTAAAACGCTTTTTTTAACAACAGCATTTATATTATTTGGCTTTTTGAGGGAGGTTAAACATTAATGGAATAGAATATAAAAAAAGCTGATAAAGCGGAAAAAGTTATCTTTACAAAATTCGCTTTGACAATGTCAAGGAGTAAAATAAGCTGAAGTTTTGTAGTTGGCCCGAAGGAAACCTGTTCCTGCATGAAAAGCAGCTCTGATTCCTTTCTCCTAACTAGAAGAGATGCATATCCCTGTGAACCAGTTTTTTAACCAGGAGCGATTCCCACTCACTTCTGATACTTTATTGACACGAGTTCCTATTTCAATATATGTCTAATTCAAAGCTTAGCCGCGTGATAGCTCTTCATCAGCGAAAAGGTCCAAGTGATATTTTGATTGACGTGTTGTTTAGGATCCTGAGGTTTTTTAACACCTTTCCTCTAGTTTAACTGGCGAAGATATTCTAGGAATTTGCCCTTCAATTCCAAATTCTTTGATGTGCCGCCAGATGCCGTGCAAAAATATCACCTCTTGCGGCTCCTCGTGGTCAAAGAGCACCACGTGCACAGTAGAACCGTTGCCGTCAGTATTCTTATACCAGTTGTGGAGCATGCTGATTAGGGAATGCACTGTGCTGGAGTTCGGAACAGTCCCATATTGGTTCTGGTCAATCTTCGCAAGGACAGCAGGCTTGATGTAGCCGTCAACGACAAACTCTTCCACGACTTTGGAGAGAATTGAAGTCAACGAAATGGGTCTCAGGTGTTTGTTCACATCGCTAACAAGTGAAGTCTTCGGGAGGGGTGTAATGTCCGCTTTCTTCCACGAAGTTGGAAGGCGACGCTCCAAAAAGGAAGAATTCAAGATGTCTGCCACTGGTGCAGCCAATAAGTCCGCGTTTTCTTTTAACCCTATTCAGACTGGGGGGGGGGGGGCTTTTCGAACCCCCCTCCGGCAAAATCGTGATAACTCCTATACCGAAAGAGCTATGACGTTCAAATTTTCTGACTTTTCCTAAAATTTATCTAGGAACATTTTGGTATAATTACCATGTCCATGTGATTAATCATGTTGCCATGGCAACCAGTTTCTGACACATAGGTTTTGGAAAATTTAAAAAATGGTGATTTTTTTGTTTTAAGATCGCGTTTTTACACTTATAGTGCTTTTTGTTGTTCAAATGGTCTTTGCTTGGGACTAGTTTTTGAATTACATCAAAATGTTTCAACATGGAATATTTGGGGGGGAGGGGTGGGGTAAAATTTGTCACTTTTTTGCTTTGACAAATATGCTGCTCTATTTTCCAAATAACACTTCCAAAGTCCTTTGTTTGGGTAATAAACATTAATTTGATACTTCTTTTATACATTCTGAGCTTTTTCCCCTTTGAAAGTTGCTTTAAATTATAATTTTAACAAAAAAACCGGAAATCCAAGATGGCGGATCCAAGATGGCGGACAACCATTTCAAATTTTAAATTTTATTCCTTCCTATTGCTTTTTCTCGCTGTACAAGTGTTTCCTTGTTACTAGTTCAGAAGAAAGGATAACAAAGAGATGACTTTACCAATATTATTGATATTTTACGTATCTAAGTGGAAAAATAATAAGAAACATTGAAAAATCGGAATATGACGTCACTGTGACGTCATCATTGGGCGTGGCAAGTCAAAACTGGGTGTGGGGCTTCTTTGTACGGAGATGATCATTGTTTGTAAATTTCATGACCCTAGCATTATTGGTTCCAGAGATACAGAGGGGGGGTCCGAGGAGCCCCCCCCCCCCAGTCACAGATTGACCAAAAAAGCCCAGTCTGAATAGGGTTAATACCCAAGAAGGGATTCCATCAGGTCCGGATGCTTTGTTCGTATTAAGCGCCGATAGTTTCTCAAAGACTGAAAACTCAGATATCGGACGGGGAAGATCTTGTTGGCATGTATACGCGCGCACGCGCGTGTGCATCAGGCGTGACTAGAGGGGTGAAAGCGGTCATTGGTGACAAAAAAGCGTCGTTAATAACATTGGCGAAATGTCTAGGGTCTTCCCCCTCATCGGCAAGATGTTGAAGGTCTGCGATGGGGCTCGCGCGCTCGACCTTAGAAAAACCACTTAGCTGTTTGATTTCCTTCCACCATTGGGCAGGTTTACAAGCCTTAAGATCTTTGACTTTGGCATCATAATACTTTGCTCGACACGCCTTCCGATCTCTGTTCACTTTATTCCGGAGCTGTTTGTACTCAGCCAGATTGTTGTTGGCCAATGCCTTTTGCCGGCGGCGAATAAGGCGTTTAAGAGAGTTATTCATCCATGGCGCCTCGTTCACTGATATCGACTTTTCTTTCAAGGGCATGATTGCGTCCATTCCGGAAATGATAGCTTCTTCCATTAACTGTACTTTCTCATCACATCTATCTTTGTTCTTTACAAGGTCGGCGATGTTGACTTTTTCCAAGTATGAACTCAGGGCGACCCTGTAACTTTCCCGCTGGTCTCTTGAAATGATGGATCGTTTTAATGGTTGAGATTTACAGCGAGACAAGGGCTGGAGTTCAACAGATGCGTGATCTGACAGACCAAAAGCTGGGCGTTTTATTGGCTCCTCATAGAATTCTTTGATGTTGGTCAAAACGAGATCCAGAGTCTGATTTCCTCGAGTATGGAATTTGACAATTTGTTTCAGCATAAAAGCGTTCGTAAAACTCGAGGTATCGAGTCTGTTAAAATCCCCCAAGATCAAAACTCCACAATTTGAAAAACGCGATTCAATTGTAGACATTGAGTCGTGGAGATAGAGCAAGATCTCAGAGTCAGAAACGCCTTTGTCTGTCTGTGGATGGTAAACATTGGCAATGATTATACAAGATAATCCCCTAGGGAGGCGCGAAGGTCGTAATTGAAGCCAAACTGCTTCAATTTTATCATCATGTAGAGAATGCCGAAAACTAGAAATGGCGACTTAGAATTAAAGTAGCCGCACTTCTCAAATAGACCATTTTACAGTTGTGGGCTTAGTACCTTAGCCTTCGAGAACGTGAATGCAAGGCTGAGGTTGACCTTGTTTTGATACAAACCTACTTTGTTTTCTTATCGAGATTATACTCGAAAAATGCTAGTTAGCATAAATAAGAACAACATGATTTTACATAACAAATCAGAAAAGGTTGAATTTTGCAAAGAAGGTCAACTCTATCCTCGTTTCCATCTACAACTGTGAAATGGGCTATTCCGCGTCAGATGACGATGAAGACACGTAGATTTTTGCATTTATCTTATACGGAATATATTTTTTCCAATCCCGCCATCATTATAAAGCCGTAAGTTAGTCCCAGAATCCAGGCGGTGTGCGCACTAGGATTGCGATGCATTGTGGATGTAGAATTTTTAAGATGGCGGCGAAGGTCGAGGAATTTCCCAGGTTATATGCTTTATATTTCGATAGACATAGTTCTTTTCTGAGAAAGTTATCCGCAATTACATAAACTTATACTTATTTAGGCTTTTTCTGTGACGAAAAAAAATCAACATTCCTCATTACAATCTAAAAGAAGAAGCAACAAAGATTCGTCCTCCACGAGCATGAAATTTGAACCCACTGTTTGGAGAGCTATAATTTCTACCATAGTGCTCATTGACGACAGAAACTAGTCTTAAGCGTTGTTACAAATATCTACGCCAAGGTATAAACGCTCCCCACTTTTTGAAATAGTTTTTTCGAATTAAAACCGACATGTTTTCATAACAAAATGTGGCCTCGCACAGACGTGACATGTCACTTGAAGTGTCACTCTTGTAATCACAAGTTAATTGCAAAATAGTTCATCGGTTATATACAGAAGCATGAAGCCTGTGGACGATTGCACGTAACAAATGTCGGATTTATGAATAAATACATGAATGAAAAATGGCCTATTAAAGTCTGATTAAAAACAAACAAATTACACCAAGTAAAATGATAATTTGCTGCAATATGTAAAGCCTCTGAGAGTATAATGAAAGTACCTGAATATTTTTTCCTCAAAGATAAGAAATTAACTTTAAATACAGATAAACCCTGAACATTTTAAAAACAGCTACCCTTTATGAAAAAAAGTGGTGAGAGAAATACATGAGTAGTGTCATGTAGAAGCCAACAAGCTGGCACTTTGATTCTAGTCAATGGAATATTCCGGCTTTTATTTCGGGTAGAAGAGCACAGAACTCGTCATTAGAATGGAATAGGCAAAAGGGTAACATTATCGTTAATTTCTGACAAATGTATGGGTATTTTAATGTGTGCAAATGGAGTTGAAAGAAAAGAAAAATAAAATTTACCTGCGATAAAAAATTAACTGCAAGATATCCAAAGTGGGAAAAAGGGGGTACTACTAGGATCCACCACAGTAATCATTGCTAACCCAAAAGACTGAATTATATCAACACCATGCAAGGAAAAATAGTATCCGTCACTATAAAATGACAGCACTGAAATACTAATCACCCTGCCAATATAATAAAATGTGACTACATAATTATTTACCCAAAAGTTTGCACCTAAATAACACCTATGACACAACATTTGAATTAAACAAAAGTAGTTGAAGGGAGGGGGATCACAAGAATTGAAAGGGGTCTCCCTACATGTTGCCCCTGATTACAGTAGATTTGCCAACACAGATAAGATTTTCGCATTTTGAATTTAAAAAATCATTATTTTCATACAAAAAATATGCGATGACATGTGTTTGTGCATACTGATAAAATCAGACTTTTAAAAAGAATAAAGGCAAAAACTATATATGAATGTCTCCTAGGCTCAATTCGTGTAACATAATTTGCTTGACTGTAAGAGGATAATTAGTTATCACAAATGCTGAATGCCATTTTCAATTGCAAACCTTACATTCTGTGACTTATACCAATATAGAAAGCAAGGATACTAGTTTGCAGTATTTCTTCCTTAGCTCAGTTTTTATTTAAGACTAAAGATCCCTGAAGAAAGTAGTGCTCAAAATTATTTATAAATAGGACACAACCCACTGTACATGTATTGATATCTTTATTTACTTTCCACTTACTTCATGTGTGATAAATACAGATGGTAAAACAAATAACAAATGCAAACAGGTTGCCAAGAGAGACCTAAATGCCCGTAAAGCTGACCCGCTAAAGTTCTCTTATAGTACCTGGCAAATGTTTTAGGGCTATTTTGTCAGAAGGAAGCATACACAATCTTACAAGATTTTCAAGCCAACTTAAGCTTAAATTCGTCTTGCTAATAATGAAGAGATCGTCGTAGTACCTCGTAGATCTGACGATGAAATCATTTTTTTCCGGCAAACCACAGGTCTTACCTTTAATAATATCATGACTAAAGCATAGAACAAAGCAGCAATCATTGGATTTACCGACTGCATGCGAGTGATTTCGAACCAAATACACTTATTAAAGAAATGACGGTGTTTTTGCCCGATAATTCGATAGCCTTCTTTTTTACAGACGTCTCTGGAAGAAAATAAAGGCAAATCGCTGATTTCTACAGCGTATTTAACGAATATGCGTCTCCGCAGTCGCCTCCTGCGAGATGTTCACTCCACGCCATCTTGACACAAACGATCAGATTTTGAATACCGCCCATGATGCTCACACCGCCTGCCCAGAATCTAAGTAAAAACATTTTGTGTATTACTATTGTACCCTTCAACTTCGACTAGACGTTCAGTAACGTTAGGAAAAAAATTCCGATTCTGAGAAATACGAAGGCGAGAAAAAATAAACACAGTGATGTCACGTTAACGTCACAGATCATAACAAATTTTCATCTTAATATAATACTGCTGTCAGTGGTAATCTTTTTCCGACATCGTTGTTATTAAATGACGACTTTAATAGTGACTACTCAAACTTGGGAGGTGTATTCTGTGAAGAATCCAGTCGAGCTACCTTAATTGGAATAGTGGGAGGCTTTGCGGAGGAAACAAAAGTATTAGCTGCCATATGCACAAATTACTCGGCGTAGGGCCCTCGGACTCTTCTTAATGGGTTCGTTTTCAACATGCGAACAGGGTCAACTTCTTCTCTATTACTCCTCCTATAAAGGGGAAAAAATAACACCTTTCCGCTTTCTGGCAAGCGAACAGAAGCGAACGAATATTTTCTGTTCTTCACACTGTTATTCTTTGAATTCTTTTTCATATGATTTTATCGTTTTCCTGGGAAGCCCGCTTTGTTTGCCGAAATATTCTGTTAATTGCCCAATAGGGTGGGCTGGATAGAATGAAAAGTCTTGTTTCTTAATCTACACACTATTCTTGAGTAACAGTTCAGATGGTTCTTACCTTATATGAAAAAACAATATACTTTCGCAACCAGAATATTGATTCATTCAAGCTTCTTTGATACAAAGAAAAAAAACAAGTGATAGAAAATGTAAGACACCCTTCCCCCAGGGGGAGCTGGCAACGGCCTTTGATCTTGCCGCTTTTCGGCTTTCCATGATCGCCCCAGTTAAGAAATCTGTCAATCATTCGAGAACTGTAGCGAACATGCGCGAAACGGGCTGGGAACAACAACACCAAGGAGTTCGTCTTCACAGCGATTCGACAGTGTGAAGTGAATTCGCTTTTGGTCCTGTTAGTCATTGCTTTCTTTGCTGTAACCGATTTTTTCCGCAGTAATGTGGAGCTTACGTTTTCCTATCTTCTGGTCTTGCGTTTGCCATTACATGCGGTTTACTACGCTAAGAACGAGACCAGTGAACAGTCATTGTACATGTTCCTCGATGCCCGACCTTTTGGCTCACTACAGGCTTTCAAGCTGTGTTTCTGTTAAGAAGACCCACAAGACTAGAAGAAGGGCCAACTCTCCAATGCGTATGTCGGAAGAGTTTATATTTTCAAGTGAAAGGCCGAAAATTAATCCTTTGTGATTTTAAAAAAAGCGCGGTGGCCGTGGTCAAGTAGAAGAGTTGTCAGAGTTGTCTAAATAAATAATTGGTTAAATAAATTTTGCCAAGAGATCATTCACTCTTGATATGCTCAAGTTCTTATCTTCGTGTGATTTTATTTAAACTTTACCGTAGTTTCTAAGAAATGAATATAGGCAAATGAGAGGGTAATTATTTTGTGTGTTTGGAATTCTCTTTTCATGACAGCAGTTAATTACTACACTGCCTTCAGTTTGAGTCCTCATTCAATTGTTTTTTGTTTTGTTGCAAACAAAGAGGGAGAAATTATAAATATTTTATTCCAAAATCTACACTACCTACTGGAACAAGAGTTTGGTTTAAAAAAGATTGGCTAAGGTCAGAAAATAAATGTTCAAATTTGCATGTTTTGACAGGGACTACATCTGGCTAAATATGCTTCAAAGGGAATTTATAACATTAAAAAAATGGTGACATTTCTATTTTTGCCTTTCCTTTGGCCACTGAGATCAGTTTTTGCCATATAGTTGCATGTAATGTTTTACACCTTTGGACATCAACCTACCAGGTTAGTTTGTGTCTCTGTAAAAATGTAGTTTACTGTTGATGAAATCAAAGTAAAGCCTCTCAACTTAAAAATTGCCTTGTACTAGTGGATATTGAAAACACCATAGGATGCCTTGGAAAAGTATGTAAAATGATTATTAAGATAATATTATTTGCAGTCAACAATAACAGTTAGAAACTTGTGTTGAGGCTGGCAAAAATATTTTTCAGAGACCATAAACCTTCACTGACTTTGCTGTTACAACAAGTGGTAGAAGGGAATTAAAATGTGAGATCACCTCCCTGGGCTTACACTGAAAGAGAGTATGGGTAGTAGGACACATTGTGCATTTCCCTACCCTTTTTAAGCCAAGAGACCTTATTTTATAATCCTGATTCATTTCCTTTAACATACAGAATTAAGGTAGCTTTTAACCTTAGAAACATGGCAAAACTTGGGGGGGGGGGGATGGTGGTACCAATAGACTGTACTCTATAGATCACTTCTTCTTCAACCTTCACAACCCAAACAGACACCTGTTCAAAACTCTAAAGAGTGAAATGGTCACCACCCTAAATCAGCAGCACATACCCATCTAGGCCAAATAAGCCAAGGGTAGTATAGTAGGAAGAACTGCTGAGAGGATAAGGCTCAAGCCCAAAAATAGCTTCTTTTGATGGTTGATAAAAAATCAATTTTCCCTTGTATAATTTAGTTGTAAATCAGATTCATAACTTACACAAACAATAAACTTAAGTTGTATATTTTTCAAGCCCGTTCTGATTCTCTTTATAAACTTTGCAAAACGTTCAGTTTTCTTTTTTCTGTTTCTTGTACTTCAGTCCTTTGAGGGATTTTCTCAAAGCATACTCTTTCCTAATGTACTCACTCTTATTAGCAACTGAATTAGCCTCTTGTTCTTACACTAAACCACTATAATGATTTCAAGTATAATTCATAACTAAAGGGTAATTTTTGTACCAACAATTTCAAGGAAATACTTGAAACCGAAGTCAGTATCTAATACAAAACTACTAAATACGTTATTGCGGTTGGAAATTTATTGATTATCATTCCAGTGAAGGTTTTGAAGGTTCAGTAAACCCCTCCCAGCCTTCTGATATTAAAAAATAGCTTATACTGACAGACCCAGTATATGTGAAGCAAAGTGATTGGAACATTTACCCTGGTTTTTACTAAATTGGCCGTGTATTCTGTATTTACGCCCATAAATATTTGTTTTGCCTCACGGTGTACACAAACAAACTTACGAACAGCGAAGTAGAAAATCAGTGGTTTAATGAACATTCGCACATGACTGTTGCAAGACTCATACCAATATACTGTGCGCGTAGCATATGTTTAAGATAAGGAGGAGAGTCTTAAAACCACTGTACGTAAGTGGAAAAATATAAGAGATGGAGCAAGATGGTCGCTCGAAAATTCACGAAGCTTAAAAATAACTGAACTTGCCGAGATCCCGAATCACGTTAAGTGAAGTCACCCATGAACTGTTCATATATCACGGCTCCTGATGTCCAAACGCTCCATTAAAAAAGTTCATAGAAACCTTTTCTTGATATTTGTGGGCGGGAAAACTTAAAACCGAGCAAAAACTCATCGTCCTTCCATGCATTCTTCGCCATATTTGTTTTCAAGGAAAATTTGTACTTAGTCTCACTCGGCCGAATTTCTTAACTGGGGCGATCATGTAAACTCGGTTCCAGACCTCGCTGCCAGCCCCCCCTGCTTCCCCTCTTGTTCAAACTATGGTTTAAATTTACAACAAGAACTCAGTCCCAGGATCCCCTGGCGCCGACTACTTTCAGTTTCTCGTGGTGCGCGGAAGAGACTAAAGTATGCTTGGCTGAAGGAGGGAAATAAACGGCCGTAAAGATGGATGAAGGCCGGATTTACGTTCGAGTTACAGGAAAGGCAATTTCAAAGGAAGAATTAGAAATTTACTTCCAATCTCGCAAGCAGTCTGGCGGTGGAGACATCAGTTCCATCGAACAGATCAATGATGAAGAGTCCATCATTACATTTGAAGACCAGGAAGGTAAATTCTTTTACTTATCTACACTCTTCACTTAATTTTTGGGAGGATGATGTATCATCAAACAGTACAACTTTCTTCTTTTGCAAACAGGGATATTGAGACAACATCAAACTGCTTGCTTTCCTTCTTTTTCGTTGGCTTCCGGTTTCACTTTTCAGTGTTTTATTCCTAAACAAATTTGCACGACATATTTTTATATGTTACCGGTTATTTTCCTTCCTGAGTGCTCCAAAATGTGTATGTTCTTGAATTTTCTTAGTATTTTATTGAAACACCCGTTTGAGAAGACCTATAACAATTTACTCTATTCATTGTCGTCTGTTTGACGATACCTTTTAAATTCCAAGAATTCACAGTCTCTGTGGTTAGTCCCTTATGCTTCAGTTCCAGCCTACGTATTTTAGGTTTATATTTTTCCTTCCTGTAGTGCTTCAAAATGTGTATGTTCTTGAATTTTCTTAGTATTTGAAACACCCGTTTGAGAAGACGTATGACAATTTACTCTATTCATTGTCGTCTGTTTGACGATACCTTTTAAATTCCAAGAATTCACAGTCTCTGTGGTTAGTCCCTTATGCTTCAGTTCCAACCTACGTATTTTAGGTTTATATTTATCTGCCTGCAGAGAAAACAACTGTCCCTTTCATAAAATAACCTTATTCACGCATATAAGCACCTTTTAAAACTTGACAAAGAAAAAAAAATCCTCCAGCATACACGTGATCTAAACGAAAGTCCAAAGGTAAAAAAGCCAATTTAAACTAGGAGTAATCGGAGCTTAGGAGAGTGCGTTCGATATGTTTGTTGAGGCGGAAGGGTGGTTGCGATGTAGATAAATATGATTATGGCATATTCTGAACGTAAGGGTTGCGTACAGCGAAACCTCTATTTAAACTGTGTATCATTTGAAGAACGTTTTCAAAAGATATCGTATGGTTCGGTGTCAAGTGCTTTAATCGGAGGAGACATTGGCCAGCGTAGGACGTGTAAATGGAACATTTTGTTTCACTGGCGCGAGTTACAGGGCGCAGTTTCTCAAAGGCCGATTAGTTCTTAACCCGGGATTCTTTTTCTTTCTTCAAAAACATTTCTTCGGATAATTTCCTCTGATATTTTTAACAGCATCCTATCATCAACTTGTTGACAAAATGAATTACATTGAATTTACTGGTTTAAAAGCTTTCACATATGAATTCAAACTTCGCACTAACCCGATCAATGGAACGTCATCAATGGTCAAGCGTGTTGATTTCAATGCCTCAGAGTGGCGCTACAGTGGGCTGATTTATAAGTTTTTCCTAATAAATAACATAGAGTTAAAGTGTTCGTTTGTCCGGTGCCGAAAATATCACAAGTCATGGTCAAATGGCGCCGCCGAGCTTCATATCTCGGTAGATTTACTTTGTAGCACAACGGCTGCCTAGCTTCACAACTCGTAAATTTACTTTGTGACAAAACGGCCGCCGAACTACACAACTCAGTAAATTTACTTTGTGGCATAACGACCGCCGAACTCCCGGGGGGGGGGGGGGGCCTTGGGTATTTTTTGGGTGGGTATGTGCCGCCCGGGACTCCAAATTGGCACCCCGTTCTAAAACAATTTTCCCTAAAATTGATACCCCGTTCTAGAAATGGGCCGATTTTTTATACCCCGTTCTAGAATTCGCCCTAAAACTGATAGTACAAACATTAACCACAAAGGACTGCAAAGGACCGCAAACGAATATGCCGGAAAACGTAGGATCTATAAAGACCTGATCAGCAAAAATGAAAAAGAGACATATTAAATTCTGCAAGCAGGATACCGCAATGCTGATCGTACTACGTGAAAATTAACTCTGCAAGACATCAACACGACACCGAAAGAACTCAAACCAGAGCGGGATGGTAGCCATAGATGTCTAACACTGATACCCCGTTCTAGAAATGGGCCAATTTTTTACACTCCGTCCTATAAAGTTTATAAATTGAAATAGCCCTGTTTTTTTTATAAAGATATTTCTTTATTTGTTCGACTTATACATCAAATGAATGCTTCTTTATAATCGGCAACAATTTTAAGCAGAAGATAAAGCCGTGATCCACAATTTTTTATACCCCGTTCTAGAAAACGCCTCTGAAATGGATACCCCGTTCTAAATCAGGAGCTTCAAAATCACGACCCCGTTGGGCGGCACATACCCGTATAGCTAATGTATGGGAGTACCCTCCCCCCCCCCCCCCTTGGGGCCGAACTAAACCCTTTTCCAGTAATTTGGTCAAGCTTGTTGATTTCAGTGACTCGAGAGTGGCGCTACTTTGGCCTGATTTATAAGTTTTTCCTAATAAATAACATAGAGTTAAAGTGTTCGTTTGTCTGGTTCCGAAAATATCACAAGTCATGGTCAAATGGCGCCGCCGAGCTTCAAGTCTCGGTAAATTTACTTTGTGGCACAACGGCTGCCGAGCTTCACAACTCGGTAAATTTACTTTGTGGCATAACGGCCGCCGAACTAAACCCTTTTCCAGTAATTTGGTCGAGGGTGTTGATTTCAGTGACATGAGAGTGGCGCTACTGTGGGCTGATTTATAAGTTTTTCCTAATAGATAACATAGAGTTAAACTGTTCGTTTGTCCGGGGTAGTTTTTTTCGAAAACGAAGCACTCGAAAACGAAGACCGAAGCACGAAGCACCCAAATCTCGAAAACGAACCACCCAAAACTCGAAAACGAAGCACCTTAGATCGAGATTTGGGTGCTTCGTGCTTCGTTTTCGAAACTACCAGTCCGGTGCCAAAAATATCACAAGGCATGGTCAAATGGCGCCGCCGAGCTTCACATCTCGGTAGATTTACTTTGTGGCACAACGGCTGCCGAGCTACACAACTCGTAAATTTACTTTGTGACAAAACCTCCGCCGAGCTACACAACTCGGTAAATTTACTTTGTGGCATAACGGCCGCCGAACTAAACCCGGTTTGATGCATGCACCAGTAGTCGCAGACGTTTTCCAAAGACAGTGACGAACCATGCTGGAAAATATGAAGGCTTAATCCAAAGTAAAATTTAACAGCAAACTCCTGAAAGATGAACGCTTTGGACGATTCAGCAATCACAGATCGATGTTCTCTTTACGAAGATTTAGCAAACTTTTGAAAAGATGAACGCTTTACGAAGAATATCAGACCTTAGCAAACCTTTGAAAGATGAACGCCGAGGACACAAGAATCACCACATGAGTTAGCGCGTCAAAGTGAGGCAAATGTGTGTCGACGACGACGACGAACGAAAATGACATCTCAAAAAAACCTCCCTTATTAATTGCACCAGGTAACCCAATAATGCACAGAACACCCAACACAAATTAGGGGTTGCGTTCTCGTACCTCGAACGCAATAATAGAGCCAAAAGAAGTTGTGGAATATGCAAAACATTTTAGGCATCATACTTAATGAACCGTCACGACATTCAGGTATTTCCAGAAACAACAATTATTTGCACTTTGTCTCCTTCGAATTATTAAAGCAGTAACAAGCTGAAACTGATATGCATAACTTTACAACCCCACACGATTTTTAAATTTCAAAGGACACATTTCCCTTTTGCTTTTCAACCGAAATAAAGAAAAAATTGCAAAGCTGGTTGTAAGAAAAAAACAAAATTAGAAGGCTTGCTGAAGCCATAAAGATGCAGAATAGGCTATTTGCGCGTTGACGTCTTTTTACTACTAAGACCAGGACTTTTCGTTTTATCTTTCATATTTAAATTTGGTAATCAGTCCAGTCAGGTTTAAATAACAAAATCCCTAATTTCTACAAGAAAGCAATACCCTGATGGATTGTGGTAGTAGGAGTAAAATGATGCCCTCGTGCAAACAGGCAAATGCAAAAGAACACCTCACACTCATTTACACCTTTGATTATTGGATACAAAACAACTCATTTGTTAAATGCCTATCTCTTTAAAGCCCTGAATTAATTTCCCCTAATCACGCAGCTCTACTGGACACTTTCCTTTCATTTATAAATCATGAAGTTTTAAATACGTTTTTGCAACGACAGCTGACAATTTTTTTTTCGGTCTTGGCAGTTGCTAAAGATGTGGCACTCAGAACACAAACCAGAACACATACCATTAACGGAGCACAAGTCGAAGTCTCTATTGTTCCGTTCAGTGGAGAGGACTCTGAATTAACATCAAATCAGGTCTGCAGTTTCTAAGATTAAGAAGTCCTTTAGAATCAGTCAATATTTACAATATTTTTTTTAAAAAAAGGGTGGACTTATTAGCAACATAGTTATAGGGTGGAATTAAAAATAATAGGTCGAGAAAGCCCACTGATCTCCCTTGTTATATGTTTATGCCTTACGGACGGCGGGTGCAGAACGGTTAATAGCATTCTATTCTATTATTTTGATCCTATAGGCGAATCTTTCTTGTTTACACTTTTTGCGTCATTAACATATGCTTATCACTATCTGATGACGCTAATAAAATAAAAACATTAAGCCCAATTGAGCCCAACACACCGAATGATTTAGGAGAATTTCTCTTCTAAAAACTAGAAATTTTACAGGGAATGTATGGCTCATTAACCTTTTTTGCCACACAGCAATTTCGCAGTTTTTGATGGCTGATATTTCCTTCAATATTACTTGCAAAGAGCTGAAAATTGCACAAAATTGCTGAACTTAATCAGCTCTTTTAACTTTTGCATTTAGTTCAAATATACGGCCATGCCTTCTATGAGTTAAGTCGTATGCTAATGAGGGCAAATGTAAACAATGACTTCACCAAAGATTCGCCTATTGACCAGTGGAAATGTCGCATTAATTTATTCAGTCACAATTTGTCAGGGAACTTCCAACATAAAGTGCTGCACGGTTGTTCTTATTTTTGATGTTTGCCGCCTTTCACAACCAGTCTCCTCTATTAACTATGTTTGCATTATCTGCTTATAGCCGACTCTTCATCAGGGCGGTAGCAAGCCTTTAGAAACTTGGGGGCACAGAGATTTTAGTTAGCTCATTGTATTTGAAAAGCAGAGGGTTTTCAGTCCGGAGGTTCCATTAGACTGGTCTCTGTATCTTGAAACTAGAAAACGTTTTACCTAGCTGCAGAGACATCATTGTTTCAATACTCTTGGAGATGAAGTTTTATTTTCAACTCTTATGCGTGCATGTTTTGACTTTTTGGGGGCAAAAAACTGGGGGGTGTGATGCCCCCCTGGCCCCTCCCCATGCTACGGCCCTGTTCTTCATGCACATGTTTTTGTAGACCATACCGTTATTTTTCAATCGCCTTAAAAATGATTTTATCCTTGACTGATCGCTATAAAAACTTCACCACTGACTGACTTTGGATTAAAGTTTATCAAAATCTAGTTTTAAGTCAAATCGATATCACTATGGCAACAATAAACAAAAAACTTTGAAATCAATAAAAATCGAATTTTGCGCGATGTAGAACTGCTACTGAAAATCCGAGACCAGGAACTTAAAGTGTAGTGTTTAGCAAATAACCTTCGTGAGAAGTTAAAAAAATTCTGTATGTTTGAATTCAAATAAAGCTTTAGTATATTTTAAACCTCATATTTTCAACTAATCTGTTTTCTCGCCGCCTGTCTAAGTGCAACTCAGTCTAAATTTGACTTTTAGCATTTTTCTGTATTTCTCAAGAACAACTCGACAGAATTTTTTTTAAACCTCATGACATAATCCTCAAAATGTATATAATTATGTATGAAACTTTCAGTAAGATTGATGCACTGCGTCATGATCAGAATGCTGCTTAATATCACATTTTGCTGCTTGGAAATTTTGGTGTAGTTTCTTTTTTGCGATCGTGAAAACTAACACGTTTTTTACCTTTAGGATTTTTCTACATATCTGTCGGATTTCGACTTTTATTAATTTCAAAGCTTTATGTTTGTTGTTGTCATAGTGACATTGATTTACTTCGAATGGCATTTTGACAAACTTTAATTCATAGTCAATCACTGGTGAAAATTTTGTAGCGATCGGAAAAGGATAAAATCACTTTTAAGGCGATTGAAATTATCGGTATGGCCTCCGAAAAGCTGTATCAAAATACCTGAAATAGGCCATTTCCGGGTTGCCTCAAGCATTTGTTTCAAAGCGAGGCTAAAAGCGAGGCCATTGATATCAAAATGATATTTTTAAATTCTCATGAAAATAAAACTCATTTTGACATGAAAGGTTTTGCACTTCGCCTAAGTTTTGAAAGTGAGAATTTGTGGAACTCGGAAATGGCCTACTAATTAATTTAGCCGAAAAAAACGGTGAAAATGCACGTGTTATTCATTTTTTCTTCTTCTTTTTTTGACAAACTGATCGCGCCCAAAAAAAACGGCAAATCAAGTTGGATGGAGGCAATTACATTATAAAAACAAAAATTGTAATAACATCACAGCAAAAAAACTAAGGTTTTGAAGGCGCAAAGCCGGACTGAGAGGCGGTTCGGAAATACAAAGGCGACAATGCAAAATGATCTTTAAGCAAGTTAGCACACAGGTAACCCAGGCTCTGTGATAGTACCACAGTACAGTTCCGGTAAAATTACAGTGTTTGTATGGGGTAAAAATACCATCCTAAAATTTCTAGGAAATACTAAATAAATATCAATGAAACTTACTCTGCAGTTAATCGTTGTTGACCTTATTACTCCAACGAAGTTTGGTGATAATTTGCAGTAATTTGTTCAAATTCACTCTATATACAATAATAATATACAAGGTAGGAAACACGAGATGCCATTTTCGCCGACATGCTCTCATTCAACACAACTTTTTCCACGAAATTCGAACTCCAACGGAAAATAAACATGCCAGGATAGTAGAACTAGGATAGCAGCAGTTATAGAAGTCAATGAAGCTTTCCCAGATAGAGAAACGAATCCCACAGACTTTGACAAACTCAAAGGATATAATCCAAACAGACCGAGAATATGCTAGCCGAAGCAGCCGGGCCAGATCAACGCGCGGCCAGGAAAATGAGGCCTGGGCACTGTACAAAAAAAAATCCATCTCGGGAGTCCTGAGATGACCTTTCTGGGGACCGATACATCACTTGCCCAAAGCCACCCTACCCTGCTGAAAAAATAGTTGATAGAAGGCAATTGTTCTTCCTAGCCGTACCACCCTGGCCTGTTTTAAAGATATTATGTCCCTCTCGTACTTTATTCAGCGCCTGGCGCTAGTCCTCAGAGAGTCTATCAAACATCAATAGGGCAAGGTTATAAGGGCAAAGGAAATAACAACCAAGGAGGATTTACAAAACTTAAAACGAGAAAAAGATATAAGTGAATTTTGGCTCTTACAGTGGCATTTGTACAACAGGACCAAATTCAAAGAGAGGTGTCACGATGGTTCACATATTTAACTGATAGAACGTCCGGTTGTATTGACAAGAAGTCGGCGTGTTATGGCCGCATTAATCGCTAAATATGTCAATAGTGCTAGTTCTATGTTTGTTTACTGGTGCACATGCCTTTCACATTCGTCTCAGTCAAAGCAATTCATATTCTGTTGGAATTTTCTGTATAATTTTTGATATTATTTTGTAAGCTTCACCGTTTATCGTTTCGCTCGAGAGTTACAGCAACAGTATCTCAGTCATCATCTACCTCTTGTTCGTCCTCGTTTTTAGCCCGCCTGATAAGTTTTTCGCGTAATTATTTCATAGTCTCATTACTGTTATTTGCGTTCCTTAGTAAAAGAAATAGCGCGCCTTGTAACACGGCAGGCTATCCTGTTTTTTTTTTTTTTTTTTTTTTTTTTTAGCCATTTTAATATAGGCGAGCGTGCAGGGTTTTCTCTGGCGAATTGTGATTGGCTAGGAAGAACAATTGCCTTCTATCAACTATTTTTTCATCAGGGTAGGGTGGCTTTGGGTAAATGATCTATCGGTCCCCAGAAAGGTCACCTCAGGACTCCGGGGATGGATTTTTTTTGTACAGTGCCCAGGCCTCATTTTCCTGGCCGCGCGTTGATCTGGCCCGGCTGCTTCGGCTAGCATATTCTCGGTCTGTTTGGATTATATCCTTCGAGTTTGTCAAAGTCTGTGGGATTCGTTTCTCTATCTGGGAAAGCTTCATTGGTTTCTATATCTGCTGCTATCCTAGTTCTACGATCCTGGCATGTTTATTTTCCGTTGGAGTTCGAATTTCGTGGAAAAAGTTGTGTTGAATGAGAGCATGTCGGCGAAAATGGCATCTCGTGTTTCCTACCTTGTATATTATTATTGTATATAGAGTGAATTTGAACAAATTACTGCAAATTATCACCAAACTTCGTTGGAGCAATAAGGACAACGACAATTAACTGTAGAGTAAGTTTCATTGATCTTTATTTAGTATTTCCTAGAAATTTTAGGATGGTATTTTTTCCCCATACAAACACTGTAATTTTACTGAAACCGTACTATGGTACTATCACAGAGCCTGGGTTACCTGTGGTTAGCATCTAAACTTTTGTCCTTGGTCTTGACAGTGAGGACTGAGGGAATGAGGCTTGTTCCCAGTTTTCAATTTCGACTAATAAATTAATATGCTTGGTGTGTAATAAACATGTTGATGCCATTGGTTCTGACGATTACTATTTTACATTTTTGGTCCAATTTTTTTTATAAGCCATTCCTTTTCCAGTCTAGCGTCGTTTTTATCCGTGGACTTTCCAAGAATACAAATGAGGATGGTCTTAGAAACTATTTGGAAAACACAAGGCGTTCAGGTGGTGGGCCTGTGAAAGAACTGAAAATCACTGGAAATTCAGCACGTGTCAAGTTTGAATCATCAGAAGGTAATTACACCATTTGTGTTAGAATGGCTTGGAATCACGTTTGCAGCGAACGCAAACCGACAGATATGAGTGCCAATTTCCAAAAACTTGAAGAGAAGAGAAATTAGAGTAATATAATTAATTAAAAACTTTGTCAACATGGGTTACAACGTCTGACAATATCTCACTGATAACCATGGCTGAGATGGAATGTTAAGTGGCTCAGCATCGACTCTCAATTCTGAATTGACCGATTAACGGGATTGAAAACCCCAAAACCATATCAAGTTTAAAATCCGTTTGACATTTTGTTTGTTTATTTGTTTTATCTTGCTTTCTGTTCATCCTTCCCTTACTCATCTCACCATGTCCACATTTCTGGACTGAATTTATGGCCTCAAGGGACAGGTTGTGGAGAGACTATCTAAAAGCTTGTTTCTCAGGGGTATTTAGGTGTACACAACAAGGATTTATACGGGGAGGCTCCACCCCGAGGTCAGTGACGATCTTTACCCTTTCTTTAAAATACCTGAGAGAACCCTGAAAAAGGTACATGTACCGCCTCCCGTATTTTGTTTGTTCATAATCGTCGGGACTATTACCAAGACGATTTTGCTTCACCCCTATTTTCTTTATAAAAACGTTTTTGTTGCTTTTGCCCTGTTTGCGAGATCAATACGATTTTCCGTTATATAGCGCCGAGTAAGTTAGATTTTACAACATTCAATACGGTTTATGAGTAACGCAAAGTGAAAGGCTTGACGGATAAACTCATCAAATCAATTTTCGCCCAACTTCACTTACACCTACCATTTCACGCTTTTTACTAAGATGAACAAAGCTTCAGTAAAGGGCTGGGGTCTTTTTTAGAATAGCTATAACGAGATAGTCAATGAGTGTCAGCAAGAAAAAGTAAACACTTACAAAGGTACAATATATTATAGAGATATGTAACAATGGTATTTTTCTTTGGCAGATGCTAGAAATGTAACACTTAGAACACATAGTATTAACGGAGCACAAGTTGAGGTGTCCTGCCATCCGTTCACAGAAGAGAACTCTGAATCACAGTCAATTCAGGTCAGTCATTGAGGTTAAATCTCTTTTAATAGCATTTTGCAGCTCCTGTGCATTTTCCTTTTAACAACAAAAGGAGCATCTGGATTATGACAAAGTTAATCCAGGAGCTCATGACATAAGTTCCTGGTGAATCATAACACTATTAGCATTGCTTGTCGTTAGGTCTTGTGCTTTATTAGCCGGCGTTGCAAGCGCTTCCAATCGAGTTATTGCGCCAAAATTGGAGCGACAGCAAAACAAAATGAAAGAAGGGGGAGGGGAGGGGATAAGAGGTTTACTTTGCTCCCCATCCCCTCCCTTTCCTGGCCTCATTTTTGCTCTCGTCCCAACATTCATCCAGGCTATATGGCTATTCGTTTTTCTTTCTTTCTTTCTTTCTTTCTCTTTCTTCTATAATGTTTTTTTTTTTCACACAATTTTGTGGAAGGGTGTGGGACGCTACAATCAAACCTATATTTGACGGCCACTCTTGGCGAATAGATGACTGACCGCTTAATACAGGTTTGACAATTCTTAAGGTTGGTCACTTAAAAAAAACGAAGAAAATAAAGATGGTATCTAAGCCAAATATCCATTACTCAACCAATTGAACTTAAACGCATTAATGTTTTTGGAGTTCCGATAAATTCATCTTACTCGAGTGAGGCAGGCAATTTAGCTGAGGCCTTTAAAATGAATATACTTGCTACGTTTATTTTTCTCTGTTACCCAAATTCAGACTCAGGCTGGTGTTGTTTTCATTCGTGAACTGTCCGAGGTTACAACTGAAGATGACCTGTGTAACTATTTGGAAAACACGAGGCGTTCAGGTGGTGGGCCAGTAGAGGAATTAAAAATCACTGGAAATTCAGCTCGAGTCAAGTTTGAGTCAGCAGAAGGTAAGTAAATCCTTTCAAGGACGGCAGAAACGCGAGTTAAAGATGGCACATGACGGTCTTTTTGAAAGCCTCTACTGACTGCTCTTCAATGACAGTATTTGGTAAGGAGTTCCAGTCTCTTATTGTACGTGCAATAAAACTGTGTTGGTATTTGTTTGTTTAACACCAACTTGAATGAATATCTTAGGGTGGAATTGCCTAGTACCCTGTTGCCTTTTAAATATATAGGGTGGAAAATGTATAGGTAATAGACTAGAAACTACTTTAAACATCATTGTGAGTCGTGCCACTTTCTTCTTTTCTCGAGTGTTGGCCATTTCAAATCATTCAGAATTATCATGACATTTCCGGGAGTGGTGCTATATTCATTTTTAGCAAAACGTGCCGCTCGTCTCTGCACACTCTCAATGTCCTTTATCTGTTTTTCAATGTGCTGGTCCCATGTACAACATCCATACTTCAAGCTGTGGTCTAACTAAAGCGAGATAGGCTTGCTGTTTTACGTCTTCTGGGCACTATTTTAGGTTTCGCCTCATAAAGCCAAGAGATCTGTTGGCTTTGCTTATAATACATACCAGCAAAATGAACATCCCAATTTAGACCACTGGGTAGTTCAACTCCAAGGTATTTGCTGTGATCTACAGCTTGCAGGGGTTCTCCGTGGATGGTGTATCGGTATTGAACTGGAGATTTCGAGCATGAGACTCTTAGGAAGGTGCACCTCTTTGCATTAAATGACATTTGCCATGTGTCCGCCCAGCCTTAGTAAAGGGCTGGGGTGTTTTTAGAATAGCTCTTAATAATGGGTTAGTCACTGAGTTTCAGCAAGAAAAAGAAAACACTTACCAAGGTACAATATATTCAAGAGATAACTAACAAAGGTATTTTTTTTGGCAGATGCAAGAAATGTAACACTTAGAAAGCATAGTATTAACGGAGCACAAGTTGAGGTGTCCTGCCATCCGTTCACAGAAGAGAACTCTGAATTACAGATAAGTCAGGTCAGTCATTGAGGTGGAATCTCTTAATAGCAGTTTGCAGCTTCTGTGCATTTTCCTTTTAACAACAAAAGGAGGCATCTGGATTGTGACAAGGTAAATCCAGGAGCTCATGACAAAGGCTCCTGGTGTATCATAACACTATTATCGTTGCTTGTCGTTAGGTCTTGTGCTTTATTAGCTGGAGTAGGAAGCGTTTCCAATCGATTTATATATTGCGCCAAAGTTGTAGCGACAGCTAAACAAAATGAAAGAAGGAGGGGTGAGAGGATAAGAGGTTTTCTTTTCTCCCCATCTCCTCCCTTTTCATTCCTTGCCTCTTTTTCACTCTCATCTCAACATTCTCGACGAACTCCCGCGGAAACGCTTGCTACGCAAGGCTTTTCGTTTTTCTTTCTTCTTTCTTCTATTTTTTCTCTCACAATTTTGTGGAAGGTTGTGGGACGCTACAATCAAACATGTATTTGACTGCCACTATTGTTGAATAGCTGACTGACCGCTTAATACAGGTTTGACAATTCTTAAGGTTGGTCACTTAAGAAAAAACGAAGAAAATGAAGATGGTATCTAAGCCAAATATCCATCACACAACTAATTGAAGTTAAACGCATTTAATTGTTTGGAGTTGCGATAAATTCATCTTAGTCGAGTGAGGTAGACAATTTAGCTGAGGCCTTAATGAATATACTTACTATGTTTATTTTTTCTCTGTTACCCAAATTCAGACTCAGGCTTGTGTTGTTTTCATTCGTGGACTGTCCGAGGTTACAACTGAAGATGACCTGTGTAACTATTTGGAAAACACGAGGCGTTCAGGTGGCGGGCCAGTAGAGGAATTAAAAATCACTGGAAATTCAGCTCGGGTCAAGTTTGAGTCAGCAGAAGGTAAGTAAATCTTTTCCAAGGACAGCAGAACGCGAATTAAAGATAGCACATGACGGTCTTTTTGGAAGCCTCTTCGACTGCTTTTCAATAACACTACTTGGTAAGACGTTCCAGTCTCTGATTGTACTTGCAATAAAACGGAACAGTGTTGGTATTTGTCTGTTTTAGCACCAACTTTAATGAATGTCTTAGGGTGGAATTGCCTAATGCCCTGTCGTCTTTTAAATAATATATACGGTGGAAATTGTATAGCTATAGAATAGAAACATCATTGTGAGTCGTCACTTTCCGTCTTTTCTCGAGTGTTGGCCATTTCAAATCATTCAGAATTATCATGACATTTCCGCGAGTGGTGCTATACTCATTTTCAACAAAACGTGCCGCTCGTCTCTGCACACTCTTAATGTCCTTTATCTGTTTTTGAATGTGCAGGTCCCATGTACAACATCCATACTCAAGCTGTGGTCTAACTAACGCGAGATAGGCTTGCTCTTTTACGTTTTCTTGGCACTATTTTAGGTTTCGTCTCATAAAGCCAAGAGATCTGTTGGCTTTGCCTATAATACCAGCAAAATGAACATCCCCATTTAGACCACTGGGTAGTTCAACTCCAAGGTATTTGCTGTGATCTACAGCTTGCAGGGGTTCTCCGTGGATGGTGTATCGGTATTGAACTGGAGATTTCGAGCATGGGACTCTTAGGAAGGTGCACTTCTTTGCATTAAACGACATTTGTCGTGTGTCCGCCCAGCTTCAGTAAACTGAAGGCTAGGGTGTTTTTTAGAATAGCTCTTAATAATGGGTTAGTCACTGAGTTTCAGCAAGAAAAAGAAAACACTTACCAAGGTACAATATACTCAAGAGAAAGGTAACAATGGTATTTTGCTTTTGGCAGATGCTGGAAATGTATTACTTAGAAAACATAGTATTAACCGAGCACAAGTTGAGGTGTCCTGCCATCCTTTCACAGAAGAGAATTCTGAATCAAATTTAAGTCAGGTCAGTCATCGAGGTGGAATCTTTTAATAGCCATCTGCAGCTTCTATTCATTTTCCTTTTAACAACAAAAAGGAGGCATCTGGATTGTGACAAAGTTAATCCAGGAGCTCATGACACAGGCGCTTGGTGAATCATAAGACTATGTTATCATTGCTTGTCGTTAGGTCTTGTGCTTCATATAGCCTGCGTAGCAAGCGTTTCCAATCGAGTTATTGCGCCAAAGTTGGAGCGACAGCAAAACAAAATAAAGGAAGGAGAAGGGGGAGGGGATAAGAGGTTTCCTTTTCTCCCAATCTCCTCCTTTTTCATTCCTGGCCTCTTTTTTGCTCCGTCCCAACATTCTCGACGAACTCCCGCGGAAACGCTTGCTACGCAGGCTATACGACTATTCGTTTTTCTTTCTTTCTTTCTTCCTTTCTTTCTTTCTTTCTTTCTTTCTTTCTTTCTTTCTCTGTCTCTCTTTCTTTCTTTCTTTCTTTTTTCAATTTTTTTAAACAATAATTTCGCTACAATCACTAAAAAACCCTGTATTCAACGGCCACTCTTGGCTAATAGCTGACTTACTGCTTAATACAAGTTTAACAATTCTTAAGGTTGGTCACTGAAGAAAACACCAAAAAAAAATAAAGATGGTATCTAAGCAAAATATCCATCACACGACCTAATAAACTTAAAGGCTGTTTCTACCTCGTCTTGCCCTAAAAGAAAAGAAGTAAACAAACACTAGTAAACGGTATGCAGTGCATTTACTGCTCTCGTATACATTAAGTTTGGTACATATTAAGGTGGCTCGGTGGGGTTTTTCACGGTCAATACCTCCCAAGTAGCAACAAAATGACGCCATTACCTATTTTACTTGCAGTCGTAGGCATTTTAGCTGAGGGCTTAAAGAATATTCTTACTACGTTTATCTTTTCTCTGTTACCCAAATTCAGCCGCAGGCTAGTGTTGTTTTCATTCGTGGACTCTCTGAGGATACAACTGAAGATGGCCTGTGGAACTATTTGGAAAACACGAGGCGTTCAGGTGGAGGGCCAGTGGAGGAATTAAAAATCACTGGAAATTCAGCTCGAGTCAAGTTTGAGTCATTAGAAGGTAAGTACATATTTTGCAAGGACGGCAGAAACGCAAATTAAGGAACACGTGACCTTAGATACCAGAAAACAAGTTTGGAGTTTTAGAAATATTTCTCAGTCTAATTCGCAAACTGAAACTGCTTTTAAAAGGTAAAACATGCCAGTAAGATGAGTTGCAGTGAGATGCAACAACACTGGAGAACTTAACAAAGTGAAAAGTATGAATAAAATCCTGTTTTTCAGTTCCTGAATATATGTCTCATGACTTCACACAGCATGAGCCGTTCAATTTCGTGATCAGCATGAAGGGTTTTCCTAACAACATTAAGATGTTAAAAGTTCATAAAAACAAAACAAACAAAAACCCCGTTTTGTTCAAAACACAATTTTATTGATTAGAAGAAGTTCTTATAGTATACAACACAATTGATCATTTAGCCGAGAATATCTACGCAAAATAAAGTTGGTTACCTTTCTTGCTACACAACTAACATTTTAAGCTTGTGTGCTGAGACTAACAAAGCTTCTGTAAAAGGCTTGAACCTTTTTTTTTGTATAGTTGTAATGGTTTAATGAGTTTCAGGAAGAAAAGGTACACAGTTATCAGGTAAACTACAGGGTGTCCCAAAAGTTTGTTCCTCTACTTTATAAGTCTGTATTTCAGTACGATTGGACTTGGTTAGAAAATCATTTAAACAAAAGTTGTGACTATTAATCGAATTCACTTTTTTCGAACTTGTTGTGCCATCTTTTGACTCGAATATTCGATTTGTGTACTGCCGCGCCAAAAGTGCGCGTGCGCGGGTATATTTTCCAGCCTTTTTTGTTTGTATTTTATAGGCCGAGTTGCTCGAACTCCTTCCTTGTTTTTTTTGTGAATATCAAGAAAGATAAACACCCTTAACGCAAAAACGTCCGGCTACGTGAGAGCATAAGCAAGTATACTTCGATTTACTGGCTTATTCCTCGCGAAGCGCCGAGCCGCGAGGTTTATAATCTCGTCGCGCGCGAAGCGCGCGTGTATCACACGAGCATTGCAATGCCAGCGTGATTTTCTCTTGGCTATAAATCTATCGAGTTTGGTTGGTGTCCGCCTTGACGTCATCCGGGAGTAGTGACGTCAAAGTGCATTATGGGTTTCCAGGCAACCGATTGCCATCGATAACAAAGCTCCGGGATTTATTCATGAAGAGGGTTTTTTCATATGTGAATTATAACAATGTTTGCGGTCGGTGAATCACTACCCAATATCTCAGGGAAATAAAAGAGAACAGCAGACTCAACAACAGTGGATTCAACAAGTGGCTGGAAATCCTCGCTGGGAAAGACTTACAAACAAAACTCCGCAAGACCGAGAACGTCGACTTTAAATTCAGGGTGAGCAACGGCACAGCGAAGACAAACGCTGTCAACTAAACTCAGAGGATGTAAAGAGGCAGCAACAAAATACTACAATTACACTGCAAACAAAGCCAATGAAGAGGGGGAACACCGACTGCCGATGTTTCAGCAAAATGCGGTCAATAGAATTCGCAACGAAACCGACGAGGAATCATCGAGAGGCAAGTTGCCGGGGCAAGTTTACAGTCAAAATTATGGGAGAGTTGAAAAAACTGACCCCCACTCCGCGGACTACCCACTGACCCCACTCCGCGGACTACTCTACGGACTACTCCGCGGACTACTCTACGGACTAGTCCGCGGACTACCATGCGGACTACCCTAACTAATCAACCAAATTTACTTTCACGGAGAAAAGAGTTAGAAGAAGCGTACCTGCCTACAAGATCACACTTGATAAACAGCCGCCATCTTGATTTTCGCCATTTTACTCGACCCAGCTCTCCTTTAGCCTCGCCCCAGTCTTCATCGGCCACAAGTCAGAGCACGCCGTTCAGCCAATCGATGACCACTATTGGCGCTGGTAACAGTTTTTGTTATATTCAGCTTAAAAATGTTTTTAAGAACTTACTTATAGCCGTGCTTGGAAGTCACCATATTTTTGGATTCACCTGGCCCACAAGGCCCTTGGAGACGTATTCTCCTACGTAGGGCACGCAGTCGTTATTTGGATCGTCACGCGAGGTTTGGAGAGAAGCGTTGCGTGACGATCCAAGAACGGAAGCTGCAATGGACGTAGCAATGAAGAAGAAGGGCTGGGTCGAGTAAAATGGCGAAAATCAAGATGGCGGCTGTTTATCAAGTGTGATCTTGTAGGCAGGTACGCTTCTTCTAACTCTTTTCTCCGTGAAAGTAAATTTGGTTGATTAGTTAGGGTAGTCCGCATGGTAGTCCGCGGTCTAGTCCGTAGAGTAGTCCGCGGAGTAGTCCGTAGAGTAGTCCGCGGAGTGGGGTCAGTGGGTAGTCCGCGGAGTGGGGGTCAGTTTTTTCAACTCTCCCCAAAATTATCCCTTCTTCGATCCAACGATAGGCCTAGGCAGCAAGAATTACACCATCTGTAAGATCGACATGAGGAGTATCTTTCCAACGGACTGAGGACAGCCAATCAGCCTTTTCACCGTTTTACAGTAAGCTTTATTTTACAATGAACAGTTTAGAACACCGATAATGTGTGACATGTAGGGAAGCGTTACAATTTGTAAACAAAATCGCTACTGAACAAAATTATGTTCATTCAATTTCCGTCATAAGTAAAATATATATAAATATGTGTACAGCAGCCTTATACATAAACACTGCTGTGTCTTTTAAGTCAAATATAACAAAAATTTATTATTGCTGGCCTCCTATATTTTCGTTCCTATTATTCCAAAAGACCATCTGTATTTCGGATATCCTCAGAATATTAGTGGGTGACATGGCTGCCATGGCAAGAACGTTAATTCCTTTCGCTGTTAGGGAAAATTTAAGAAGTCAGTCATAAAATTTCACTCTTTCAAAGAAGTCAGAGAGAGGTGACATATTCACAGAAATAAAACATTTGTTCCATTGGCAGAAGAAGATTGAGATTGTTTTATAGGGTTTCCGATTTAAGAGCAATCCATCCTGCACTTAGCTTTACATTCACGATAAATGCATGTAATACAGGGAAAGTGTTCATTTGACTCGTCTCAGTCTGGGAAATTAAAAGTCTATGGCTCTGGCACTGTCTCAACAAGCTCATGCCTGTTTAGAATAGACACCAATGGAGAAACTGATCACCTTCAACATGACTTGTTTGGACATTTCATACAAATTCACTCTTGCATAGGTATTTGTTTCTTATGCATGTACACAAATAACTCTGAACACTTGCCTAGGTGATAAAAAATTAATACTTTTTACATGGATTCAGTGCTTTGCGATGAATGCCCGCATATTCAATGATCATAAGTCATGATCACTTTAATATTTCTCATGAACTGCATCCTTAATGACATTGCTACTTGTAATTTTCTATTTCAGTGATTATCTTTGCACTTTATTGTTACGAACAATAGTTGTACAAGTGTGATTATGTACCAAAAAACCAAAAAAGTGCAAACACATTTATAGCTGTAGTTCACCTAACAATAAATTTTGTCTCCAATTACCAGCATTTAGCTGTTGTTTTCACTGCAGCATTATCTCCTAGCATTGCCATCCACTCACTATTACTGACATATTTCACAAATAATTCTTACATTTAAAGGTGAGCTTTTATTTTATAAGCAAAGGCAACTGCATATTAGTCATCAGTTATCCACTATCACCCCCATTTTCTTTTGACCATAATTACACATGTAAGAGGGTCAAATGGGGTGAACACAGGATGGGACCTATGCAGCATTGGCTCACAACAGCAACCCCATTTAAATCTCAGAAGATCCTTTTTAAAATCAGAGCACTGGGTTCAAATTTTTAAAAAGTACATCTCAGCTTCCAATATTAGACCCGCCCTCCCCATTAACATGATTTACTTCATTTCTCTCCTGTCCTCCCACCCCTTATGGGCTCCCCCCCCCCGAACTTCGCGAGGTTCTGCGATACTCGTATTTCTAGTCTGTTATAGAAACTGCTAAAAAACTGGAAAAATCCGATTGTTGGGTGGTAAATGATCATGGCGAAATGAAGGTTTTGAAGGCAAGAAACGAGGGGGAAGACCAAAAGTCCTTTAATAAAGCAGGTAAAATAGTTTTAAGAAGGCTAGATACAAAAAAGGAGACGTCTACACAAGGAAACTCTCACATAAATAGCAAGCCACGTCCAGAAGGGGTCATGAAAAGCTGTTTAAAATGTTTAAAAAATTAGAGACCCCTGAGATGGCCAAAAAAACTCTGCTTAGTCTGCCAAGTAACGCCCAGCTCGTCTCAAATTTGTAAAGAAGTACAGAAGCCTTACTGTGGAAGGGATGATTATCTTTTTTGGATGAGTGCCCAATATTTTTTTCAGCTGCCTAAACTAAACAAATATTGTTTGGGGGCTGAACTGGCTCCTGCACACCAGGTGATAAAAAAGCTCAATATGGATCATCTGCATGTGGGGCTACACGCTGTATTCCACTTTATGCCGCAACGGCTACAGAATGTGATAAAAAAAACACAAAGGGTACGCCAGTAACTGAAATTATGAATGCATGTTCTCGATAGTGAAATAAACATCTTCTAGCAATTACAAGTAAAAATAAAGTTTTGATCAAAAGTTATAGTGCATGAAATTAGAGGAACAAACTTTTGGGACACCCTGTATATTAAAGACATAAGTAACGATAGCATTGTTCATTTGGCAGATGCTAGAAATGTAACACTTCGAACACATCGTGTTAACGGAGCACTAGTTGAGGTGTCATGCAATCCGTTCACAGAAGACCCTGAATCAAAGTCAAATCAGGTCAGTCATTGAGGTGGAATCTCTTGTGAAAGCAGTTGTAGTGACTTCATAATTGCCCCTAAAGATCCTAAGGGGTCGGTGTTAAGGATATAAATGGACCAGGTTATTGAAAACTCTCAAGACTCGGCTTCTGTGTATTTTCCTTTTAACAACATAAAGAGGCATCTGGATTGTAACGATGGAAGTTAATCACATGACTAATTACATAAGCCGGCGCGGCAAGCTGTTCCAGTCGAACTATCACGCGAAAGTTTGAGCGAGAGCAAAAACAAACACAAAATGGAAGAAGGGGGATGGGAGAAGAGGTTTCCTGTCTTCCTCTCCTCCTCCCCCTTCATTCCTCCTTTTTTGCTCTCGTCCTGGAAATGGCTATAGCTATTCGTTTTTCTTTTTTCCTTTTTTGTTGTTTCGTTGTTGTCTTTTATGTTTTGGTATATTTTTCTGGAAGGGTGTAGAACGCTACAATCAAACCTGTATATTTAACGGTCACTCTTGGCGAATGGCTAACTGATGGCTTAAATAGCCTTGACAATTCTAAAAGTTAATCACTAAAGAAAATGAAGATGGCAACTAAGCAAAATATCCATCACAAATTAACCTTATAAGTGTAAATTTCTACCTCAGTCTTCTTGTGACAAATGAGTAAACAACAACTACACGCCATGCAGTCTATATATTTCACTAACATAGCTTGGCACATATTGACAAAGTGACCGTTTAATAGAGGTAAAGACAATTAAAACAAACTTTTTGGGGTTGCGGAAAAGATGATCTGTTGCGACCACTTAATAAAGGTCAGTTTTAAAGTAATTAGGAGTAAGTATGATTTCCGGGACTTTCGACTTTAACACGTGGAAGATTATAAAGGTCGCACACTTTTTAAAACCTTATAAGTTAAGGTTTTAGTAAAGAGGGCCTACCATCAAAAGTCAAGAGAAGTAAATCATCTGTTGATGACGTGACCACAAAGTCACGTAGATAAATTCAAAGAACACTTTATGATTTTCCAATTTTCGCCGTAACTCGTGCCTAGTGGAGAAAGTAGGGGTGCGCTGAAAGGTATAGAACTGAACTTCAGGGTCTCTTCCCTTGATACTTCATGCTCAAGAGGAAACTTACTAACCTATACATGAATTGTCACGTGCTGAGTTTTAATTAGCGTTAAGGTCTTTCCCGGTTGAGTTTGTACTTTTGAGATGCAATAAAATTAATTCATCTTACTCGAGTGAGGTAGACAATTTAGCTGGGGACTTAACGAATGTTCTTAACTGCTATTGCGTCTTCTTTTTCTGTCACCCATACATTCACCGTCAGGCTAGTGTTGTTTTCATCCGTGGACTCTCCGATAATACAACTGAAGATGGCCTGTGGAACTATTTGGAAAACACGAGGCGTTCAGGTGGAGGGCCAGTGGAGGAATTGGAAATAACTGGAAATTCAGCAAGAGTCAAGTTTGAGTCATCAGAAGGTAATCACACCTTTTGCAAGGACGGTAGAAACGTGAATTAAGGAAGACGTGACTTAAGATGCAAGTAAACAAGTTTGGTGTTCTAGAAATATCTCTTGTAATTCACAAACTGAAATTAAACTGCTGTTAAAGGGTAAAACACGTCAGTAAGATGCCTTGCAGTGCGATGCAAGAACAATAGTGACCTTAAGAAAGGGATAAGCATGAATAAAACCCTGTTTTTCAGATCCTGAGTTTATGTCTCATGAAGTCACACATGAGCTTGTCAATTTTGTGATCAGCGGGGAGGTTAAAATATACTTTATTCAAAGCCACTCTCGGTAACTAGTGTTAGAGTTCCGAAAATCAACATCACATTCGATCATTGAGCCAAGAATATCGGCTACGCAAAGTCGGTCACGTTTCTTGCTACCCTTTATGAAGGTTTAGAGGTCCTGGTTATTTGAAGCGGAATAAAGATTGTAGTAGTAGTGTAACAGGTATCTAGGAAGTTTAAGTGATAAAGAAAACACACTTGTGGGAAACAAGTAATTTTGAGTAAGTAGAAGGAGCTGTGTCACGAAATTTATCATAATTCAAACAGTGGAAATTTTCCACTAAATTGAGTGAAACGTAAAACAACTGCTCAAAAAGCTGGAAGAAGGGATTAAATAATACCACAAATAAAGACGGATGTGCGGATGGACAAACTTGAAGACGATTAAAACAGATTGTATTTACGGTTTTTGAAAACTTGTTAGCCGATCAGTTTTCCAAAGTGATCTCTTTTGGTGTTCGTAACATTTTGATACAATGCTATGGGAGACATACTAGTATGACACAAGGCTGTAATTTTGTAATTCACTAGTGATTTCTCAAGTTCAGTATCTAAAAAGGACATGTAATTGGGATTATAAGCAAAATGAACTAGCCATAAATGACACAACCCCTTAAGCAAAAGGCGATAATAATTGCATTTCTTTCTTGGTAGTTGCTAGAGAAGTGACTCTCAGAACACATACGGTCAATGGAGTACAAGTTGAAATGTCATCCCATCCGTTTACCGAGGAAAACTCTCAATTGTCGTCAAGTCAGGTTAGCCACTGAAGTGAAATCTCTTGTAAAAGCAATAATGACTCCATGATTGCCCTAACTTGGTTTCCAGGCCAAGGGTAATAATGGGTCGGGTTAGTCACTCAGGAGCAATCTCAACAGTGCTGACTCTACTGAGTAGGAAGTACAACGTTCTTGTGAAAAGGAGAAGGGTTCGGGACAGGAAACTCCTTTAATAATCAACCCTTCTGACATACAATGCTCCAAAATTAACGCAATTATAAATTATTAATTTTGAGGGAGTTGCCAGTAGCTCATCTGAATGGCTATAAGGTTTTTTCTACTTTGGATTTGCTTTTGGCCAATGCAACGCATCATCAAGTCTTAACGTGTAACACTTTGACTCAATAGATATGATCACTTAACCCTCGGACTTACCAGGGGGGTGGTTGGCACCCCCCCCCCCCCCACCTTCCTCCATCTGAGGTTTTTCGGAGTTTTTTTCCTAGACGATAAAACATCAGCACTTGACGTTTTCAATAGCTGTTCGTTTATCCCTCGCACGCAATTTGAGACCAGTTTAGTGATGGTCAGTTGCTATGGTTACGAGGCGTGACGTCACAAGTAGCCGATTGTCAAGCCATTTTTGAGTGAAAATGCATGTTTCCTTAACTTGTTTCAATAATAAAAGTAAAGATTGTGGATAAAATGATGCAAAATGCTTATTTATGTTATTTTATATGTCAAGCACAAAAAATTACCATTTCTTGCGGTTTTAACCAGATTTCTGATTCTTGGTATAGTCCAAGATGGCGACCCCTGTTGGTGACGTCACAGGCTTCCAGCAGCGCCACCACCCATAAAAATTTACCTTATCTTGTTTGGAAGATTAAAGGCTTTCCACTTAAGGGAAAATCGTTTCGAAATACTGCAACAAATCAAAAAGAACTCTGGGGAGGGGTTCCATCAAGCGCCCCTTGTACCACGGTGGGGGTATGAATTTGCGTGTACGTCCTAGGGTTAATCGACCAGAATCCGTAAGGTAGATGATTTAGCTGAAACGAATATGTCTCAACCTCGTTAATATGTTCACTGTCACCCAAATTTACCTTCAGTCCAGTGTTGTTTTTATCCGTGGACTCTCAGAGGTTACAACCGAAGACGGCCTGTGGAACTATTTGGAAAACACAAGGCGTTCGGGTGGCGGGGCAGTGGAGGAAGTCAAAATCACTGGAGATACTGCAAGAGTCAAGTTTCAGTCAGCAGAAGGTACTTTCACCTTTTGATTTTAAAAATGACTGGAAAATAAACTATCACGGACACAAATTTTGGAAACAATCCGTTACTTGAGCATAAAGGCAAACATGGACATTTGCCTCAAAAATCTTCTAAACAAGTATTGGATGAGATTTTTGTGATAACCGGAATAATAAAGGTCGAGGAAGTTTTATCAGCAGAGCCGAAGGCCGAGGCCGATAGCTCTAACCAAGACCTTGATTTTTCGGGATATCACAAAAAAAACGAACCTGATAATTGTTTTATTATACATTGTTTTGAAGAAAATAAGGCAAACACAGCATCGCATGGAATACAGTTTGACATTGCTCTTTGAAATCATGCATTGCGCGCACAACCTGCAGATTAGTCACTAATCTTCTAGCTAATATATAGATTTAGCCAGGGCTAAAAGCGATGCTCCCATTAATAAATTCATAATTTAAATCAAACAATAAACTTGTATTCCACAATTCAGTTAACTTTAGAGCACATTCATGTGACTTTTCAGGGAAAAGCAAAGTGATTTTAGAGAAAAGTAATTTGCAAACAGGCCAAGAGTGAATCAAATCTTACATCGATTTGATAGCCTCATATGTACACCCAACAACTGGCAATCATCTTCGATCACATTTATTAAGAGCCATAATGGCTTTTGTCACCGTAGATTAATTAGGCGTGGAAAAAGATTTCGACCGAATTTTTTGCGTTCGACAAATTTACTTTACAAAATCTTGCCAACAAATCTGGGTGCGTGTAAACCAACCTCACCGCTTTTATATCATTTATACATCACATCTGAGGTGAAACCGTAGAGTACTATGAGGCACTGTTTTTATCATACAGACCTCGGACAACGGAATGTAGTATTTCACAATTTTGCAATACAAATTGCTATCATTCAATATTCAGGACGATCGAAGCACGCGTGGGCTTTAGCTCATGTTACCCTGAAATTCATCCGATTGCCTCGAGTCGTTTTCTCCTCTCAACAACGTCGTTACTGAGGGAGTAATAACGACTCGAAGTAATCGGATGAAAATCAGGCTATAGTTCGTGTAAGCCGTTAACAAAAATTCCAAATCACCTATACGGCCAGCCGGTTCTGACTTTTCTAGTGCTAGCTGTGGCGAGTGTTTGAATGAACATTAACAGAGTTACGCTCCAACATAATAAGGAATTTATTATGTTTATTTGTTATTTTAACATGGTTTAACGCGCGGCATTTTGAGTACTCCGGGAAGCGCTGTTCACTGAACAACTGAAAAGAATCGGCACAGCGATTAAATTACAAGAGAGACTAGTACGCATGCGTTAATTTTTGGCGCGCCACGTTGAATTGCCGTTACTACGGGTAACATTCACATGAAAACGAGTCAAGACAGAAATAAGACGCGAACCATTTATACGACTGTTTACGTCTTAGATAAGACATGCTCGTATAAATGGTACAGTTCGCGTCTTATTTAAGACGCGTCTTATTTTGTCTCGTATAAGTGGCCCTATTGTCTCAAATCTTACAAACGTGCGTAAACAAAATAGCCGCGTAAACTACGCTCGAGATAGAAAACAAACATCAAATACAATAATTACTCAGGCTTACCACTCGAGATGCAGCTCCTGAAAGGTATCAAGGAAGGCGCTTCAGACTTTGCAATCCTCTTACGCGTTAAGCAAGGTGAAAACGAAAACGATGCAATCCGAAATCGGATTTCCGACTTTGACAAGTGACGTATTTTTCAACCAAAACCCCAATAAACAAACTAGTCATGAATGACAGAAGACTCCTGAGAGCAGCTGAATTTCATTTTGTACATCCAGTGGAAAAAGACAGTTAAAAACACCACAAGTTGACACAAAACTCTGCCAGCTTCAGCTGTCGAAGTAAACAAGATTCAAGATGCTGCATAAATTTTCCACATGAACTCACCTGTCAAATTTTGACCAATCAGAGCATAAAAATTGGACGTAGAGCGTGACCAACGCGTGAACATGGTGAGAAAAGTCAAAAGCAACTGTCTTCCCGGCCCGTAGCAGCTGGCTTAATTTTCGCGTCCGAGGTCAGTCAAATTTTAATTGTGCGGCACATAAACACAACATATTTCATATGAATTTTAAAAAAAATAAACTTGAGCCTGCGATCATTTGGAAACCAGTACGTTGTCAGCGGATAACTTCCAAAAAATACTTGACCTCGATGGGTCGACAATGAGCCTGCGATACGGTCACGTGATACTGCTCAGCGGATACCTTGTTTTGACAGATATCAATTGATCACAACATTGATGCCCAATATATGTATCAGTTTTCCTGTGCTCCGATCCCAAACTAGCTAGAAAGTATGAGATCGAACATTATATAGTAAAACAATTAACTGGTCAGCGGACAGCTTCCAAATAAATCACGTCACCTCAATGAGTTGACAAATGAGCCTGCGATATGGTAATGGGATACTGGTCAGTGGCTATCCTGTTTTGACAGCTGTCAATTGACCATGTTGTGAATGTCCAATGTAAAGATGTGGACTTGCCAAGACACGCCTAAGACACCCCTCCCTTCCTTTTGATAGTCTCCCCTACCCCACCCGCATAATCCGTAGACGCGTACCTACGTACGTACGCTCGGTCAATCACGTGACAACCAAACGAAAAGAGGTTGACCATATTCTATGAGTATGGGGCTCTGTCCCACGCGGGCGAAGCGCGCGTGGGAGCCCCGCTATAACTAACTAATCTGAAGGTTGCGCTGATTTCCAAAATTAACTGTAGAAGAAGACAGTTAGTGAGTACGATGTATAATACATACACCTTATTCGATGGTTTAGCATATAATACGTGCGGATATTTTGCGAGTTGCGTTGTATTTTTCCGAGCCCCGCAGGGGTGAGGAAAAAGACGAGCAATGATAAGAGGTTTATTATTCCACTACAAAAAATTGTTTTTTTGCAATTGGCTTCTATTTTTTGGTAAGAGTATTCAGAATCATCCTGATTCCGTCTGTGAGAATGATGTTAATAATGAGCAAAATCTTTGCGCGTATTATATGCCAAACCGTTGAATGAAGGGTTAATTATTCTACTGCAAAAATATGTTATTTTGGCTTCTATTTTTTATATTATATTTTGGTCCGCCAGTTCGTCCAGTTCAGCCATAGTTGCTTCTTTTGCACCCGCCGGTATTCGCCCTGTTGTAAACAGGTTAAACCAGGACACTATATTGTATTACGGCCTCGTATTTTGCGCGTTCTCTTAACCTTATTTGGTAAAATGACATAATAGTGGAATAATAATAACAGATATCTGTCAAGTTTCACTGAGGGCAGCAACCAATAACATGGAACGATATTGTCTTCTTCTCTTGGCAGATGCAAGAAATGTGACTCTCAGAAAACATACTATTAATGGTGCGCAAGTTGAGATGTCGTACCATCCGTCCCCTAGTGAGGAACCTGAATTACAGGTTGGTCGCTGAGATAAAATCTCCGGCTCGCAAGAAGTCGTAGCCCGGTAAAAATAGTAATGGGTTTGGAAGAGAACATTTTAATGCACTATAGAGCTACATGTAAATTGCATTTTTAATGCTGAGTTAACAAGTTAATGAATCAATATTTTGAACGGTTGTGTTTGTTTGTAAAATGAAGTTTTCTCCGCTTGCGTCGAAAGAGATTCGTAATTGCTGGTATCTCGGAATACACGCGTTGGAGCTCTTTAATTCAGCTTTTCTCGTTTATCAGAGTCGCTTTTAAGACAAAAATTGTGCCATACAGTAGAGCAATAATTAAGCTACAAAAGAATACAGCGGGTTTTTAACTCAAAGAGCTTAGAGTCACTACTAAAGAATAAGACGTTTAAATATTATTATCAAGTTCTTTGTCAACCGCTTTAAACTTCGATCTGTAGATGAAGATCTTCGAAGAGCAAGACCAAAACTTTGAAACCTTTAAATCTGAACTTGTAACTTTTTAAAATCAAATCAGTATACAAAACGACGTCATGCACGAGGCCCCTATGGCTTCATCTCCGCTTTGATAAAGCCACTGATGCATCTGCCAGTGTGCCAAGGTGAATCGTCAGACCGGCAGTTTTGCACGATTGGCATAGGTCTCTCGTACCTCGTAGGTGTTTCTCAAGTTATACTAAGATCGAGTTATTAAAAATCCGTGTTCTTTTTTATTATACAGCAGACAGGCTCTAATTATGTTTACTGGTCTTAAACCTCGGAGAAGTAAGGATTTCACAGCGTTGAATTGTTTACTTACCTTCACTTGCAGTCCAGTGTTGTTCTCATCCGTGGACTCGCTAAGAATACGACTGAAGATGGCCTGTGGAACTATTTGGAAAACACTAGGCGTTCATGTGGCGGGCCAGTTAAGGAACTGAAAATCAACGGAAATTCAGCAAGAGTCGAGTTTGAATCATCAGAAGGTAATTTGAAACACACAATTTCCACAAATTTAAGACAGTTTTATTGTCCGAGATGAGTCTACTTTAAAGGTAGCTTCATAACTTTAACTGAAGCTTAAAACTGTAACTGTAACGATTCTAAAAAAAAAGCAGCAACGATAAAGAGAAAGTCATAAACTCAATTTAAAGAATCGTATTCTAAATTCGTATTCTATCTATTAAATAGTATTCTAATAGTATTATCGTATTCTATTTATTAAAATCGTATTCTAAAAGGCAACAGCTTTATTTGTGGCAATGCGTAATTGAAACATCAATTTGCTTAGAGAACTAATTTAAATTTCAAATCGTAACTCAACAATAGTGTATAATTTATCAGGGTACAGACAGAACGAGTTTATTTCTGTAAAATCACAGTTGTTTTTCGTTTTCTTTTATTTGTCTTTTATATTAAAGTAGTCCCAAAAACTTTTTCTTGTTCCTGATAATAATTTTATGGATGTGTTAATTGACCACCAACCGCAACATAAAATCTTGTTGTTCTAGTGGCCAAACGTGTTGTTGAAAAAGACAAGCACATTTTTAATGGAGCTAATCTCGAAGTCACCAAAGAGATGGCTGAAAAACTCAAGGAAGCTTCCAGGACCATCATGGTCACTTGCCTTGCAGCAAAAACCACTGAAGACTCCCTTTGGAACTACTTTGAAAACCAGCGGCGATCTGGTGGTGGAGCGGTAGAAAGTGTAAACATTCAACATGACACAGGCACGGCTTTTGTGACCTTCGAGGATGCAGATGGTAAGTCATTCTGTTGTTTACCCTGCTCCAAGACCCCAGTTAGCCAGGAAGAGCGAAAACAGGAAAAAAGTAACAAAAGAAACATTGTGTGCTATTGAAAAGATGTGAAACTGTTAGTAGTTATAGGAGCATGAAGACACTACTGGGCGTGGCCGCATTTCGAACCTACTTTGAAATGTTTCCATTGATTCATCCATTTTAAACCACCTAATTTCCTCATTTGTTGGTCTTGTCACTTATTGGCTTTCTTCCGTTCAACCCTCAGATGTACACTCTACCCTCTTAACAATTTTTCCTAGGATTTTTGTCAAAATGTCTTTAAACGAGACCTTTCTCTTTTCAGCAGCTAGTCATTTTTTTTTATTTTCCTCAAACACATTTTGCACATGTAAAAATTGGGGTTTTTAAATTTTATCAAAATCTAAACTGGCGACCATCCTGATTGACGTCAAAGGTCCAGCCCCAGCATCGCAATATACAGTTGCGTTAAAGAACTCCTACTGTGAGGAATTTCTTTCATAAAAGACCGTTTTCTTTGCCGTGATAAAAAAATCTATAAGCTTCCTTTTAAATTATAACCCGCTTATTATAAAGACAACGTTTGATATCCACAACGAACACGCTACTGTGACACTGACAACCTGGCCCCTGTTTCAAGCTCAGATCGCCTGTCAGTCTTGAAGAAAGGTCCAGCTTTTAATAGAATCCAGTCTTTCTGGCTGACATCCTCAAATCAAACGACAGTGTAAAGAAAATGCCTTACTCCTCTTCCCCACACACACATCTTACCGTAATAACAGTTTGCAGTTTTTTGACAATCTTTCGTAAAAGGACACCGTCTGACTGAGTCAGACCCTTCCAAAATTTCACCCTGTTGAAACCTGAACGGAGAAAGAAGTGAAAAATTGAAGTAATTACGGTACACGTTCTGTATTCACTACCTAAAAGTGAAAAAAAATCTAACAACCAGTCGTTGGATTTCTTCACTTCTAGTTCTGAAGACTGTGTTACAACGTCGACAGCATTGCTTGGACGGAGCTTCCCTAGCCGTTAAAGTAAGCGTTCTGGCACCTGAGCAGAAAGACCAAGAAGATATGGAAGAATCTCTTACCATTGAATTAAATGGCCTTGCTCCGATAACAACCAAAGATTCTATCAGAAACTTTTTTGAAAACAATCGGCGATCCGGCGGCGGAGATATAGATAGCGTGGAATTCAATCCTGAAGAAGGATTTGCTGTCATAACGTTTAAGTCAGCTGAAAGTGAGTTTGTTGATATCCCAAACTAGGCCCTACTAAAAAATTATTAGCCTATTTTCTTTTTTGTCCTTTTTTTTTCTATCCCTTAATTGATCAACCAGAAACGAGGTGCACTTAATTTTCATACGATAGGCGAAAATGTTCATAAAGAAGAAAATGGGACCTGATTTCCTTCCTTATTTTCTACAATACATCCATTGGGCAACCTGGTAATCCCGGCCCTACAAGACAGCTCAATGTCTCGAAAAGAAAATAAGGTACTCACGATGGTCAAAAAATTCCTGTGCTAATTTTTTTTAAGAGGAGTTTGAGGAATAATATGAATAAAAAGCTTCTAAATACAAGGAGTTCTGGCTTTTGTATGTCCCGTGGTCTAATATTATCACTCACGTAGTTATTTGTTCCCTAGTCGTCGATAATTCGTAGTTACCTATCATTCATGATCAAGATCGACATGCATTTCTGTGGCGGAATTTGTTCATTAACGATTTTTTTAATGTTATATTTAAGGTGCACGAGGAGTTTTGAATAAAGAAATTCTCACCCTTGACAAAGCAAAGCTGACGGTCACACTGCGCAAACCAACCAAGAAACTGCCAGTTGATACTAAGAGGCTTTTTGTGAAAGGTCTGAGTGAAAAAACTACCAGGGACGGCTTAGAGTCGTTCATGGAAGTAGCGAGTCGACTGGAAGTATCAGATATACAATTTGGAGAGCAAGGCTGTGCACTGGTTGTATTCAAGGAAACATATAGTACGTTAGTTTATTTAGTTTAATAATTAGTTGTTGGATGAGGCTGAGTATTACGTAACTGATTGAAAAAACACATTTTCGCTTTAAAAAAAGTATAAGCCATGAATGATGAGGCTTCAAGGATTTATGGGTATACGTTCAAGCAGATTCAAAGTTCGCCCTTCTCGTGCGGCTGCAAATCCCTAGTAAAGTACTTTGTAAGGCATGCCGTTGTCTTTTTATGTCTTCCAAGATGAAAGCTTTTGTGTCCTATCTTATGATTTTCATATGGCTATGTACAGCTCCTTGATGTGCCCTGCACAGGTGAAATTGTGAGCTTACCTCCAAGAAAACTTGAAACCATTTGACCTTTTAGGAATGCATCATCGCGAAAAGCTTGGATAATGTAAACCTTTTTCTAGCCTTTGAACGGCAGACGTTTCTCCTCGCTCATCGCCGCTGAGGGACGTTTCAAGAGATGGAAAGTCTGCGACTCAGCGACAGAAATTCCATGCTGATGACGTAAATCAATGTTTACATAATAAATCAAGTAGTCATGGGGTTCCAAATGCT
This sequence comes from Porites lutea, assembly GCF_958299795.1. Taxonomy (NCBI): domain Eukaryota; kingdom Metazoa; phylum Cnidaria; class Anthozoa; order Scleractinia; family Poritidae; genus Porites; species Porites lutea. The sequence goes on along the minus strand of NC_133209.1, from coordinate 23,268,752 downwards.
ATTTTCTGAAATTTGTTCAACTTTACGTTTCTCCTGGTCGATTTTGGTAAAGTGTAGGGTTGATCTGCGAACGAGCTCCAGCAAAACTCAAATGCTTCTTTTAGAGGAAACTATATTCCACAGATATTGATTCTTTTGTCTGAGAGATTCATCGCGTTTACATTTGACCTTTGCGGCCTTTTGTCTTTTTTCTGTCATTAATAAACAATAGCTAAAACAATGAAACTACTCCTTCGACCAATTAGCGCTTCTGACCGGATTCCGGACACATTTTGCGTCATCAGTATGGAATTTCTGTCGCTGAGTCGCAGACGTTCCTCCTTCGGTCAACGTCCTTCACCGGCGATGAGCGAGGAGAAACGTCTGCCGTTCGCAGGCTAAACTGTTTCTGGAAAAAACATTAAATTTTCAATGCAATAATTAATGTTCTACCCATAAATCCATTAGGTCTCATCGTTGATGGTTTATACTTTTAAAGAGACAACGTTTTTTCAATCAGGTGTGTAAAACATTATGTAGTTCAAGGGAGATGGGATCGTCCGAGGTGAATAGCACTCTAAGATCTGCAATTAAACATTTCCAACTTCAGCAAAAACGTCTGTTACCCGGCAGGTTAATGATATGCAGGGTTGTGTATTCCTGTGAAAGGTTTGAACCCAGGAGTCTTTTTAAAAGTAGGTTGAGTTTGAACGTCCGGGTGAACGTAGTCCTGAATAGGACTGTTGTTGTTAACAGTGACTGACGTTTCGACAACCTGTGTGGTAGTCATCTTCAGAGTCAAAGTGAGTTGTATCACGTCAGTTGATGGTATTATACTCTGGTTATTGATCTGATTGGTCAATTACGTCGCGATGTTATTGGTCGTCTGTCAGTTAAGCCGTGATTTTATTGGCTATGAAGTCTCGTAATCAGTAATTAGTGCGTTTCGATCCGTCTATTGTCACATTGTTTATTCCGTTGAAGACATCGTGTTAAATAACAGTAGTCATCCGTTGAGTGTTTTTGCTTTAGTTTTGTTGTTGTTGTTTGCTTTTTCCATTTCCGTGCTATGTTTTTAGGCAGCAATTTAGCTATTTCTTCTTTGTATTACGTGTGAAGTCGTGTACCATTTTCCCCAGTCCTGCCAAAAGTGGCTTAGCTACGTTTTCTTCTGCTGTTCTTTTTTTGTTTACATTAATACAGTGGACGTCAATTGCTTAATTCATATCGTTAAATATCTTTCAAATTTGGTCAATGCTACCAGCGTCTGTAGAAATATCCGGGGGAGTTTAGCTAATCAGAAACGAAGAAATATTTTCAATGAATAATTACCAATCTTAAAACACAGTTGATAAGTACATATGTTATATATTACTCCTGTTTGTTCCAGTTTAAAGTAAAAAGTATAACCTCTACTTTCTTCCTCTTTCTTGCGCCCAATGCACCCAACGTCTTCGTACACCGGTTAAAAATAGAGGCCTAGCTGGTCCTGTTTTAGGGGAAACATTTTTTATAACAAAATGTCTTAAGTAAATAATAGAGGATTCTCTCAAGATTATTTTCACAGCCCATCCAAAAACAAGGAAGGGAAGGTACTGCGAAATACGAAATATTCCCTCTTGTCAAACGATTTGCCTAATCTCTGAGCATAAAAAAATTATAATTAGGAGAACAAGTTCAAGTTACACCGGCTTGTTTTTGTGAAAACCACAAACAAAAACTTTACACCCAAGACAAATAAGAAGAGTACATATGAAAATTATGCCACTCTCAGTTATTAAGAAGTTTGAAACGTTAGTGAAACATCTATTTGAAGAAGGCTAAGGGCGTTGCAGAGATTACAAGTCTTATTCAAAATATCTACTCTGGAAACATTGAAAGAGACTGCATGCACCAGATGTTATTTTTTTTTACACTTTCAGGCTACGACACTATTACTCAGGAAGTAGCCAAGAAACCTCTTGATGGCAATATGCTGGCAGTAGAGCAAGTGCCTGTCTGTCACTGCGTGCAAGTAACAGGGGTGAACAGGGAAATCACGACAGAAGATGCCCTTCGTTACTACTTTGAGAATCCCAAGAGCAGTGGCGGTGAAGTCAGCAGCGTAGAACTGAATATAAAGGATGGCTGGGCTCTAGTTTATTTCGAGAACCCAGAGGGTATGTAACGTCATCCAAAGAGGAGGGTCTCAATGGGGTGGTGGCTTTTACGGTTATCGGCTAAAATTTTGGTTCTTTTACGGCTATCGGTTAATATTTTTCAGTTACGATTAACAAAAAAGTTAAAGACCTCTAAAAAGTTAAAAACCTTTATTTTGTTTCAAAGAGTTAAATATTAATAAACCTGTATTTTTCGTATCTTTAAAGCAAAATAAAGGTCTTAGGATCATCTCGCGATGAAATGCTATGTTTTTGAAAAATTTTAACATTTGATAGATCATCACCTCATTATTCCGCGCGGCTAATGCGTTTCGGTTCACGTGGTCACAGCGAGTAGCTTTTCTCAGATACGCCACCGAAATGCCTTGAACGACATTGCGTGGGAAGACGCCTCACAGGGATTAGGCATGACAATGTCTAACGTAGCGTCAGAGAAAAACAGGGAATTTTTGTTTATCAGTGACATATCTCTGCGTGTTGTTTCACTAGTATTTCGAGGGCTCGACCTCCTGAAAATCGCAAATATTAATCTCCAACAAAAAGCCAGATTTTCGCTATGGAAAAAATTAGTTCTTCGAGAGAGCGGCGAAAATGGAGTTTAGGTCTAAGCTACATAAAAGGCTTGGCCTAACGTGCATACGGAGTCAAAGTAGCCGGGAAATAAAAACGTAACCATAAGTGAGTTTAGCATCTTTCTTAAATTAACAAACCTAGCTAGGGAACAATTTACTTTACGGTTAACTCTTTTTACCCTATCAGTTACGGCTAACGGTTAAATTTTTTCAATTTTTACGTCTATCGACTAAATTTTAGGCCGTTTTACGCCTATCGATTAACCCCATTGAGACCCTCAAAGAGCACAGTCATTGCAGCCGTTTTCAGAGCAGCTCAGATATCTTTCGTAACCTGTTACCAATCGAATTGTTGCTTGTGGAAATCAAAACAAGGAGTTGTTATGTTTCTTGTTTTATTGCAGTTGTTAATGGCGTTGTGACCAAGGAGCATACTGTCGACGGAGCGCGGCTGGAAGTTAAGCGCCACAACCCAGTCCTTGGTAAGCCTGCCTCTCTACCTGATGCAGCTATTGAGCTTCAAAAACAAATCCCCGTGGAAGGAAAAGTCATGCAGTTTATTTTTGAGCGCCATAAAACTGATTTTGCCCAACTCCAAGATAAACGTGGCGTCAAGGTACGCTGGGAAGATGGGTCCAACAATATAACTGTCCACAATTTGAGAACCGAAACTTCTGAAGATGAGTTTGAAGATGTGTGCACAGAAATTGTGTCCTTTGTCGCTGCGTTTCACACATCCGTCATACATGTCACGGCAGAAGCTTGGCAGACCGTTATGGAACATCTCAAGGAAAATAAAAGCTCCTTGAAAGACAGCATTAATGTGGAGTACCTGGATGAGCAGTGTAAAATTCTTTTAGCTGGGAAAAGGAAAGACGTAGAGGCGTTAAGTGGCGTATTGAGTGATTTGAAGATCGAGGTAGAGAAACAATTAGCACTGGAAGCATCTAAAGTAACAATCACCGTTAAAGAAGTTCCGCGACAACGCTTAGCGTTCTTGAGTGACTTCGACTTTCACAAAAAACTGGAAGTGAAATATGAAAACACAAAAGTGGACATTTTTGTGGACAAACGCGAAGTCCACATTCGAGGGCCCTCTGTTGTCGCTGAAAAAGCAAGAGCGGATATGTGGCAAGTAATTTCTAGCGTGAAGATAATAACCCTTGAAATGTCTCAAAATGCGATTGAAGTGCTTAAAGGTAAAGCTTGTCAGTCATTCATGAAAGAGCGATTTAAAGCCAACAATTTGCAGGCCCTTGTAACCTTTGATGTTGAAAAAGATGAAATATCCCCAGACACTGCAGCCGTCATGGGGATGAGTTCTGAGATAGCTCAAAAGGCGTCATGCTTAGTGAAAGCGATGATTGTCGAAGAAAGCCTTGTCTTAGAGGATGGTCAGGTTCAGCTAGAGAAAAGTGAAAAATGGCGCCTTTTTAGGGATGAGCTCATTGAAAATAACATTCTTAGCATCATGTTTGATAGAAGCAGCAAGAAGGTACAACTTGCAGGGAAAAAGGGGGAAGTTTCCGTTGCACTGGAAAGTGTCACGCGTTTCCTAAACGAGAACACAATTATCAGCCAAGTTTTGGAACTTCCAATGGGCTGTAGGCGGTTTCTGGCGAAGTACAGGGAACAGAACCTTCGCCAGATACAGGAAGAATTAAACAAGAATTCTACGATCTTTAAGGGGATAGCTGAGTGTGACGAAGATGGTGTCATAGTTACTGGAACAAGCGATGGAGTTGAAAAGGGAATGAAAATGATCAAAGACCTAGCTTCAACTGTTGAAAAAAAGAAGATACCACTTAACAAACCTGGAATGCGAAAAAATCTTCATCGAAGTAAGGGAAAAAAATTGTTGGCCCTACTGGAAAGCGAAAGCACGTGCGTGATTGAGTATTTTGATGTCGAGAAAGACATATCGTTAAGTAGAGTTAACGAAGAAGAAAAAAAAGACGCAAAGATATTAAAGAAGGATTACGAGTGCAGCTTCCTTACGCCAGAGGGTAAAACCATCAAGGTGTTTAAGGACAACATCTGCAATCGTGACGTAGATGTTATTGTTAATTCAGCCAACAAAAATCTCAAACACGACTCGACTGGTGTCGCAAAAGCTATACTTGATGCTGGTGGAGAAGCCATCCAGGAGGAATGTGACAGATTGGTAAAGGACCTAAGTCCCATTTTGGAAGGTCATGTTGTCTCTACGACTGCCGGAAAGTTGCCTTTCAAGAAAGTCATTCATGCAGTGGGGCCATTTTGGACACAGGAAGCAGCGCGGCAAAAGTCAATGGGAAAAACACCAAATGAGGAAAGGTTCCTTCGCTATGCAGTGACTAATGCCTTGAATGCTGCAATACAGTTCAGATCAATAGCCTTCCCTGCTATAAGTACAGGGGCCTATGAATTTCCACGTGACCTGTGCGCAAACATTACGGTCGATGCAACATTGTCGTTTTTTGAAAAAAACCTAGGCTGCCGGTTGTCCGAAATTCAGTTTACCAGTACCGACGATGCAGTTGTCAAAGCTTTTGTTACCGAGATGACAACCAGGTTTGGGGAAGATCCCAATTTTCAACATTCTTCGAAAGGGAAAGTCGCATTAGAAGTAAGCGGAAAATTAAAACGCAAAAGCAGGAAAGAGAAAAAGGAAAACCGTTCAACGCCGTTAGAAGTCTAGGATAATACCCCTAAAAAAACTCAATCAAATGAAATGATGTCAGCAGAAGGTTTAAAAGTAGTTGTTGTGCCTGGTGACATGACTCGTGAAGAGGTGAGCCATTGCTCCCTACTTAATTTAAACAGCATCTATAAAATTCACAGCTCGAAAGTTGAACTGCCTTGGGGAAAAAAGAAAAGTTGTACTTGCAAATAACCTAGGATTAATTATGAAATCAGTTTAATAAACATTCAGCTTAAGTTGGTACTCAATAACCACCACTGAACAGACAGTTAGACATCGCTACTACAAGCACTGCAAAATACAAATTGCTACTTTTTTACACCATAGAAGAAGTAGTGCTTCATCCGGTAACCTAAGACATAGTAGAGGGTTGAAAAAACGGAAAATGACGTTTGATAGAGCTTTTCAAATTATCCATAATTATTATTCGCAACATTGTATGGTAATTATTAGTATATTAGTATCGTGATTTCAGATCTTCTTTTCATGAAAAATGTTGAAAGAGAAGAATACCCAATTGTTTAAAGAAAACTGCTATTTTATTGCAAATGATTGTAGTCTTGCTTTTTATCTGGGTTGCATTTAGCACGCCCCATTCAACCCGGCAATTACGACTTTGTACCTTCTTCGTCGTTGCCTCTTTATACATTAGTAGACAATAACTTGACAAAATTGAGATAAATAATGATTGAGTATCGATGTTTTTTGTTTCCTTTGATAGGTTGACGCCATCGTAAACTCTACCTCTTCAGAGTTAAATCTCAGTAGAAACGCAAGTTCGAAAGCTCTAAGTGACGCGGCTGGCCCAACGCTACAGCTGGAATGTAACGCAATTGGTAAAGTAGAAACTGGTAATATTGTGGTGACCAGCGGAGGAAATCTGGGATGCGAGCATGTATTCCACACTTCGTGTGCTGGGTGGGAAAATGGAAAGGGTGAACAGGTACAGTATTCTTGTTTTTATTCGCTAAAAATCATTCATAATGCCAGATTTCGTTTTATGTAATGCCCCAATTTATGGTTACAATGTATCATGACTAACGGTAAACTTTTATCAAGATTTTAGTAAATGAGAGAAATTCAGTGTATACCCGTCCAAACAAAGCTGTATGAATAAATAAAAAATATATCATTAAAAAATTTTACAACAAATATCGTTGTATAAAATACAAAATACACTTCTTTCTTATCCCGAGCTGCTCTTCAGACAGCTGTTCAGACGCCATTTTCTCTGAGGGTAATATGACAACTACCTACACAAACAGTCTATCCGGTATATTAACGTTTTACCATCTGTTATTTCAGGTATTGCGCGATATCTTACAGAAGAGCTTGATGGAAGCACAGAAACGAAATCTTCTAAGTATTGCCATACCTGCCATTGGAACTGGAAACCTTCAGTTTCCTCGCGATCGAGTTGCTGCTATTTCCTTTGATGAGGTACTCACATTTAGTAAAAACAATCGAAGAAGCTGCGTGAAAGAGGTCCACTTGGTAGTTTATGACCAAGACTTGCCCACAGTTCAAGTCTTCCAAACTGAGCTGCAAAGTCGCAAAGGAAACTCTTCCCACACAGTAACACTGGCAACAGCGGTAAGTGAAAAGAAGAAACCCAAAACGTTGCGTGGATCGGCTGCAAAAAAGTCTCAAACTGATGAAACACCTGATGAAGTTGATATCAAAATACAAAGTGTCACTGTTCAAGCTGAGACTGGTGACCTCACCGAAGAGATAACAGATGCAATCGGCATATTATCAAGAAGATATTTAGATTATAGAGGAGGTGTCGGTAAGGCAATTATTTCTGTTGGAGGAGAAGAAATTCAAGAAGAATGTTCTTCTTTGGGAATCCAGCCACTAGGTTCAGTCGCAGTCACCGGGGCAGGCAAATTAAAAGTCAGAAAAATTTACCACATGGTGCCACAAGAAAGGACAATGGCTTCTATTAAAGGTTGCGTCGTGAAGTGTCTAAAATCAGCTGATAATGACGGGGTGACCTCCATATCTTTTCCAGCAATAGGAACTGGACATTTCAAAGTAGATGTACAAGAAGCTTTCAAAGAGATGCTAGCTGCAATTACAAAATTTGCTCAGGGACAGCCACAATCACTTCATCTCATTAGAATCGTCATCTATCAAAAGCACATGTTTCACGATTTGCGACAAGCAATGCAATCATGTGTCTCTTCGGAAGAGGGAGGGAAAAGTCTTTTTTCCAGGGTTGCTAATATCTTTGGATTTGGAAAAAGTGGCTCGTCTGCCGTTTATTCCCCTGTGTCAGTAAAACCGGGGCTTCAAGAAGTTGCCAGCTACCTAGAAATATTTGCCGGAACCGAACAAGACATCAAAAAAGCTGAAGAAGAAATACAGAGAGATTTGGCCGATAACTGCACTACGAAAGTGATTTTAAACGATGCCATTAGCCACCTGTCCGAAGAACAGACAAGTAAAATACATAACCTGGAAGTAACAAACGACGTTAGAATCATGATAGAAGATAGCGTCGGTCGTATATCCATAAGAGGCGACGCAGAAGACGTGCTAGATGCGGCCACCACTATCCTGAAAATTTTGAATGAGTACATAGAGGAAGAGCACCATAGAGGAATAGGAGAACTCCTGTGCAAAAACACGCAATGGTACTATCAAGATGACGATGAGGAGGATTGGCTGCCATATGACCCAAGGGTAAACTTTCAGATAGAGACCGCGCATAAGAATGGTCAAAAATCAGTACTTTTAATCATTGATGACGTCAGCTGTGAGATTGTTTTCGAAGACATGAAGGAAACTTGTCTGGAAGATGGAGAAGGGAGGAATGTGAAAAGGAAGGAGGTCGGAAAAGGTAATTAGTTCACTTGATTACTTCCTGGAAAGAACAATCGAGGATTGGGTTCAGTGAAAGTGATTTTAAATTGCTCTAACAAAAGTCCAAAAAATAGCAGCAAACAAAAAAAAGGGCACTCTTAAATAAAGAAACAAACAAACAGTGTTGATATTTAAACAAAAAGCGAGGAAAAACACGTAGCTTCGCGAGTTTCGCGCAAAAAATCATCGCAATGTTGCGATGTACCTAATAGACTGCAAAACAGTCGTTTTTTTTTCTCAAAATCAGTAAAGAAATTGGTAAGGCATGGCGTAAGAGTCATACACGCGCGAAGCGCGCGAGCCTCACACCCCCGTAGGGTGTGTAAGGCAAGAGAAAAAAAAACATATTTATAGCGTCTCTCCCCAGTCTCACTCTCCGTTTTCAGCCTCGTTCTAGACCTTTTGTTTGACCGCTCGCGCTTACTTGAATACGCCAAAATACGGGTTGTTTTGCAGTCTGTGTACCTAATTTTTGGAAGTTTGATACATTTTACTGAAAAAATACTTAAGAATTTTTGAGATACCTTTTAGACGGGGGGAGTTAAATATCCTTCTTATGGACAGAATTCGTCCCATAAACAACAGTGAAATTAGAGGAAAGGCATATTATGCGCGGCTTCAACAGACGATACGTGGACGGATTAACAAACTCAAAGTGTAACAATAAAGACTGCGCTTGCCGCTAAAAGATAGCTAATGATTTTACAGAGCAAGGGAGAACAGTGCTATATAAATCCAAGTTAAGTTCTGAAGGACTTTATCCAAGTGGAGAAAGAGAAAGAAAATCTCGTGATCGTGTGTTGCCGTCCTCCATGACGACTCATAACGAGGTCAGACGCCAAGGAAAATGTGCTAAAAAGGTGTGATGCACGAGCAGAGATGTTATTTCAGACATTAAACCCTGTAAGGATCAGGGGAAAGCTTCTCCGTGCAGTCCTTGCTTAAACTCCCCTAATCATTGCTGAAAAACGATGTCGATAGCCTACTTTAAGTCTCTTTATCTGATGCATATTACAGGCTAGCACGCATGCGTGCATAGCAAGTGACTAAGTTTAAGTTTACGTGCATGGCTAAGGAACTAAGTTCGATTTTATTTCTATGCATAACGAAAACTGAAATAACTGCGTTACCACCTAGAAAGGATGCGTTGAAATTAAGTGATATTGGAATAACTTTATTGTCTTCTATTTTACCTTTATTTATTTTTTTGTTTTACACAGGTGTTCCTCTACCTCTTAATTGGTGTGTACAACCAAAGGAAAGTTCAGGCAATGAAAAAGAAGTTCATTTAGTCGAGCTTGATCCTACTAGCAACGAATACAAAAAAGTAGCAGAAGAAATCCGCAAAACTGCTTCGATCTCGATCACTAAGATCGAGAGAGTGCAAAATCCTGGCCTTTACAAGGCATACTTGGTCAAAAACGATCAGATGGAACAAAAGAATGGTGCCAATGAAAAGTTGCTTTTCCATGGTACTGCTCAAGAAAGTTGTTCAAGCATTAGCACGTTTGGTTTTAATAGAAGCTACTGTGGGAAAAACGGTAAGTCATCAATCAATCAAAACCTTTATTTAAACACGATGAGCGTTAAAGTTTGGTAGCTTGAGTGGTCGTGTATAAATAGAGTGACTAGTTAAAAAGAGAGGATATATAATTACACTAATGTTTCGACTAAAATAAGTTTAAAAAAAAGCTAGAATAAAACAGTAAAAATATCTTGAAATACTTTGGAATTAACTCTTCTAAACAATTTCACAGAACATTCGACAGTGCAACTAATAGAAGCTTCTAAAACGTCTTACGGTACAGGTTACTAAAATCCAGCAATATCTATAATTGTATTCGACTCGTGTACGTGAATGCTTTTAATAAAACTACCCAGGAAGACTGCTTTGCGGCACTCTTCCGGTAAATCATTTAGGCTATTGAAGATTTCATGGTATTTGTTCAAAAAGACAAAATAACTATCAGATGGCTTTTTCTTAAACTATACAAGCACAAGCGCAAGCACATTCATGTTTGTCTTTTCCATCCTAAGGTTGTCCAGGAATGCTATTGAATGGCAAACAGTGTCATAAAAATGTTAATGAATAGTGTTAGCACTTTAATGTTTGTTTCTTGTCCTTATTGACTTTGAAGATGGTGTTAACGACTTTGATGTTGGCGTTAATGCAAGTTTATTTTTCTCTTTGTATGCCGATCCAAATGACGCATATGAATGCCCAAACGTGTTATTGAATGTTGATTAAAATGCGAAAATCGTAATTGGGTCTCATTTATGCGCAAATGTTCGTATTTTCGCGCTAATGAATGTGTCTTCGCATTATTGGTAGCCGTTTCACGCAAATGATTGCGGATTTTCTCGTAATGAACAGCAAAAGGAGTATGTAATTCTTAATGTTGTATAATGCTTTTAAATTCTTACATCAAATATTTATGAAAATTATGGACATATTTTTAAAGTTGAATAAAATTATTATTATCATTATTATTATTATTATTATTATTATTATTATTATTACTATTATTATTATTTTTGATATTATTATTATCGCAAGGCGAAGTAGAAACACGAGTCGACTTTATACACCTATTTCCATTAAGGTTGCTCCCGTGAACCATGTTTCATGGCCTGCAGTGCACCATGGTAAACCCTTTTGTAGCGGGAAGTTCAGTCTTGCTCACGTTCATTGAAATAATGGAGACCATTTGTGAGGAGGCGTTCAAGAGAACTTTCAACTCAAACGGTTGCGAAAATGCTTAAGCATGAGCGAGCTAAATAATTTCATTTTTAGAATCTCACAGCAAGAAATTAGAAGCCTCTTCCTTTAGCAACATTAATCGAATAGGGTTTTACCGCCCGATTAAGCTGCGCAGTTTTCGATGGGCAAGAATGCTGGCTTTTTTTATTCAGTTTTAAAAAACTTGCCTCAAAAATAAATAAACGCGTGATATTGAGTTATTTATTGTAGTTCAATAATCTTTTTTACAGAATGATTTTAAATACAAAAAGAAATCACAACTCCTTTTGAAGAAATCTCCCTGCAAGAACTAAACAAATGACTTCAAAAGTTTTATTTGTCGGCAACAAAAAGCGACGGGCTGCGGCCGCTTGGTCATTGCGCGCCAAAATTGTAATCGTTGGCAACAGTAAATGAGTTTAGAAAAACTTTTGCGTAACCATTGTTTTCGATTTTTCTTAGTACTTACACCATAGCCCCAAGAGAAACTGAAAACAATGCTTAATTGGCAAAATTTTTGAAAATAGTATTTTTAAAAAATGGTACCTTTGAAGAAGGCCTATTGCTGATAAGTGAATGATAAAATCTTCTTTCAGCCACTGTCTATGGGAATGGCGTATACTTTGCTCGAGATGCCTCCTATTCCACACAATTACGATATTCTCCAGCAGATGCAAATGGCGACCGCTATATGTACCTTGCTCGTGTTCTGGTGGGTGAATATGCGGCTGGACGACAGGGGATGATAACTCCCCCACCCAGAGGAAGCGACGCTACTGATGCATACGACAGTGTTGTAGACAACACCTCAGATCCAAGCATATTTGTTGTCTTTTATGATAACCAGTGCTACCCAGATTATCTCGTTACTTTTAAATAAACCTGAGAGTTCACGGTGCGTATACATTACTATTGTAATAGGGCAAAAGTGGAAGAAGTAGTTGCGATAGTCTCGATATAGTGAATGGTTTTAGAGATATGTAGATGGTTTCGCGGCAGCTCTCAAAACAGGCGCCTTCACAATGAAGCACGAGTGAGACTGCCACATTTTTAACTCCCATGATGTTCTTTTGACGTTCTTTTTTTCGGTGCTAAGCAAACAGTCTGTAGTTTGTACTGTAGTTCTTAAATGAACAAATTCTTCCCCATCGCTTGGCACCACAAAATGACTTCCTAAAATGCGAGGAGTAACAACTCTAAGTCGCCGTTTTCAAATGATGAGCAGGTCCTTAAAATACTGCTAGTGACTAGCTGATGTAAATGCAACGATAACAGTAGATTGCCTTGTGTCCAGTATCTGGAAGGTCCACAGAACAACTGAAGTGGCGTCACATGATGAGCTAGCGCACCCTTTTTTTGCTTGCTTGTAAGTTACTATTGCTTTTCATTTTTATACTCTTTCAGATAGAAGAGAACTTTAAATAATTTTTCCAACCATGGGAAAAATTGCCCTTCAATCAAAGTTTTGTCTTCTGCAATGTGTAACCTTCAACTTCGACTTGATATTTTTTTTGTATTCTTTTCGCTGTTTTTGCTAAACTCTCAGCGAACGACCTATGACTTTCTGAGAATCAGAATATACCATCTGATTCAGTAATTTCAGTTTTTCAGGCGGAATTTGCAAAGTTTCATTATCTTTGTCTTTTTTTTTATTTTATAAAGAGTCTCTGCCAGTTTACATAGTTGCGAGTGACACCACCTCACATATTTTGGGTTTTGATAACATTAACTTTGAATTAAGAAATAATTAGGAATGCCAAGTGTTATTATACAAATAGCTGCTAGTTAACGTCGTTTGCTTAACCATTATATTCCATCTTCCTTTATGGTATAGTCGAATAACTCCAGACCGGCCACCATGAGGATAATGGAAAGTGGCCTTTGCAGAGAGCTTTTCAAGCAATTTAGACGGCGAAGGTGGCGGATATGTAACTTAAAAAGTGTATTCGCGCTATTTCAAACCTCAGTGCCGTTATTCCAAATCGGTCAATTTATCAAATGTCGGTGAATTTTTCCAGAGTTAAGTTCTTAAAGACATTGGGGCCGTTTATACGAGAGAAAATAAGCCGCGGCTTACGTAAGACGCAAAACGAACCATTTCTACGAGTACGGCTTACATAAGACGCGAACTGCTCGTATAAATGATTCACGGTTTAGTTCGCCGCTAGACCGGTCCAATGAAGACGTAGTTTGTTTTTTTACCTCGCATGACTTTCAACAAGGGCTCGAGCGACCAAAACTGCGAAACGATTGGCTTCGATCAGGAAACCGCCATATTTTACACCATTTTTTTCTTTCAAATTTATATTTCGATCCCGATTACTGTGCGGGGCTGTTCAGCTAAACTTGTGCGGAAAACTCGACGAAAATTTCGTCAGCGATCAATCGGGTGGTCTGAAAGAGATGTTCCAGCAAATGGATGAGGTGGAGTTTAGACAATATTTTCGGCTCTCTCTCTCTCATTTTCCCGCCACTGCAGCGCGTGTCTCTCGGCTAGGAAGGTCTGGGATATAATTAAAAAGAGAGCATGCGCAGCATTTGTTCACCTCTTCAGTAAAGTCGCGGACAACGATTGAGTGCATTAACGAACACTTTCAAGTCCAAGGAAAGCCGTGACCTGGATAAGCCCAGCCCAAACTCCTCGGCCAGGATACCCCGCGGCTTGATCTGGCCGTGGGTTGAATAAGCCGTGAACCTAACGGATTTTGTGCCATTTACACGTGGTTTTCGCGTCTTATGTAAGCCACCGCCAGGGTAAGCCGCGGCTTATATTCTCTTGTATAAACTGCCCTATCATCTGATTTAAGAAAAAGAAAGAGAAAATTGTCGCCTTGTGTACTCGTTCTCCATAAAACGTGAAATTAAGAAGTTCCACGTCGTGGTCGTGCAACGAGAGCAGAGAAATGTACACAAAAAGCGTTATGCAAGTGCAAAATTGTTCTTCTGTTAATCTAAAGCTATCTCTTTCTGCGGTTATTTTTGCCGTCACCTTTGCCGTAAAGCTGTCCAGGGTAGAACAGTAACCCTTCCAGTAGGGTCAACTTAAGCGTGCTTTTGCAGTTATTTCGAGAAAGGTTGTCGGAAAAAGTGAGCAGACGACAATCCCGAAAGGTAATATGGGATATGATCAATACACTGTTCCTGACACTGTCACTGTCAAACCTACGTTTTCTGCTTTCCTTAAGCACTTGCAAACATAATTCCATGGCCTCTCGTGCCATTCTTTCAAATTTCTATCAAGAACAGAGAGCTCAAACCAACCAACAATACCTATCGGAATTGTCACGGGCACTTTTTCCGACAACCTTTCTCGAAATAGCTTAAATGCAAAAAACTTGACCACATTGACGAGCTAACAATGCTCGCGCATGCTCCATATGTCTCGCCTTGACCGAGTAGACCCGGCTGGGTGAGCCAAAGTGTTTATGTGGAGAAAAGTAAGCCCGGCTAGGAGTTTAACCCTACCTCCACAATAGGGTGACCCGCCTAGCCGGGTCACCCTTCTAGCCGAGCAAACTTTTTTGTTTCTCATGTAAACTGTTCGCCACGTTTTGTAAGGAAATGAATGAAAAGTTGGCTCGCCCAGGGGAGCTCGGGCAGGCGGGTGACTTAATGCTTCTTTTTTTCAATACCTTTTAATTATTGGCCATTTATTGACTTTTACAAATTGTTAGCCTCCGTTGTATTTTTGTTTCACGACAATGACGGAGCAAACAAGTTTGCAACTTAATTTACCCTGCAACTATTACAGTAGAAGCTCTCTTAACCGGACACCCTCAGGGATCACAGACCGCAACTGGAGCTGCTAGCCAATTAGGGAGTGGTTTTGTAAAGCGGAGAGTTCAAACGGAGTGTTGTGAAGGCAGTTGTGAGTATAGCAAGGGCTGCAATTAATTTTTCATTTTCAGAAAGGATCTATGTCTGACCAGCTCAGACAAACCAGAAAGGTTATGGGCTAACTCTAAGTTAAAAACATTGACATTTTACAGCTATAAATATGTTCAAGCTCAAAAATTGGCGAACGGTTCGATCGGTCCGGTCATCATATCCGCGTCCTACCCCGAGGAATTTGGTTGGATATGACCAAGTTGAGTCGTACATTATTCGATGATCGACTTTTAGTTACAGCTTGATGAGCCCGTTGCAGTACTTGGATTGGTCACTTGACTGCATACCACTTAGCAACGGCTCGCTGGATAGCAAACCATCCAAGCGTTCATTTAAGATCACAAACCTTTTAGTGCGATTGGGTGGAACCTTAATACATGTAGGTTAATTCAAACGTCATTTGGGTTCATTATCAACAAAATAAATTAGGGATGCTTCGCTCGATCACAATCAAAGCTTGGATGGCTTGCCATTCAGCGACACGTTGCTAAGTGGTATCCAGACACATGGACACGGCCAGGTTATTCAAAGGGCTTATTTGGAAACTGTCCACTCACGAGGGTGTTCGTAATGAGAGCATAGGCTGCATCTCTATAACCAAATTAGTGGTGTCCTATTGCATGCAGTTGTCAGTGAATACTCATGTAAATTTTAGTTCTTGGACATCCAAATAAAGTCATTGTTTAGTTAAATTTTTGTATTAATTTTGTTGACTGAAACTGAAAATCGTTACTGAATTTGTCAGCAATACGTGGCTTGACATGGTCGCTTGCAACCTTGGGGGAGGGTGATTGAAATTATGAAAAAATGCAAAATGTCAGTTGAATTTGGGGGATTTAAAATTATGGGAATAATTAGTAGCAAAATATCTCTGAGCTCATTAGCGGACCTAACTGGTTGAAGGGTATATCTTCTCTACTCTAATAAGCCCATTTCCTCCAAAAAAAGAACCCGTCCCTCCTTAAATGGCCGTTGTGGAGAGACTCGGCACTTAAGTAGCAGTTGCCGTTGTGGATAGATGGCTGTTGGCTAAAACAGACTGAGGTAAAGGTATGGAGCCCGTAAGCCACCGCGATCGACCACTTATGGGGATGACAGTTTCACAATTTTCAATTGCGTTTTTAACCTCTTGTAAGCGATCACCGAATGGATGGTCTGATATCTATTTTCGATGTATGTGCAATGCTGCTCACAAACGTTTATTGATAACAGGGAGCTACACATATATGGGAATATAGAAAATGATGTACTATAAAGTATATTAACCTGGATTTCCGGCTCGGAAGAGACTCCTGTGGTTCGATTCTTGTAACTGTAAATCAACCTCGTCTTCAGCGTGCTTTTCCAAGCCAGGGAGAAGCGCCCTGGGGACGATTTTCCTTGTAAATCTTTGCATTTTTGGTGGTCGCTTACTGATGGTTTGACTGTATTTTCATGTCTTTAATGATTTAGTAAGTAGTTTCCCTACATTAACTATGGTATTCAATTGGTGCCGGAAACTGTTTCTGTTTTAACTGCTTCTTCGTCACAATAAAGCGCTTTCCACAAAAACCTTCTTCAATTAAGGTTCAGAATTACAATAGAGTATAGTTAGTATATAAAGCAAAGAAAAATATTTGGCTCGAATTTTTAAAATTCGCCTTGAAGTTTAATGCAAGGATAAATTGTTGACTTTTCCGTGTGATTTTAGCAGCTGGATGCATTGGTTTTCCAAATGCAGCTGGAGGAGAAAATTTATACATAAACAAACAATTTGCGAAAACTAGTGGAAATAACTTGAAGTGTAATTATTGATTTTAAGACTTCTAAGCTATTAGCAAGTAACTGCAATTAGGGTGTGGCTTCCAAAGATCGAAGAACTGAAACCAACCCAAAGTCCATCGCACTGGTGAGGGAAAGGTTTAAATCCTTCAATGAAAATTTTAGCGGAAAGTTTAACTTTTCAAGTAGATTATGTACTGGCTACTTAAAATGGTTTTTAAGTTATTATTTGGGGGTGACATGATATGATCTAATCCTCTTTTGGCAGTAAATCCTACACTATGCTTCCATTATTTAACAAGTTTAGCATGATCTGCAAGCACTATCCGACAATATTATCTTATTTCATACAGGTTAAGACATGAAGCTCTTGATTTTGCTTAATATACTTTGCATCTTCTCTCAAGACCTTGGGGAGGTACGGCTATAGTCTGAGCAGTTTTTTCATTTTTGGGAGTAATATTTTTTCCTTCTTAACTGCTAGTGTTTACGTTTTCATTTTTTGCTGGTTTGACTCATTTTTTTAGGTTGAAAGCAAGTCTGTCGGAAAAGTGCCCAAAGGTACGTATTTACTGAGTTCCCTTCAGTCTCTTTCCGACTCAGCTGAGATGGGAAGAGACTCAGTCTCCGAAGAGAGGATCAGTGGAAGTTTCGATGAGAGGTTTTCTGGAGTCAATGAAATGGACAAGCGGTTGTTAATTCGTTTCTGTTTAACTTCTGACACCACCATCCAATCATAATTAACGTATGTCCACCCAAACGATACCTAAGTTTTTTTCCCCAAATTATTTTCCATGTTGTTTTTTGAGTGTAGATTTCCCTTTGCTCTATTTTCTTTTGTTCGGCAAAACTAATCACTTCATTGTTTGCTTCAGATTTAAGCTGCCTAACACCATGCCCAAGACACTAGCAGGTTAAATGCTTTGTAGACCCCTGCATGTTTAAGTATTGTTCTCCGACCGAACGCTGCATCCCTTGCAACTGTAAATGGTGTTACCCCGTCTGTGTCCCAGCTTATAAAGGATTGGCTCCAGGAGGTTAACAGTCTCAGACGAACTTTTTAAAAGGCGGTTATACACTGTAATAAGCTATGAGTGTGAAATAAAAGTGGAAGCAAATCGAGAAAAAAATGTTTTTTCTGTTTTTCCTAATACAGTACATGACTTGTACCTTTCCGATGAATAGTAATTTGTAAGGTGGATAGCCTAGCCAGCGTTTGAACAACTTGGGAAACTGGCCGTTTTAAAACGATAAAAACAATAGTGAATAATGGAATGTAAGTGTAACAATCATTATGATGACGAATTATCGGAAAGTGGTTTGTACGAACGCGTTCATTTCGCCATGATAGAATTTGAATCAAAGCATCCCTTAAAATATGATTATGGTGCTTAAAGGAGCATGGAATAAATAATTTTCTCTTAAAGGGTACATTGAAATGTTTTTCCTCGTAGCACTTATTGCAACAAAAGAATGGAACAGAGACAAAGGTAAACAGAGCTTATAGAGATGACCCATAAATCCCACTTAGCGTTAATCTTGCCAATCGTAATCAGGGAACCACGCGAGACAAAGAAAACAAATCTTTGGATTTCCTTGGGACACAAATCCACAACCTCCGGTCTTCTGACTGATCTACAGAAGCCTAATTTATTTTATTATTATATTTATCATTATGCAGTATCAAACGTAATAATACAAACTGCCTGACAACGTAGGGTGCAAAGCGTAGCCCGACGTGGCCTAAAAGGATTAGCTGGTTTCTCGGCAGCTCTTCTCTGGCTTCGGGTAACAACAAGTTGCCTAGGGTAGCCAAGGAACACTGTCTAGTGTTTGATTTCCTCTTCTCAATATCTCGAGCACTTTCCTTAAAAAGTTTTTGCTGGCCCCAGCATTGCACATTTCTGGATCAGTTTCACCATTTCACCATTTCAACATCAATAACCATTGGTACTGATCCTAATCCCCTTATTAATTACCACCGGAATCACCTTTGCCTTTACATCCCACATTTTTCGAACTTCTCTCGCAAGATCTTGATATTGAAAGACTTTATTAAATCCTTAATTAACATGGTAGATTAAAAATTCTAGCACTGAAATTAAAGCGGCTCACAGATGAACTACTACCATAAGCGACTCTTTGTTTACAGTTTTTGCCTCACTGGCATATGCTCATCATTATCTGAGGAAGCTAATAAAATAAAACTTCTGAATACTGAAATAGCATAACAGTTTCAATCCCAGCCTCTAAAAATTTGAGCCCGACGAGCCTTCCTTTAAAGTTTTGAGATCAATTTGAGGTTATGCCAGACCTCTTTTCCTTCGTCAAGTTTGCTTTTAACTCAAATCCCAAGTAAATTGGTACGAGTTTTGTTTTCTTTAATTTGAAGTGATCTCCTGTCAAGTTAAATGTAAGGACAATATTTTGACTTTTTCGAGTTATTTCAGCTGCATTGAAGTGCCATATCCAACTTCAATTTGTAATTAACATTTAACAACGGTTTTTGAAAATAAGACGAAATAAAGGTTTGTCGAGACTCTTCATAAGCTATCGGCAGGTAACTACGATTGGGCGAGGCTTTCAAAAGACGGTAAATTACACCATCATCTAAGTTAACTCTAATTTATTTTAAGCAAATAATTAGTCTCGCTTGCTTTTATAGCAGCGAGACTCTAAAAATGCAAGCGACTCTTTTATATGTCGTGAATACTCGATCGTCGATAACGTAGAAAGTAAAATACTTTTAGCGAGGAAATCCTTTTTAAGGTAGAATTAATCGCCTCCTCATTTCTTAGCTAATCTCCAAGCAAGCGAGACTTAACTTATATTTAAAGGTGTTCTTGTTTTACTTAAAACTGCTCGAAAATATCATTTTATTTCATACAGGTAAAAGACATGAAGTTCTTGATTTTGCTGAGTATACTTTGTATCTTCTGCCAAGACCTTGTGCAGGTACAGCTTTTAACAGAAACATATAATCCTCTTAGGATTATATGCTTCTGCTATTAATCAGTAAGTTCGCGCTTTCCGATGAATGTTAGTGTTTTGGATGATTTAGGACGTTTTTATCTCCTTGCGTTTAACTGTTAGCTAATAAAAAAAGCGTAAACACCTCTGTCAATTAATTGTTTTTTTCTCGTTGTGGTTTGTTCTTGCTTTTTTTGCCGTTCAAGAGCGTATTCACATGACGTCACGGCGCCCATATTAGTGTTCCAAACAAATCCTGTGGGAGTTGGATTCTTTTCTTATATATGTAAGAAATTCTTTAGTTCTCAAAAATTTCCATAGATTCTCGCCACGTGAGTGAATATGCTCTCCCCACGTTCCGATAAATTGCATAGATACTGAACACGTGCGTGAATAACTCTCTTTTGTTCTCATAAATTTGCATATATAGATGCTGGACACGTGAGTGAATACGCTCTATATCGGGTAATTTGAATTACACTTTTTATGTAACTTTCTGTTTGTTTGTTTGTTTGTTTGTTTGTTTGCGTTTTTGTTTGTTTGTTGTTGTTGTTGTTTTTTTAGGGGCAACAGAGAACACTAGTTTCCCCAATACTGTCAAAATCCGTTAATAAAGCACCTTCGAGATTCCAGCACTTCAAATGCTGTCCAGATGTTTATTGAGGCGAGGCTTGGTACAAAAAAGTTTTATCATTATACATTTTTTTTGAAGAATCTAACACAGTTACTTCTTTTTATTTTGGATGCACTCAGGTCACAGGCAGAGAATTGAAGGGTAAGTTATGTTTTTTGTCTTCTGAAACATATATAGAACATTTCTGAAAATCCTACTAACAAATCCCAACACACCTCTGAGGTCTAGAGATCGTAAAACCACATTTGCACTGAGTAAATTTGGTGTAAATCAACTTTTTCACACAGCCAGCATTTTTACGTCGCACTAAGTGTGATCTAATTGTAGTGTCCAACTTGAAAACAGATCGTATGCCATCCTGTTGTAGGCAACGACGAACTGCTTCAGGTGACCCTTAAATGTATGGCAGAATCGTAGATTGTAGATTTAATTTCGGTTGTAGATTCTTTATCAGATGTCTGGTTCCTGGATTATTAATGTTACCAACAAACTAATAGGGGTATAAGATATTTAGAAATTTCGCTTTTACAGGTTTGTTCGTTTGTTGGTTACTTGTTGGTTTTTCTTTCACATAGATTGTCCCAAATGCAAACTTCCAGTGCAGTGTGTTGTGCATCCTTGCAGGTTTAACCCTTGTGGAGGGCAAACAATTTCTAGGCTCCTGGAAAGGAGGAATACAGTGTGTAAGCCTTGCTACTGTTTTGGCTGTGACTTCACTTGTGAACAGCAACTAAAAGGATAACGCGCACGCGTGCTTTTTTGGCACTGCGGACCAGCCACAATCACAGTTATACAGTGAATCTGTAATCAGGAAAATACTTCTTATACCCATGAAAATGTTTATGATTTAATGAATGAAATAAAGGTGTCCGTGAATATATTAAGTTTCCTTTATTTAATTATGTATTTATTCTGTTGTTGCTGTTTTTGTTCTCAATAGTCCATTTTACAGTTACGGGTGCAAACGAGGCTGAAGATGACCTTGTTTTGATACAAACTTTATCCTCCTTTATTGTGTAAATCATGTTGCTCTAAGTGCTAACTAGTATTTTTTAGCATGGTTTTCATAAGAAAAGGAAAGAGGTTTGTATCAAAACAAGGTCACTATCAGCCTCACTTTCATTCAGAGGCTAGGGTACTAAGCTCATTACTGTAAAATGATCTATTGCTGTTTCATTTCCAACAACCCGTCACCCTCCCCCAAAATACAAACATGAGAGGATGAAGTTTTGTTTCGAAGGTTTTTCTTCAAAAGAATGAATTGAAACGAAACCAAGTGAATATCACTGGAATGTTGTTTATGAATTGCTAATTTTTCTGGCCGAGAATGGAAAAAGCGAAGGTTGCACTCTTAGTTTTCATACTCTGTAATAGCTCTCTGAACGACGCAAATTGGAATGCGAGGTTTATACTCTCTAGTTTAACCTTCATAAGCCGCAGCAGAAAGTAGCCACTTACAGTTCCAGAAAATGAATTGGGGCTAAAAATCGCAACAAATCACTACGATTACTGCTGATTATAACGCGCCATTTTACATTACGCGCAAACTATTTGAACGATCAGGGGCACCCAACGTCAATTTTCGTATAATATCTGTTCGGGAGACGGTTTGAGATCTAGAATTTTCGGAACATTTGTTCTAAAATTTCTTGGTTGCCTGCCTCTCCTAGGATTTTCGAACATCTAAATAATTGTATAATTGCCCATTTTTAACGGATTTTTACCCTAAAAAAGTTACCTAGAATTTTCGAGAGCCTTTTTTCTGGCTGAAATTTTCGAAAAGGTCAGTTTTGATCCCTATAATTTTCGGATCACTAGACTTTCAGCTAGGAAATCCGAACGGATGAAAAACTTTTAGGGGATAAAAATATGCCTATATCTACCGCTTAAATACTAAAAACGTTTAACAATG
Organism: Porites lutea; assembly: GCF_958299795.1. Lineage (NCBI taxonomy): Eukaryota > Metazoa > Cnidaria > Anthozoa > Scleractinia > Poritidae > Porites > Porites lutea. Next base: position 23,246,586 of record NC_133209.1, on the reverse strand, counting down.
CTAGGGTGCTCCTGAACGATGAAATCTACTCGGATCCAACGTTAGCAATGATGTCGCCATGTGTGGTACGCAAGATACTCAAGAAACTGATCCGCTGCGTTTCTCTGAGAAAAGAGAATCTCTTACCAGTCATGATTTATCTTTAACTGAGAAAACTATCGTCGCTCATCAGATATCAGGTGCTTGTCAGTGATTATTCCGTTTTACACTAACCATAACTGAACAAAAAACCCGTTAGAGTTACTTGTCATTACCCGCTTGGAACAGATTTTCATTTTTATAATAGTGATCATTCATCGGAATTTCTCGCTAAAGTGTCGAGAAACCACTCAAAATGGCCGGCTTTAAATCGCTTAGCTATCTTGAGTAGAGGTAACAAGATAATTTAGTGCCAGGTGTCTGACTTCTATAAAGCTCTTTTTCAGCAGAGATTTTTCAAGATGGATAAATTACCTATAGCCAACTATCGTCAATAAAATACTGTTTAGAAGGTCTAGAAGCAGCGTTATATTTTCACCATGACCAAGTCAACTCGTAAACAATCAAGCGCTAGTGTGTCTATTTCGGAGGACAGCATGAGAACTGAACCAGAGCAATATTTAAATGACCGGCCCATTCGCTAAACCAAAAACTGAAAGGCAGTATTAGTAGTCAATAAAAAACAGGCGAACAATCCAGCAGTCAGCCAATTAAAGCTTGGTGAAACGGCATCAAGCTGATGATAAGCTCGGCGGATGATCCCAGCTTTGGTTTAGAACTGATTGGACTTTTCTTAATCATTTCTACAGGCTTGCTATGGGCAGGTGGCAGTGGAAACCAAATCAATAACCTAAAGTTCCATTCACAACGAGGAAGTTCTTTTGATTGAAGTTCAATTTAATCAGCACTTTTAGAGGTAAAAAAATTGTTTGATGCCATGTTTTTATTCCACAAACATAAGCACTGCGAGTTAACGGGTGACCGTAGTAAACTGTTTTAATCTAGTAAATAAATAATAATTCCCCTCAAACTCTATTTTTTAACTTTATTCATATCCCGCGAATTATTTCTATTTTTTTTTTCTAAAACTAAATAAACAAAAAGTTTAATTCAAAGACGTGGAGGAAGTACGGCTATAGTCTTGCAGTTCTTTTGTTTTGGGGGGAGTAATATTTTTTGTCGTGGATTCTTCCTTCTTAACTGCTAGTGTTTATGTTTTTATTTTTTGTTGGTTTGACTCATTTTTTTAGGTTGAAAGCAAGTCTGTCGGAAGAGTGCCAAAAGATACGTATTTACTGAGTTCCCTTCAGTCCCTTCCCAACTCGGCTGAGTTGGGAAGAGACTCAGTCTCCGAAGAGAGGATCACTGGAAGTTTTTGATGAGACGTTTTCTGGGGTCAATGAAATGGACAAGCGCTTTTAAATTCGTTACTGTTTGACTTCTGATACCACCATCCAATCATAATTAACGTATGTCCACCCAAACTATACCTATTAGTTTTTTTCCCCAAATTATTTTGCCATATTGTTCTTTGAGTGTAGATTTCCCTTTGTTCCATTTTTTTTGTTCGGCAAATCTAATCACTTCATTGTTTGCTTCACATTTATGTGGCCTAACATCATGCCCAAAAGACCAACAGATTGAATGCTTTGTAGACCCCTGCATGTTTAACCATTGTTCCCCGAGCGAAGGCTGCATCCCTTGCAACTGTAATTATAAAGAATTGGCGCCAGGAGGTTAACAGTCTCAGACGAGCTTTTTTAAAGGCGGTTATACACTGTAATAAGCTATGAGTGTGAAATAAAAATGGAAGCAAACCGAGAATAAATGTAGATAAGGCGGTCGTTTTTCCTAATTCAGTACACGACTTGTTTTTTTTTCCGAGGAATAGTAATTTGCAAGGTGGACAGCCTAGAAAGCGTTTGAACAACGGGAAAACTGGCCGTTTTAAAACGATAAGACAAGAGTGAATAATGGAATTCAAGTGTAAGAATGATGACGAATTATCGGAAAGTAGTTTGTACAAACGCGTTCATTTCGCTATAGTGTTTGAATCAAAGCATCCCTTAAAATATGATTATGGTGCTTAAGGAGCATGGAATAAATAATTTTACTCTGAAAGGGTACATTGAAATGTTTTTCCTCGTAGCACTTATTGCAACAAAAGAATGGAACAGAGAAGAGGGTAAATAGAGCTAGATAGAGATGACCCATAAATCCCACTTAGCATTAATCTTGCCAATCGTAATCAGGGAACCACGCGAGACAAGGAAAACAAATCTTTGGATTTCCTTGGGACACAAATCCACAGCCCCCGGTCTTCAGACTGATCTACAGAAGCCTAGTTTATTTTATTATTATATTTATCATTATGCAGTATCAAACGTAATAATGCAAACTGCCCGAAAACGTAGGGTGCAAAGGGTAGCCTGACGTGGCCTAAAAGGATTAGCTGGTTTCGCGGCAGCTCTTCTCTGGCTTCGGGTAACAACAAGTTGCCTAGGGTAGCCAAGGAACACTGTCTAGTGTTTGATTTCCTCTCCTCAACATCTCGAGCACTTTCCTTAAAAAGTTTTTGCTGGCCCCAACATTGCACATTTCTGGATCAGTTTCACAGAGATTTCAGCATCAATAACCATTGGTACTGATCCTAATGCTCCCATTACCACCGGAATCACCTTTGCCTTTACATCCCACATTTTTCGAACTTCTCTCGCAAGATCTTGATATTGAAAGACTTTATTAAATCCCTAATTAACATGGCAGATTAAAAATTCTAGCACTGAAATTTAAGCGGCTCACAGATGAAATACTACCATAAGCGACTCTTTGTTTACCGTTTTTGCCTCACTGGCATATGCTCATCATTATCTGAGGAAGCTAATAAAATAAAACTTCTGAATACTGAAATAGCATAACAGTTTTAATCCGAGCCTCTAAAAATTTGAGCCCAACGAGCCTTCCTTTAAAGTTTTGAGATCAATTTGAGTATACAGCGGCCAGTCTACAGTTAAACAAGCTACATGTAGGTCATGCCAGACCTCTTTAACTTCGTTAAGTTTGCTTTTAACTCAAATCCCAAGTAAATTGGTACGAGTTTTGTTTTCTTTAATTTGAAGTGATCTCCTGTCAAGTTAAAGGTAAGGACAATATTTTGACTTTTTCGAGTGATTTCAGCTGCATTGAAGTGCCATATCCAACTTCAATTTGTAATTAACATTTAACAACGGTTTTTGAAAATAAGACGAAATAAAGGTTTGTCGAGACTCTTCATAAGCTATCGGCAGGTAACTACGATTGGGCGAGGCTTTCAAAAGACGGTAAATTACACCTTCATATAAGTTAACTGTAATTTATTTTAAGCAAATAATTAGTCTCGCTTGCTTTTATAGCAGCGAGACTCTAAAAATGCAAGCGACCTCTTTTATATGCCGTGAATACTCGATCGTCGATAACGTAGAAAGTAAAATACTTTTAGCGAGGAAATCCTTTTTAAGGTAGAATTAATCGCCTCCTCATTTCTTAGCTAATCTCCAAGCAAGCGAGACTTAACTTATATTTAAAGGTATTCTTGTTTTACTTAAAACTGCTCGAAAATATCATTTTATTTCATACAGGTAAAAGACATGAAGTTCTTGATTTTGCTGAGTATACTTTGTATCTTCTGCCAAGACCTTGTGCAGGTACAGCTTTTAACAGAAACTTATAACCCTCTTAGGATTATATGCTTCTGCTATTAATCAGTAAGTTCGCGCTTTCCGATGAATGTTAGTGTTTTGGATAATTTAGGACGTTTTTATCTCCTTGCGTTTAACTGTTAGCTAATAAAAAAAGCGTAAACACCTCTGTCAATTAATTGTTTTTTTCTCGTTGTGGTTTGTTCTTGCTTTTTTTGCCGTTCAAGAGCGTATTCACATGACGTCACGGCGCCCATATTAGTGTTCCAAACAAATCCTGTGGGAGTTGGATTCTTTTCTTATGTAAGAAATTCTTTAGTTCTCAAAAATTTCCATAGATGCTCGCCACGTGAGTGAATACGCTCTCCCCACGTTCCCATTAATTGCATAGATACTGAACACGTGCGTGAATAAGCTCTCTTTTGTTCTCATAAATTTGCATAGATACTGAACACGTGCGTGAATAAGCTCTCTTTTGTTCTCATAAATTTGCATAGATGCTGGACACGTGAGTGAATACGTTCTATATCGGGTAATTTGAATTACACTTTTTATGTAACTTTCTGTTTGTTTGTTTGTATGTTTGTTTTTTTGTTTTTTTGTCGTTGTTGTTGTTTTTTTTAGGGGCAACAGAGAACACTAGTTTTCCCAATACTGTCAAAATTCGTTAGTAAAGCACCTTCGCGATTCAAGTACTTCAAATGCTGTCCAGATGTTTATTGAGGCGAGGCTTGGTACAAAAACGTTTTATCATTTGACATTCTTTTTGAAGAATCTAGCACAGTTACTTTCTTTTTATTTTGGATGTGCTAAGGTCACAGGCAAAGAATTGAAGGGTAAGTTTTGTTTTTTGTCTTCTGAAACCTATATGGAACATTTCTGAAAATCCTACTAACAAATCCCAACACACTTCTGTGGTCTAGAGATCGTACCTGCCACTTGCAAAACTAGCGGGGGCATTTGGAAAATTGTGCGTACCCCTGAATAAATCTTGGCTACGCCCCTGTAAATTCCAAAGAACTCTAAATAGTTCGCGAAAGCCATACACACCTATCGTGCTCTGTAATCCGTTCATGCATACCGCCTCCCATTTTGCCAATGTATACTTAACCGCATTTCCAAAGAACCTTACAAACTGCTCCACCTGCACGAAAAGTTGGATTCGTGTAAAAAAAGTCCAAATTAGGGGGAAATCAAGGGCAAAGATGGTAAATACCGCACTTGCATGCTAGTTTACATAGGGTTGTAAATTCCAGGGCTTGATTTAACCGTAATTTGTACTTTTTTGCACAAAATTTGTAAGTAAATTTGGTATAAATCAAATTTTTCACACAGCCAGCATTTTTACGTCGCACTAAGTGTGATCTAATTGTAGTGTCCAACTTGAAAACAGATCGTATGCCATGTTGTTGTAGGCGACGACGAACTGCATCAGGTGACCCTTAAATGTATGGAAGAATCGTAGATTGTAGATTTAATTTTGGGTTGTAGATTCTTTATCAGATGTCTGGTTCCTGGATTATTAATGTTAGCAACAAACGAATAGGGGTATAAGATATTTAGAAATTTCGTTTTTACACGTTTGTTCGTTTGTTAGTTACTTGTTGGTTTTTCTTTCACATAGATTGTCCCAAATGCAAACTTCCAGTGCAGTGTTTTGCGGATCCTTGCAGGTTTAACCCTTGTGGAGGGCAAACAATTTCGAGGCTCCTGGAAAGGAGGAACAGAGTGTGTAAGCCTTGCTACTGTTTTGGCTGTGACTTCACTTGTGAGCAGCAACTAAAAGGATAACGCGCACGCGTGCTTTTTTGGCACTGCGGACCAGCCACAAGCACAGTTATACAGTGAATCTGTAATCAGGAAAATACTTCTTATACCCATAAAAATGTTTATGATCTAATGAATGAAATAAAGGTGTCCGTGAATATATTAAGTTTCCTTTATTTAATTATATATTTATTCTGTTGTTGCTGTTGTTGTTCTCAATAGTCCATTTTACAGTTACGGGTGCAAACGAGGCTGAAGTTGACCTTGTTTTGATACAAACTTTATCCTCCTTTATTGTGTAAATCATGTTGCTCTAAGTGCTAACTAGTATTTTTTAGCATGGTTTTCATAAGAAAAGGAAAGAGGTTTGTATCAAAACAAGGTCACTATCAGCCTCACTTTCATTCAGAGGCTAGGGTACTAAGCTCATTACTGTAAAATGATCTATTGCTGTTTCATTTCCAACAACCCGTCACCCTCCCCCAAAATACAAACATGAGAGGATGAAGTTTTGTTTCGAAGGTTTTTCTTCAAAAGAATGAATTGAAACGAAACCAAGTGAATATCACTGGAATGTTGTTTATGAATTGCTAATTTTTCTGGCCGAGAATGGAAAAAGCGAAGGTTGCACTCTTAGTTTTCATACTCTGTAATAACTCTCTGAACGACGCAAATTGGAATGCGAGGTTTATACTCTCTTGTTTAGCCTTCATAAGCCGCAGCAGAAAGTAGCCACTTACAGTTCCAGAAAATGAATTGGGGCTAAAAATCGCAACAAATCACTACGGTTACTACTGATTATAACACGCCATTTTACATTACGCGCAAACTATTTGAACGATCAGGGGCACCCAACGTCAATTTTCGTAAAATATCTGTTCGGAAGACGGTTTGAGATCTAGAATTTTCGGAACATTTGTTCTAAAATTTCTTGGTTGCCTGCCTCTCCTAGGATTTTCGAACATCTAAATAATTGTATAATTGCTCATTTTTAACGGATTTTTACCCTAAAAAGGTTACCTAGAATTTTCGAGAGCCTTTTTTCTGGCTGAAATTTTCGAAAAGGTCAGTTTTGATCCCTATAATTTCGGATCACTAGACTTTCAGCTAGGAAATCCGAACGGATGAAAAACTTTTAGGGGATAAAAATATGCCTATATCTACCGCTTAAATACTAAAATACGTTTAACAATGCTAGGGTGCTCCTGAACGATGAAATCTACTCGGATCCAACGTTAGCAATGATGTCGCCATGTGTGGTACGCAAGATACTCAAGAAACTGATCCGCTGCGTTTCTCTGAGAAAAGAGAATCTCTTACCAGTCATGATTTATCTTTAACTGAGAAAACTATCGTCGCTCATCAGATATCAGGTGCTTGTCAGTGATTATTCCGTTTTACACTAACCATAACTGAACAAAAAACCCGTTAGAGTTACTTGTCATTACCCGCTTGGAACAGATTTTCATTTTTATAATAGTGATCATTCATCGGAATTTCTCGCTAAAGTGTCGAGAAACCACTCAAAATGGCCGGCTTTAAATCGCTTAGCTATCTTGAGTAGAGGTAACAAGATAATTTAGTGCCAGGTGTCTGACTTCTATAAAGCTCTTTTTCAGCAGAGATTTTTCAAGATGGATAAATTACCTATAGCCAACTATCGTCAATAAAATACTGTTTAGAAGGTCTAGAAGCAGCGTTATATTTTCACCATGACCAAGTCAACTCGTAAACAATCAAGCGCTAGTGTGTCTATTTCGGAGGACAGCATGAGAACTGAACCAGAGCAATATTTAAATGACCGGCCCATTCGCTAAACCAAAAACTGAAAGGCAGTATTAGTAGTCAATAAAAAACAGGCGAACAATCCAGCAGTCAGCCAATTAAAGCTTGGTGAAACGGCATCAAGCTGATGATAAGCTCGGCGGATGATCCCAGCTTTGGTTTAGAACTGATTGGACTTTTCTTAATCATTTCTACAGGCTTGCTATGGGCAGGTGGCAGTGGAAACCAAATCAATAACCTAAAGTTCCATTCGCAACGAGGAAGTTCTTTTGATTGAAGTTCAATTTAATCAGCACTTTTAGAGGTAAAAAAATTATGTTTGATGCCATGTTTTTAGTCCACAAACATAAGCACTGCGAGTTAACGGGTGACCGTAGTAAACTGTTTTAATCTAGTAAATAAATAATAATTCCCCTCAAACTCTATTTTTTAACTTTATTCATATCCCGCGAATTATTTCTATTTTTTTTTCTAAAACTAAATAAACAAAAAGTTTAATTCAAAGACGTGGAGGAAGTACGGCTATAGTCTTGCAGTTCTTTTGTTTTGGGGGGAGTAATATTTTTTGTCGTGGATTCTTCCTTCTTAACTGCTAGTGTTTATGTTTTTATTTTTTGTTGGTTTGACTCATTTTTTTAGGTTGAAAGCAAGTCTGTCGGAAGAGTGCCAAACGATACGTATTTACTGAGTTCCCTTCAGTCCCTTCCCAACTCGGCTGAGTTGGGAAGAGACTCAGTCTCCGAAGAGAGGATCACTGGAAGTTTTTGATGAGACGTTTTCTGGGGTCAATGAAATGGACAAGCGCTTTTAAATTCGTTACTGTTTGACTTCTGATACCACCATCCAATCATAATTAACGTATGTCCACCCAAACTATACCTATTAGTTTTTTTCCCCAAATTATTTTGCCATATTGTTCTTTGAGTGTAGATTTCCCTTTGTTCCATTTTTTTTGTTCGGCAAATCTAATCACTTCATTGTTTCCTTCACATTTATGTAGCCTAACATCATGCCCAAAAGACCAGCAGATTGAATGCTTTGTAGACCCCTGCATGTTTAACCATTGTTCCCCGAGCGAAAGCTGCATCCCTTGCAACTGTAATTATAAAGAATTGGCGCCAGGAGGTTAACAGTCTCAGACGAGCTTTTTTAAAGGCGGTTATACACTGTAATAAGCTATGAGTGTGAAATAAAAATGGAAGCAAACCGAGAATAAATGTAGATAAGGCGGTCGTTTTTCCTAATTCAGTACACGACTTGTTTTTTTTCCGAGGAATAGTAATTTGCAAGGTGGACAGCCTAGAAAGCGTTTGAACAACGGGAAAACTGGCCGTTTTAAAACGATAAGACAAGAGTGAATAATGGCATGCAAGTGTAACAATGATGACGAATTATCGGAAAGTAGTTTGTACAAACGCGTTCATTTCGCTATAGTGTTTGAATCAAAGCATCCCTTAAAATATGATTATGGTGCTTAAGGAGCATGGAATAAATAATTTTACTCTGAAAGGGTACATTGAAATGTTTTTCCTCGTAGCACTTATTGCAACAAAAGAATGGAACAGAGAAGAGGGTAAATAGAGCTAGATAGAGCTGACCCATAAATCCCACTTAGCATTAATCTTGCCAATCGTAATCAGGGAACCACGCGAGACAAGGAAAACAAATCTTTGGATTTCCTTGGGACACAAATCCACAGCCAACGGTCTTCAGACTGATCTACAGAAGCCTGGTTTATTTTATTATTATATTTATCATTATGCAGTATCAAACGTAATAATGCAAACTGCCCGAAAACGAAGGGTGCAAAGGGTAGCCTGACGTGGCCTAAAAGGATTAGCTGGTTTCGCGGCAGCTCTTCTCTGGCTTCGGGTAACAACAAGTTGCCTAGGGTAGCCAAAGAACACTGTCTAGTGTTTGATTTCCTCTCCTCAACATCTCGAGCACTTTCCTTAAAAAGTTTTTGCTGGCCCCAACCCTCTTTAGGACAAAGAACAAAATGCACGCCGTCTTGTTTTGGTAATTGCAGTAGAGCAAAGTTAAGTTATAGTAATTGTTTTTGCATACTTGGAGTACAAAGAAATTTCATCTAGCGATTCGATCATGAAGGAAGGCAGACGTGCGATTCTGAGCTCGCGAGTTATTGGACTTGTACTTATTTTGTGTCTTGTTCATACCTTGAGGAAAGATAAACAAGATTATTCTTTTACCAGCGAGTACTTTGGTCTATGTTTCCCGCATTCCTCGTCGGTTAAAGAGGTAAACTGGGATACGAGACACTGTACAAAATGGCGGACACACGTGCATGTCACTATCAGTATGAGAGTGAAACGAGCAAGCGCTACTACAGCCTACTACGCCAACTCAACCTCTACCTTTAGACCTGTTATACAACTGCTACATGATGTGGAACTTAACCCTGGACCTGCAAACTGCTCTAGTGGAGACAAGTCAGAAAAGTCAAATGGCAATGTTTAAACCGCACATCTTAATGTTCGCTCGCTCAAATGCCGTGAGCATTTCGTTCTTGTAAAGAATGCGGTACTGGAAAATAAGTTTGATATATTTACCGTATTGTTAGCGGCGCGCGTAAATTTGACCATGTTACACCAATTCGCAAGGAGCTAAATTGGCTTTCAGTTCCCAGTCAGCTTTATTACCGGAACGCTACAATGGCTTTTAAATGTATGACCGGTCAAGCCCCTGAATACCTTACATCAAAATTCATAAAGCGAGCAGAGGTTAGCCGACGTAGCACCAGAAATTCACAGCTTTTACAAATTCCCTTTTTTAGAACAGCTGCCGGTCAGAGAACATTTTTCTATAGAACTGTGAACTTATGGAACTCCCTAGACAATTCCTTTAAACTGTGTAACTCGATTGATGTTTTTAAAACTCGTTTACGTACTAAATTACTTAAAGAATTGTAATTTTATATATATTTTAAAACATTTCTTAATTGTAAATAGGATCATGTATTGTCTTTGAAAAGCCCCTTGGGAAAGTCAATAAAGTATGTATGTATGTATGTATGTATGTATGCACATTTCTGGATCAGTTTCACAGAGATTTCAACATCAATAACCATTGGTACTGATCCTAATGCTCCCATTACCACCGGAATCACCTTTGCCTTTACATCCCACATTTTTCGAACTTCTCTCACAAGATCTTGATATTGAAAGACTTTATTAAATCCTTAATTAACATGGTAGATTAAAAATTCTAGCACTGAAATTAAAGCGGCTCGCAGATGAACTACTACCATAAGCGACTCTTTGTTTACCGTTTTTGCCTCACTGGCACATGCTCATCACTATCTGAGGAAGCTAATAAAATAAAACTTCTAAATACTGAAATAGCATAACAGTTTCAATCCGAGCCTCTAAAAATTTGAGCCCGACGAGTCCTCCTTTAAAGTTTTGAGATCAATTTCAGTATGCAGCGGCCAGACTACAGTTAAACAAGCTACATGTAGGTTATGCCAGACCTCTTTTAATTCGTCAAGTTTGCTTTTAACTCAAATCCCAAGTAAATTGGTACGAGTTTTGTTTTCTTTAATTTGAAGTGATCTCCTGTCAAGTTAAATGTAAGGACAATATTTTGACTTTTTCGAGTGATTTCAGCTGCATTATTGCCATATCCAACTTCAATTTGTAATTAATACATTTAACACCGTTGTCACCGTTGTCACCGTTCTCAGCGTTGTCACTGTTGTCACCGTTGTCACTGTTGTCACTGTTGTCGCCGTTGTCACCGTTGTCACTGTTGTCACCGTTGTCACCGTTGTCACTAATCACCGTTGTCACTATTATAATCGTTCTCACAGTTGTCACCGTTGTCACCGTAGTCATTGTTGTCACCGTTGTCACCGTTGTCACCTTTGTCACTGTTGTCACTATTGTCACTGTTGTCACCGTTGTTACCGTTGTCACCGTTGTCACTGTTGTCACTGTTGTCACTTGTCACCATTGTCACCGTTGTCACCGTTGTCACCGTTGTCACTGTTGTCACAGTTGTCATCGTTGTCACTGTTGTCATCGTTGTCACCGTTGTCACTGTTGTCGCCGTTGTCACCGTTGTCACTGTTGTCACCGTTGTCACCGTTGTCACTAATCACCGTTGTCACTATTATAATCGTTCTCACAGTTGTCACCGTTGTCACCGTTGTCACCGTTGTCACTGTTGTCACTATTGTCACTGTTGTCACCGTTGTTACCGTTGTCACCGTTGTCACTGTTGTCACTGTTGTCACTTGTCACCATTGTCACCGTTGTCACCGTTGTCACCGTTGTCACTGTTGTCACAGTTGTCATCGTTGTCACTGTTGTCATCGTTGTCACCGTTGTCACTGTTGTCGCTGTTGTCGCCGTTGTCACCGTTGTCACCGCTGTCACCGTTGTCACCGTTGTCTTCGTCGTCACTGTTGTCACTGCTGTTACTGTTGTCACTGTTGTCACCGTTGTCACCGTTGTCACCGTTATCACTGTTGTTACTGTTGTCACCGTTCTCACCGTTGTCACTGTTGTCCCTTGTCACCGTTGTCACCGTTGTCACTGTTGTCACCGTTGTCACCGTTGTCACCGTTGTCACCGTTGTCACAGTTGTCACTGTTGTAACTGTTGTCATTCTTGTCACCGTTGTCACCGTTGTAACCGTTGTAACCGTTGTCACCATTGTCACTGTTGTCACTGTTGTCAACGTTGTCACCGTTGTCACTGTTCTCACTGTTTTCACCGTTGTCACTGTTGTCACCGTTGTCACCATTGTCACCGTTGTCACTGTTGTCACCGTTTTCACCGTTGTCACCGTTGTCACTGTTGTCGCCGTTGTCACCGTTGTCACCGTTGTCACTGTTGTCACGGTTGTCAACGTTGTCACTGTTGGCAGCGTTGTCACCGTTAACACCGTTGTTACTGTTGTCACCTTTCTCACCATTGAAACAGTTGTCACCGTTGTTACTGTTCTCACTGTTGTCACCGTTGTCACCGTTGTCACCATTGTCACCGTTGTCACTGTTGTCACTTGTCACCGTTGTCACCGTTGTCACTGTTGTCACCGTTGTCACCGTTGTCACCGTTGTCACTGTTGTCACTTGTCACCGTTGTCACCGTTGTCACCGTTGTCACTGTTGTCACCGTTGTCACCGTTGTTACCGTTGTCACCGTTGTCACAGTTGTCACTGTTGTAACTGTTGTCATTCTTGTCACCGTTGTCACCGTTGTAACCGTTGTCACCGTTGTCACTGTTGTCACTGTTGTCACCGTTTTCACCGTTGTCACTGTTCTCACTGTTTTCACCGTTGTCACCGTTGTCACTGTTGTCATTGTTGTCATTGTTGTCATTGTTGTCACCGTTGTCGCTACTGTCACCGTTGTCACTGTTGTCACTGTTGTCACCGTTGTCACCATTGTCACCGTTGTCACCGTTGTCACCGTTGTCACCGTTCTCACAGTTGTCTTCGTTGTCACTGTTGTCACTGCTGTTACTGTTGTCACTGTTGTCACCGTTGTCACCGTTGTCACCGTTGTCACTGTTGTAACTGCTGTCATTCTTGTCACCGTTGTCACCGTTGTAACCGTTGTAACCGTTGTCACCATTGTCACTGTTGTCACTGTTGTCAACGTTGTCACCGTTGTCACTGTTCTCACTGTTTTCACCGTTGTCACTGTTGTCACCGTTGTCACCATTGTCACCGTTGTCACTGTTGTCACCGTTTTCACCGTTGTCACCGTTGTCACTGTTGTCGCCGTTGTCACCGTTGTCACCGTTGTCACTGTTGTCACGGTTGTCAACGTTGTCACTGTTGGCAGCGTTGTCACCGTTAACACCGTTGTTACTGTTGTCACCTTTCTCACCATTGAAACAGTTGTCACCGTTGTTACTGTTCTCACTGTTGTCACCGTTGTCACCGTTGTCACCATTGTCACCGTTGTCACTGTTGTCACTTGTCACCGTTGTCACCGTTGTCACTGTTGTCACCGTTGTCACCGTTGTCACCGTTGTCACCGTTGTCACAGTTGTCACTGTTGTAACTGTTGTCATTCTTGTCACCGTTGTCACCGTTGTAACCGTTGTAACCGTTGTCACCATTGTCACTGTTGTCACTGTTGTCAACGTTGTCACCGTTGTCACTGTTCTCACTGTTTTCACCGTTGTCACTGTTGTCACCGTTGTCACCATTGTCACCGTTGTCACTGTTGTCACCGTTTTCACCGTTGTCACCGTTGTCACTGTTGTCGCCGTTGTCACCGTTGTCACCGTTGTCACTGTTGTCACGGTTGTCAACGTTGTCACTGTTGGCAGCGTTGTCACCGTTAACACCGTTGTTACTGTTGTCACCTTTCTCACCATTGAAACAGTTGTCACCGTTGTTACTGTTCTCACTGTTGTCACCGTTGTCACCGTTGTCACCATTGTCACCGTTGTCACTGTTGTCACTTGTCACCGTTGTCACCGTTGTCACTGTTGTCACCGTTGTCACCGTTGTCACCGTTGTCACTGTTGTCACTTGTCACCGTTGTCACCGTTGTCACCGTTGTCACTGTTGTCACCGTTGTCACCGTTGTTACCGTTGTCACCGTTGTCACAGTTGTCACTGTTGTAACTGTTGTCATTCTTGTCACCGTTGTCACCGTTGTAACCGTTGTCACCGTTGTCACTGTTGTCACTGTTGTCACCGTTTTCACCGTTGTCACTGTTCTCACTGTTTTCACCGTTGTCACCGTTGTCACTGTTGTCATTGTTGTCATTGTTGTCATTGTTGTCACCGTTGTCGCTACTGTCACCGTTGTCACTGTTGTCACTGTTGTCACCGTTGTCACCATTGTCACCGTTGTCACCGTTGTCACCGTTGTCACCGTTCTCACAGTTGTCTTCGTTGTCACTGTTGTCACTGCTGTTACTGTTGTCACTGTTGTCACCGTTGTCACCGTTGTCACCGTTGTCACTGTTGTAACTGTTGTCATTCTTGTCACCGTTGTCACCGTTGTAACCGTTGTAACCGTTGTCACCATTGTCACTGTTGTCACTGTTGTCAACGTTGTCACCGTTGTCACTGTTCTCACTGTTTTCACCGTTGTCACTGTTGTCACCGTTGTCACCATTGTCACCGTTGTCACTGTTGTCACCGTTTTCACCGTTGTCACCGTTGTCACTGTTGTCGCCGTTGTCACCGTTGTCACCGTTGTCACTGTTGTCACGGTTGTCAACGTTGTCACTGTTGGCAGCGTTGTCACCGTTAACACCGTTGTTACTGTTGTCACCTTTCTCACCATTGAAACAGTTGTCACCGTTGTTACTGTTCTCACTGTTGTCACCGTTGTCACCGTTGTCACCATTGTCACCGTTGTCACTGTTGTCACTTGTCACCGTTGTCACCGTTGTCACTGTTGTCACCGTTGTCACCGTTGTCACCGTTGTCACTGTTGTCACTTGTCACCGTTGTCACCGTTGTCACCGTTGTCACTGTTGTCACCGTTGTCACCGTTGTTACCGTTGTCACCGTTGTCACAGTTGTCACTGTTGTAACTGTTGTCATTCTTGTCACCGTTGTCACCGTTGTAACCGTTGTCACCGTTGTCACTGTTGTCACTGTTGTCACCGTTTTCACCGTTGTCACTGTTCTCACTGTTTTCACCGTTGTCACCGTTGTCACTGTTGTCATTGTTGTCATTGTTGTCATTGTTGTCACCGTTGTCGCTACTGTCACCGTTGTCACTGTTGTCACTGTTGTCACCGTTGTCACCATTGTCACCGTTGTCACCGTTGTCACCGTTGTCACCGTTCTCACAGTTGTCTTCGTTGTCACTGTTGTCACTGCTGTTACTGTTGTCACTGTTGTCACCGTTGTCACCGTTGTCACCGTTGTCACTGTTGTTACTGTTGTCACCGTTCTCACCGTTGTCACTGTTGTCCCTTGTCACCGTTGTCACCGTTGTCACTGTTGTCACCGTTGTCACCGTTGTCACCGTTGTCACCGTTGTCACAGTTGTCACTGTTGTAACTGTTGTCATTCTTGTCACCGTTGTCACCGTTGTAACCGTTGTAACCGTTGTCACCATTGTCACTGTTGTCACTGTTGTCAACGTTGTCACCGTTGTCACTGTTCTCACTGTTTTCACCGTTGTCACTGTTGTCACCGTTGTCACCATTGTCACCGTTGTCACTGTTGTCACCGTTTTCACCGTTGTCACCGTTGTCACTGTTGTCGCCGTTGTCACCGTTGTCACCGTTGTCACTGTTGTCACGGTTGTCAACGTTGTCACTGTTGGCAGCGTTGTCACCGTTAACACCGTTGTTACTGTTGTCACCTTTCTCACCATTGAAACAGTTGTCACCGTTGTTACTGTGCTCACTGTTGTCACCGTTGTCACCGTTGTCACCATTGTCACCGTTGTCACTGTTGTCACTTGTCACCGTTGTCACCGTTGTCACTGTTGTCACCGTTGTCACCGTTGTCACCGTTGTCACCGTTGTCACTGTTGTCACTTGTCACCGTTGTCACCGTTGTCACTGTTGTCACCGTTGTCACCGTTGTTACCGTTGTCACCGTTGTCACAGTTGTCACTGTTGTAACTGTTGTCATTCTTGTCACCGTTGTCACCGTTGTAACCGTTGTCACCGTTGTCACTGTTGTCACTGTTGTCACCGTTTTCACCGTTGTCACTGTTCTCACTGTTTTCACCGTTGTCACCGTTGTCACTGTTGTCATTGTTGTCATTGTTGTCATTGTTGTCACCGTTGTCGCTACTGTCACCGTTGTCACTGTTGTCACTGTTGTCACCGTTGTCACCGTTGTCACCGTTGTCACCGTTCTCACAGTTGTCTTCGTCGTCACTGTTGTCACTGTTGTGACTGCTGTCACTGTTGGCACTGCTGTCACTGTTGGCACTGTTGTCACCGTTGTCACCGTTGTCACCGTTTTTACCGTTTTCTCCGTTGTCACCGTTGTCACTGTTGTCGCCGTTGTCACCGTTGTCACCGTTGTCACCGTTGTCACTGTTGTCACGGTTGTCACCGTTGTCACTGTTGGCAGCGTTGTCACCGTTGTCACTGTTGTCACCGTTGTCAGCGTTGTCACGGTTGTCTCTGTTCTTACCGTTAACACCGTTGTTACTGTTGTCACCTTTCTCACCATTGAAACAGTTGTCACCGTTGTTACTGTTCTCACTGTTGTCACCGTTGTCACCGTTGTCACCATTGTCACCGTTGTCACTGTTGTCACTGTTGTCACTGTTGTCTTCGTCGTTACTGTTGTCAATGCTGTCACTGGTGGCACTACTGTCACTGTTGGCACTGTTGTCAAGGATGTCACCGTTGTCATCGTTGTCACCATTGTCACCGTTGTCCCCGGTTTCACTGTTCAGTTCGGGAGTATGCCAGTTTTGGAAGAAGCGAAAACAATGGTCTACGTCACCAACCATAACATGATCACCATGGCGATGGTCGTTTTCAAAACATACAAAATGGCGGACAAGGGAGAGAAGAGGAGTGTTTTATCGAGCCTTTTATTTGTCTTTTCGTTACTATGAATTGGGAAGTACCTTGAGGACAGGGAGTAACCATTCTTGCGCTATAGTTCTTCGCTTATCGCGCGCTTAGTAGGCACTGCGTACTCACTGCGTATGTAATCAGTACATCGAAAATAGGTAAGCACGCTAACAAGTTTGTGCCTATTTATTTCATTATTTTTTTATATCATAAGGAAAAAAGAATGCTTTGGAAACAACTAAAAAGTGAGTTGTTCTATAATTCATTTCCTTATGTTTGCTTTCACAGTAAGTTTTAATGTACTTTTCCCGTGCTTCTGTTGCTCTCCCGCGAGTGAGCGACTGGCCGGAGAAGACGGCTGTATTTCAGGTTATTGTTTTGGTGCAAGCGAGTCATTTGTGAGTAAAATATCTGTTTTTTCGAATATGATGTTCTGTTGGTTTATGTCTTGAAGTGGTTCCGTCCAGGTATGCAACAGGTTTACAAGGGATTTCTGAGGGTATTGTGCCCGCGTTTTCTTCTTGAAAACCCACAAAGTGAAAATCTTACTTATCATCCCTGATCATTTTTTTTGTCCCGCTTCAAAAAAACCTATTGCTTTCAATTATTCCACTTTCTGAAGTTCACTGATTATTTGGTCAAGCTTAACAAATGCAAGAGGCTCTTTAGAATTTAATATACCTATTGGAAAACTAAGAATTATGCTTGTTACATGCTTATGGATCTATTGATTAAAATGGTATTCTATAGTCTTGTAGTCCACTGGATTTCACCAGAGGTCAGAGATCAACAAGGTTATGGTTTGTTACAAAATATCCTCTTGTATCGGATTTGATGTTACATCCGAATAATACTAAATTATTGTTTTTAACTCTGGGGTTGCCTTTAAACCAAAGGCATTGTAACTTTGAGGAGCACTTTTCTCCAAGTCTTCTCTTTGGGGACCCTCAAACAATTCTACAAGACAAGGTTTGGCCCAAAAAAATACTGATTACTGCACTTGGCATGGACACAACATAAGTTCTTCATGTTTCTATTGAACAGCACTTTCAAGAAAACAAAGCTCACACATCAGAGTAAAGATACAATAAAATTTATTTAGTTACATTTTGTTTTTTTGTAAATAAACATTTTATTTTAGGTCCTGACAGTTAATTCTTTCCGTATTACTGTTTTTGATTCTGACCTGCATGACTCGCTGCCATGGCTCGCTGGCTCGCATATTATACACACTCTTTTATCTCAAAATCTTGTTTTTTTAACACCTTCTTGGACATGAAAACCAAAAACCCAAAACTTAATTGATATAATGAAGACAGTAGCAGCTGACATCGATTTTCAATAGTCATCTTGTGAGATGTCTCTCATGTATTATTTATTAGAGAGGATGATTTGTTGAAGACGATGCATTAACATAGATGCTTTTTCATCAAGAGAATCTCAATAATTTAGGATTTATTCAAATACACACATATTCGATATTATGACATCAAATGTGGGCTTATTGCTCATGCACAGGGATTGACGGGGCAGAGTGTGGCATTTTTCATGTTTCAGATTGACCTTTTGCACAGGACAGGGACTGAACATATTATGTATTTGGCATCTGTAAAGTATAAACAATATTTGACGCGAGCGATTGAACATTATGCAGAGAAAATCTTCACAAGCGTCCACTTCCATGACTCCTTCCTCATCTATCTCCTTTAAAGCTCCTTAAATAAGGGCCACAGTCTCTTCTACGGTTGAATGGTCATTGAGTGTGAGCTTCCACTCACAAGGTATATAAGCCCCCCCTGCAACCTATTTCCCTCTTACCCATTTTTGAAAGGGTCAAAGGAGGGGCTTTTGTGGGGGTAAGCCTGTGACCACACTACAAAGAAACAAAAAAAAACATGTTTAATTTTATTGAGGTAGGGTTGAATTTGGACATTAAATTTTTCATTAGAGTGGAACATAAGGCGAACCTAAAGCAATATTTTGCCCTCAGAGCACAAATATGACGTTCTAAAGATATTTAGCATTTTGTCTTCCTGGTTCCTTTTCCCAGCTTTTTGGCACAAACGCGACAACATGTTTGTAATATGTCCAGATGTTTGTCTACATTTTGGACGGAAATCCTGATCAAAATAAAAGAAATTAATATAAGAACCTACTCACAATGATTTAAAACTCATTCCACACACATGATCTGGATCAATAAAGTGATTTCTAGATGAGAGTCGCATACATTGCCGGTGAACACGACCAAAAACAGACATGATCGATTATAACTAAAACTACATAGACAGACTAAGGCATAACCATCAATATCAGTAACTCTTCCTGTCCGTTGGCAATTTTCAATGTGTGGTTGCCATTTTTACTAGGTTGTTGCCATCGATGA
This sequence comes from Porites lutea, assembly GCF_958299795.1. Taxonomy (NCBI): domain Eukaryota; kingdom Metazoa; phylum Cnidaria; class Anthozoa; order Scleractinia; family Poritidae; genus Porites; species Porites lutea. The sequence goes on along the minus strand of NC_133209.1, from coordinate 23,227,500 downwards.
AACTTTACCTGAACACACTTTAAACGTTGTAGTTTTGAGGAAAATTAGTCTTGATTTCGTAAAAATGCGGCAAGATACTGAAAACTAAACATAAAGTCATGTACTTACATTCGATACCCGTCAAGATGGCGGCGGAGGCATCGAAGGCCATTTAAAATCTGTCGCTTTTAACTACCGAAATGTGGCAGGAAACTCCCCTTGAAATTCAAAAAGCAAGGAGAACGCTTCTTCGTCGGTACTGCTAGCTCCGAAGTCCCGGATATTGAACGAGGAGACCTGGAATAGGCTTTGAAAAAAGCTCCATTGTTTATTGCGATTATTTATTCCTATTTTTGCGTGTTTTTAGCAGAACAATGGAATCATGACGTAATCGCTTCTTCCAAAACTGGCATACTCCCGAACTGCTGTTGTCACTGTTGTCACGGTTGTCACCGTTGTCACTGTTGTCACCGTTGCCTCTGTTGTCTTCGTCGACACTGTTGTCACAGTTCTCACCGTTGTCACCGTTGTCACTGTTGTCTTCGTCGTCATTGTTGTCACTGCTGTCACTGTTAACACTGCAGTCACTGTTGCACTGTTTTCACTGTTCTCGATGTAGTCACTGTTGTCACCGTTGTCACAGTTGTCACTGTATTCACCGTTGTCACAGTTGTCACTGTATTCACCGTTGTCACAGTTGTCACTGTTGTCACCGTTGTCACCGTTGTCACTGTTGTCACTGTTGTTACCGTTGTCACTGTTGCGCCGTTGTCATCGTTGTCACTGTTGTCACAGTTGTCAATGTTTTCATTGTTGGCACTGCTGTCACTGTTGGCACAGTTGGCACTGTTTTCACCGTTGTCACTGTTCTCACTGTTGTCATTGATATCCCTATTGTCACTGTTGTCACCGTTGTCACCGTTCTCACTGTTGTCACCGTTGTCACCGTTGTAACCGTTGTCAAGGTTGTCACCGTTGTCACTGTTGCTACTGTTATCAAGGTTGTCACCGTTGTCACTGTTGTCACCGTTCTCACTGTCGTCACCATTGTCACCGTTGTCACAGTTGTCACTGTTGTCAGCGTTGTCATCGTTGTCACTGTTGTCACTGTTGTCACCATTGTCACCGTTGTCACCATTGTCACTGTTATCACAGTTGTCACTGTTGTCACTGTTGTCACCGTTGTCACTGTCGTCACCATTGTCACCGTTCTCACCGTTCCCACTGTTGTCACCGTTGTCACCATTGTGACCGTTGTCACTGTTGTCACCGTTGTCACCGTTGTCACCGTTGTCATTGTTGTCACCGTTGTCACTTTTGTCACGGTTGTCACGGTTGTCACCTTTGTCACCGTTGTCTTCGTTGTCACCATTGTCACCGTTGTCACAGTTGTCACTCTTGTCACCGTTGTCATCGTTGTCACTGTTGTCACCATTGTCACTGCTGTCGCCGTTGTCACCGTTGTCACCGTTGTCACCGTTGTCACTGTTGTCACCGTAGTCACTGTTGTCATCGTTTTTACCGTTGTCACCGTTGTCACGGTTGTCACGGTTGTCTCTGTTGTTACCGTTAACACCGTTGTTACTGTTGTCACCTTTGTCACCACTGAAACAGTTGTCACCGTTGTTGCTGTTCTCACTGTTGTCACCGTTGTTACCGTTGTCACCGTTGTTACCGTTGTCACCATTGTCACCGTTTTCACTGTTGTCACTGTTGTCACTGTTGTCTTTGTCGTTACTGTTGTCAATGCTGTCACTGGTGGCACTCCTGTCACTGTTGGCACTGACGTCAAGGATGTCACCGTTCTCATCATTGTCACCATCGTCAGCGTCATCACCGTTGTCACCGTTGTCACCGTTCTCACCGTTGTCACCGTTGTTACCGTTGTCACTGTTGTCACTGTTGTCACTGCTGCCACTGTTGGCACTGATGTTACTGTTGGCACTATTGTAACCAAGGGCCCCTTGTCACCATTCTCACCGTTCTCACCGTTGTCACCGTTCTCACTGTTGTCACGTTTGTCACCGTTGTCACTGTTGTCACCGTTATCACCGTTGCCTCTGTAGTCTTCGTCGTCACTGTTGTCACAGTTGTCACAGTTGTCACCGCTGTCACCGTTGTCACTGTTGTCACTGTTGTCAGCGTTGTCACTGTTGTCGCCGTTGTCACTGTTCTCACCGTTGTCACCGTTGTCACTGTTGTCAGCGTTGTCACTGTTGTCATCGTTTTTACCGTTGTCCCTGTTGTCACTGTTGTCACCGTTGTCACTGTTGTCACCGTTGTCATCGTTGTTACCGTTGTCACCGTTGTCACTGTTGTCACTATTGTCACTGTTGTCACGGTTGTCACCGTTGTCACTGTTGTCACCGTTGTCACGGTTGTCACGGTTGTCTCTGTTGTTACCGTTAACACCGTTGTTACTGTTGTCACCTTTCTCACCATTGAAACAGTTGTCACCGTTGTTACTGTTCTCACTGTTGTCACCGTTGTTACCGTTGTCACCATTGTCACCGTTTTCATTGTTGTCACTGTTGTCTTTGTCGTTACTCTTGTCAATGCTATCACTGGTGGCACTCCTGTCACTGTTGGCACTGATGTCAAGGATGTCACCGTTGTCATCATTGTCACCATCGTCAGCGTAATCACCGTCGTCACCGTTGTCACCGTTGTCAGTGTTGTCACTGATGCCACTGTTGCCACTGCTGTTACTGTTGGCACTATTGTCACTGAGGCCCCCTTGTCACCATTGTCACCGTTGTCACCGTTGTCACCGTTGTCACTGTTGTCACGGTTGTCACGATTGTCAGTGTTGTCACCGTTGTCACCGTTGCCTCCGTTGTTTTCGTCGTCACTGTTGTCACAGTTGACACAGTTGTCACCGTTGTCACCGTTGTCACTGTTGTAACTGTTGTCACCGTTGTCACTGTTGTCGCCGTTGTCCCTGTTGTCACCGTTGTCACCGTTATCACCGTTGTCACCGTTGTCACCGTCATCATCGTTTTTACCGTTGTCACCGTTGTCAATGTTGTCACTGTTGTCACCGTTGTCACCGTTGTCACTGTTGTCACTGTTGTCATCATTGTAAAGTTGTCACCGTTGTTACCGTTGTCACTTTTCTCACTGTTGTCACCGTCGTCACTGTTGTTACCGTTGTCACGGTTGTGACCGTTGTCACCGTTGTCACTGTCATCACCATTGTCATTGTTTTCACAGTTGTCGCTGTTGTAACTTTTGTCGTCGTTGTCACTGTTGTCACTGTTGTCCCCGTTGTCACCGTTGTCACCGTTCTCACTGTTGTCACTGTTGTCACGGTTGTCACCGGTGTCACTGTGTTCACAGTTGTCTTTGTTTTCATTGTTGTCACCATTGTCACTGTTGGCACTGTTGTCACTGTTGTCACCGTTGCCACCTTTGTCACTGTTGTCCTTGTTGTTTACCGTTGTCACCGTTGTTACTGTTCTAACTCTTGTCACTGTTTTCACTGGTATCACCGTTGTCACCGTTGTCACTGTTGTCACCGTTGTCATTGTCGTCACCATTGTCACCGTTCTCACTGTTGTCACCTTTGTCACTGTTTTCACCGTTGTCACCGTTGTCACTCTTGTCACCGTTGTCACTGTTGTCACCGTTGTCACCTTTGTCACTGATGTATTCGTTGTTACCATTGTCACCGTTGTCACAGTTGTCACTCTTGTTACCATTGTCATAGTTGTCACTGTTGTCACTGTTGTCACCGTTGTCACCGTTGTCACTGTTGTCACTGTTGTCACCGTTGTCACCGTTGTCACCATTGTCACCGTTGTCACTGTTGTCACTGTTGTCACCATTGTCACCGCTGTCACTGTTGTAGCTGTGTTGCTGTTGTAACCGTTGTCACCGTTGTCACTGTTGTCTTTGTCGTCACTGTTGTCACTGCTGCCACTGTTGCCACTGCTGTTACTGTTGGCACTATTGTCACTAAGGCCCCCTTGTCACCATTGTCCCCGTTGTCACCGTTGTCACCGTTGTCTCCGTTGTCACTCTTGTCACTCTTGTCACCGTTGTCACTGTTGTCACCCTTGTCACTGTTGTCACTATTGTCACCGTTGCCACCGTTGCCACCGTTGTCACCATTGTCACTGTTGTCACTGTCGTCACCGTTGTCACTGTTGTCACCGTATTCACCGTTTTCACTGTTGTCACTGTTGTCACCGCTGTTACCCTTGTCACCGTTGTCACCGTTGTCACTGTTGTCACTGTTGTCACTGTTGGCACTGTTGTCAATGTTGTCACTGTTGTCACTGTTGTCAGGGTTGTCACTGTTGTCACCGTTGTCACCGTTGTCACTGTCGTCACCATTTTCACCGTTGTCACAATTGTCACTTTTGTCACCGTTGTCAACGTTGTCACTATTGTCACCGTTGTCACCGTTGTCACTGTTGTCACCGTTGTCACTGTTGTCACTGTTGTAACGGTTGTCACCGGTGTCACTGTGTTCACCGTTGTCTTTCTTGTCATTATTGTCACCATTGTCACTGTTGTCACTGTTGTCACTGTTGTTACTGTTGTCACTGTTGTCACCGTTGCCACCTTTGTCACTGTTGTCCGTGTTGTTTACCGTTTTCACCGTTCTAACCGTTCTCACTGTTGTCACCGTTATCACCATTGTGACCGTTCTCACTGTTGTCACCGTTGTCACCGTTGTTACTGTTGTCACCGTTGTCACTGTAGTCACAGTTGTCACCGTTGTCACCTTTGTTACCGTTGTCTTTTTTGTCACCATTGTCACCCTTGTCACAGCTGTCACTTTTGTCACCGTTTTCATCGTTGTCACTATTGTCACTGTTGTCACCGTTGTCACCTTTGTCACCGTTGTCACCGTTGTCACCGTTGTTTTCGTTTTCACCGTTGTCACTGTTGTCACTGTTGTCACCGTTGTCACCGTTGTCACTGTTTTCACCGTTGTCGCCGTTGTTACTGTTGTCACTGTTGTCATAGTTGTCACCGTTGTCGCTGCTGTCACCGTTCTCACTGTTGTCACTGTTGTCATCGTTGTCACCGTTGTCATTATTGTCACCGTTGTCACCGTTGTCACCGTTGTCACTATTGTAGCTGTTTTACTGTTGTAACCGTTGTCACCGTTGTCACTCTTGTCTTCGTCGTCACTGTTTTCACTCCTGTCACTGTTGGCACTGTTGTCACAGTTGTCAACAGTTCTCACTGTTTTCACCGTTGTCACCGTTGTCACAGTTGTCACAGTTGTCACAGTTGTCACCGTTGTCACCGTTGTCACTGTTGTCACTGTTGTCACCGTTTTTACTGTAGTCGCCGTTGTCGCCGTTGTTGTCATCGTTGTCACGGTTGTCACTGTTGTCACCGTTGTCACTGTTGTCACCGTTGTCGCCGTTGTCACTGTTGTCACTGTTGTCACCGTTCTCACTGTTGTCACGGTTGTCACTGTAGTCACAGTTGTCACCGTTGTCACCTTTGTCACCGTTGTCTTCGTTGTCACCATTGTCACCGTTGTCACAGCTGTCACTTTTGTCACCGTTGTCATCGTTGTCACTGTTGTCACTGTTGTCACCGTTGTCGCCTTTGTCACCGTTGTCACCGTTGTCACTGTTGTCACTGTTGTCACCGTTGTCACCGTTGTCACTGTTTTAACCGTTGTCGCCGTTGTTACTGTTTTCACTGTTGTCATAGTTGTCACCGTTGTCGCTGCTGTCACCGTTCTCACTGTTGTCACTGTTGTCATCGTTGTCACCGTTGTCATTATTGTCACTGTTGTCACCGTTGTCACTGTTGTCACTATTGTAGCTGTGTTACTGTTGTAACCGTTGTCACCGTTGTCACTCTTGTCTTCGTCGTCTTTGTTTTTACTGCTGTCACTGTTGGCACTGTTGTCACAGTTGTCAACAGTTCTCACTGTTTTCACCGTTGTCACCGTTGTCACAGTTGTCACAGTTGTCACAGTTGTCACCGTTGTCACCGTTGTCACTGTTGTCACTGTTGTCACCGTTTTTACTGTAGTCGCCGTTGTCGCCGTTGTTGTCATCGTTGTCACGGTTGTCACTGTTGTCACCGTTGTCACTGTTGTCACCCTTGTCGCCGTTGTCACTGTTGTCACTGTTGTCACCGTTTTCACTGTTGTCGCCGTTGTCACCGTTGTCACCGTTATCACCGTTGTCACTGTTGTCACCGTTGTCACTGTTGTCACCGTTGTCACCGCTGTCACTGTTGTTACCGTTGTCACCGTTGTCACCGTTGTCACTGTTGTCACCGTTGTCACCGTTGTCAGTTTTTTCAATGAAAATAAGACGAAATAAAGGTTTTTCGAGACTCTTCGTAAGCTATCGGCAGGTAACCACGATTGGGCGAGGCTTTCAAAAGACGGTAAGTTACACCATCATATAAGTTAACTGTAATTTATTTTAAGCAAATAATTAGTCTCGCTTGCTTTTATAGCAGCGAGACTCTAAAAATGCAAGCGACTCTTTTATATGTCGTGAATACTTGATCGTCGATAACGTAGAAAGTAAAATACTTTTAGGGAGGAAATCCTTTTTAAGGAAGAATTAATCGCCTTCTCATTTCTTAGCTAATCCAAGCAAGGGAGACTTATATTTAAAGGTGTTCTTATTTTACTTAAAACTGCTCGAAAATATCATTTTATTTCATACAGGTAAAAGACATGAAGTTCTTGATTTTGCTAAGTAAACTTTGTATCCTCTGCCAAGACCTTGTGCAGGTACAGCTTTTAACAGAAACATATAACCCTTTTAGGATTATATGCTTCTGCTATTAATCAGTAAGTTCGCACTTTCCGATGAATGTTAATGTTTTGGATGATTTAGGACGATAAAAAAAGCGTAAACACCTCTGTCAATTAATTGTTTTTTTTTCTCGTTATCGTTTGTTCTTGCTTTTTTTGCCGTTCAAGAGCGTATTCACATGACGTCAAGGCGCCCATATTAGTGTTCCAAACAAATCCTGTGGTAGTTGGACTCTTTTCTTATGTAAGAAATTCTTTAGTTCTCAAAAATTTCCATAGATGCTCGCCACCTGAGTGAATACGCTTTCCCCACGTTCCCATAAATTGCATAGATACTGAACACGTGAGTGAATACGCTCTATATCGCGTAATTTGAATTACACTTTTTATGTAACTTTCTGTTTGTTTGTTTGTTTGTATGTTTGCGTTTTCGTTTGTTTGTTGTTGTTGTTGTTGTTTTTTTACGGGCAACAGAGAACACTAGTTTTCCCAATACTGTCAAAATCCGTTAATAAAGCACCTTCGAGATTCCAATACTTCAAATGCTGTCTAGATGTTTATTGAGGCGAGGCTTGGTACAAAAAAGTTTTATCATTTGACATTCTTTTTGAAGAATCTAACACAGTTACTTCTTTTTATTTTGGATGCACTCAGGTCACAGGCAAAGAATTGAAGGGTAAGTTATGTTTTTTGTCTTCTGAAACATATATGGAACATTTCTGAAAATCCTACTAACAAATCCCAACACACCTCTGTGGTCTAGAGATCGTAAAACCACATTTGCACTGAGTAAATTTGGTGTAAATCAAATTTTTCACACAGCCAGCATTTTTACGTCGCACTAAGTGTGATCTAATTGTAGTGTCCAACTTGAAAACAGATCGTATGCCATGCTGTTGTAGGCAACGACGAACTGCTTCAGGTGACCCTTAAATGTATGGCAGAATCGTAGATTGTAGATTTAATTTTGGGTTGTAGATTCTTTATCAGATGTCTGGTTCCTGGATTATTAATGTTAGCAACAAACGAATAGGGGTATAAGATATTTAGAAATTTCGTTTTTACAGGTTTGTTCGTTTGTTGGTTACTTGTTGGTTTTTCTTTCACATAGATTGTCCCAAATGCAAACTTCCAGTGCAGTGTTTTGCGGATCCTTGCAGGTTTAACCCTTGTGGAGGGCAAGCAATTTCTAGGCTCCTGGAAAGGAGGAATACAGTGTGTAAGCCTTGCTACTGTTTTGGCTGTGACTTCACTTGTGAGCAGCAACTAAAAGGATAACGCGCACGCGTGCTTTTTTGGCACTGCGGACCAGCCACAATCACAGTTATACAGTGAATCTGTAATCAGGAAAATACTTCTTATACCCATGAAAATGTTTATGATTTAATGAATGAAATAAAGGTGTCCGTGAATATATTAAGTTTCCTTTATTTAATTATATATTTATTCTGTTGTTGCTGTTGTTGTTCTCAATAGTCCACTTTACAGTTACGGATGCAAACGAGGCTGAAGTTGACCTTGTTTTGATACAAACTTTATCCTCCTTTATTGTGTAAATCATGTTGCTCTAAGTGCTAACTAGTATTTTTTTAGCATGTTTTTCATAAGAAAAGGAAAGAGGTTTGTATCAAAACAGGTCACTATCAGCCTCACTTTCACTCAGAGGCTAGGGTACTAAGATCATAACTGTAAAATGATCTATTGCTGTTTCATTTCCAACAACCCGTCACCCTCCCCCAAAATACAAACATGAGAGGATGAAGTTTTGTTTCGAAGGTTTTTCTTCAAAAGATTGAATTGACACGAAACCAAGTGAATATCACTGGAATGTTGTTTATGAATTGCTAATTTTTCTGGCCGAGAATGAAAAAAGCGAAGGTTGCACTCTTAGTTTTCGTACTCTTTAATAGCTTCTTTGAACGACGCAAATTGGAATGCGAGGTTTATACTCTCTTTTTTAGCCTTTATGATCCACAGCAGAAAGTTGCCACTTACAGTTCCAGAAAATGAATTGGGGCTAAAAATCGCAACAAATCACTACGATTACTACTGATTATAACGCGCCATTTTACATTACGCGCAAACTATTTGAACGATCAGGGTCACCCAAAGTCAATTTTCGTAAAATATCTGTTCGGAAGACGGTTTGAGATCTAGAATTTTCGGAACATTTGTTGTAAAATTTCTTGGTTGCCTGCCTCTCCTAGGATTTTCGAACATCTAAATAATTGTATAATTGCCCATTTTTAACGGATTTTTACCCTAAAAAGGTTACCTAGAATTTTCGAGAGCCTTTTTTCTGGCTTTTTTCGGATCACTAGACTTTCAGCTAGGAAATCCGAACGGATGAAAAACTTTTAGGGGATAAAAATACGCCTATATCTACCGTTTAAATACTAAAATACGTTTAACAATGCTAGGGTGCTCCTGAACGATGAAATTTACTCGGATCCAACGTTAGCAATGATGTCGCCATGTGTGGTACGCAAGATACTCAAGAAACTGATCCGCTGCGTTTCTCTGAGAAAAGAGACTCTCTTACCAGTCATGATTTATCTTTAACTGAGAAAACTATCGTCGCTCATCAGATATCAGGTGCTTGTTAGTGATTATTCCGTTTTACACTAACCATAACTGAACAAAAAACCCGTTAGAGTTACTTGTCATTACCCGCTTGGAACAGATTTTCATTTTTATAATAGTGATCATTCATCGGAATTTCTCGCTAAAATGTCGAGAAACCACTCAAAATGGCCGGCTTTAAATCGTTTAGCTATCTTGAGTAGAGGTAACAAGATAATTTAGTGGCAGGTGTCCGACTTCTATAAAGCTCTTTTTCAGTAGAGATCTTTCAAGATGGATAAATTACCTATAGCCAACTATCGTCAATAAAATACTGTTTAGAAGCAGCGTTATATTTTCACCATGACCAAGTCAACTCGTAAACAATCAAGCGCTAGTGTGTCTATTTCGGAGGACAGCATGAGGACTGAACCAGAGCAATTTTCAAATGACCCAGTCGCTAAACCAAAGACTGAAAGGCAGTATTAGTAGTCAGTAAAAAACAGGCGAACAATCCTGCAGTCAGCCAATTAAAGCTTGGTGAAACGGCATGAAGCGGATGATCCCAGCTTTGGTTTAGAACTGACTGGACTTTTCTTAATCATTTCTACAGGCTTGCTATGGGTAGGTTGCAGTGGAAACCAAATCAATAACCTAAAGTTCCATTCACAACGAGGAAGTTCTTTTGATTGAAGTTCAATTTAATCGGCACTTTTAGAGGTAAAAAAATTATGTTTGATGCCATGTTTTTAGTCCACAAACATAAGCACCGCGAGTTAACAGGTGACCGTAGTAAACTGTTTTAATCTAGTAAATAAATAATAATTTCCCTCAAACTCTATTTTTTAACTTTATTCATATCCCGCAAATTATTTGTATTTTTTTTTTCTAAAACTAAATAAACAAAAAGTTTAATTCAAAGACGTGGGGGAAGTACGGCTATAGTCTTGCAGTTCTTTTGTTTTGGGGGGTGTAATATTTTTTGTCCTGGATTCTTCCTTCTTAACTGCTGGTGTTTATGTTTTTATTTTTTGTTGGTTTGACTCATTTTTTCAGGTTGAAAGCAAGTCTGTCGGAAGAGTGCCAAAAGGTACGTATTTACTGAGTTCCCTTCAGTCCCTTCCCAACTCGGCTGAGTTGGGAAGAGACTCAGTCTCCGAAGAGAGGATCACTGGAAGTTTTTGATGAGAAGTTTTCTGGGGTCAATGAAATGGACAAGCGGTTTTAAATTCGTTACTGTTTGACTTCTGATACCACCATCCAATCATAATTAACGTATGTCCACCCAAACTATACCTATTTGTTTTTTCCCCAAAATTATTTTGCCAAATTGTTTTTTTGAGTGTAGATTTCCCTTTGTTCCATTTTTTTTGTTGTTCGGCAAAACTAATCACTTCATTGTTTGCTTCACATTTATGCGGCCAAACATCATGCCCAAAAGAGCAGCAGATTGAATGCTTTGTAGACCCCTGCATGTTTAACCATTGTTCCCCGAACGAAGGCTGCATCCCTCGCAACTGTAAATGATGTTACCCCGTCTGCGTCCCAGCTAAGGTTAACAGTCTCAGAAGAGCTTCTTAAAAGGCGGTTATACACTGTAATAAGCTATGAGTGTGAAATAAAAATGGAAGCAAACCGAGAATAAATGTGGATAAGGCGGTTGTTTTTCCTAATTCAGTACACGACTTGTACTTTTCCGAGGAATAGTAATTTGAAAGGTGGATAGCCTAGCCAGCGTTTGAACAACTGGGAAAACTGGCCGTTTTAAAACGATAAAAACAAGAGTGAATAATGGCATGCAAGTGTAACAATGATGACGAATTATCGGAAAGTAGTTTGTACGAACGTGTTCATTTCTCGATAGAGTTTGAATCAAAGCATCCCTTAAAATGTGATCATGGTGCTTAAGGAGCATGGAATAAATAATTTTCTCTGAAAGGGTACATTGAAATGTTTTTCCTCGTAGCACTTATTGCAACAAAAGAATGGAACAGAGACAAAGGTAAACAGAGCTTATAGAGATGACCCATAAATCCCACTTAGCGTTAATCTTGCCAATCGCAATCAGGGAACCACGCGAGACAAAGAAAACAAATCTTTTGATTTCCTTGGGACACGAATCCACAGCCTCCGGTCCTCTGAATGATCTACAGAAACCTAGTTTATTTTATTATTATTATCATTATGCAGTATAAAACGTTATAATGCAAACTGGCAACAACTTAGAGTGCAAAGCTTAGCCTATGTGGCCTAAAAGGATTAGTTGGTTTCTTCAGTTCTTCTCTGGCTCCGGGTAACAACAACTACTTGCCTAGGGAAGTCAAGGAACACACGTCTGTTTGATTTCCTCTCCTCTGTATCTCAAACACCTTTCTTAAAAAATTTTTGCTGGCCCCAACATTGCACATTTGTGGATCAGTTTGACAGAGATTTCAACATCAATAACCTTCAATTTTTTTTTTCAAAAAACCTGGTAGTGATCCTAATGCCCCATTACCACCGGAATCACCTTTGCCTTTACATCCCACATTTTTCAAACTTCTCTCGCAAGATCTTGATATTGAAAGACTTTATTAAAAATCCTTAATTAACATGGTGGATTAAAAATTCTAGCACTGAAATTAAAGCGGCTGACAGATGAACTACTACTATAGGCGAATCTTTAATTTCTTTACAGTTTTTGCCTCACTGACATATGCTCATCATTATCTGACGAAGATAATAAAATAAAATTTCCGAATCAGATACTGAAATAACATAACAATTTCAGTCCGAGTCTCTGAAAATTTGAGCCCGACGAGCCTTCCTTTAAAGTTTTGAGATCAATTTGAGTATGCAGTAGCCATTGTACAGTAAACAAGCTACATGTAGGCTATGCTAGACCTCTCTTACTTCGTCAAGTTTGATTTTCACCCAAATCCCAAGTAAATTGGTACGAGTTTTGTTTTCTTTAATTTGGAGTGATCTCCTTTCAAGTTAAATGCAAGGACGACATTTGACTTTTTCGAGTGATTTTAGCTGCATTGAAGTGCCATATCCAACTTCAATTTGTAATTTACATTAAACAAAGGTTTTTGAAAATAAGACGAAATAAAGTTTTGTTGAGACTCCTCATAAGCTATCGGCGAGTAACTACGATTGGGCGAGGTTTTCAAAAGACGGTAAGTTACACCATCATATATATTAACTGTAATTTATCTTAAGCAAATAATTAGTCTCGCTTGCTTTTATAGCAGCTTGACTCTAAAAATGCAAGCGATTCTTTATATATTCTGAAGAATACTAGACCGTCGATAACGTAGAAAGTAAAAAACGTTCACCGAGGAAATCCTTTTTTTTAGGTAGAATTAATTCTTGTTTAACCTAAAACTGCTCGAAAATATCATTTTATTTCATACAGGTAAAAGACATGAAGTTCTTGATTTTTCTGAGTATACTTTGTATCTTCTCCCAAGACCTTGTGCAGGTACAGCTTATAACAGAAACATATAACCCTCTTAGGATTATATGCTTCTGCTATTGATCAGTAAGTTCGCGCTTTCCGATGAATGTTAGTATTTTTGATGATCTACGACGTTCTCTTTGTGTTTAACTGTTAGCTTAAATAAAAAAATCGTAAATACCTCAATTATTTGCTTTTTTCTCGCTGTGGTTTGTTCTTGCTTTTCCGCCGTTCAAGTTGTGCTATTCCATGTATAGAGCGTATTCACATGACGTCACGGCGGCCATATTCGTGTTTCAAACAAATCCTGTGGGAGTTGGACTCTTTTCTTGTGTAAAAAAATTATTTTGTGTCCATAAATTTGCTGAATGCTGGCCACGTGAGTGAATACGCTCTCTTTTGTTCTCATAAATTTAATTAGAATTAAACTTTTTGTGTAACTTTCTTTTTGTTTTTTTTTTGTTTGTTTGTTTGTTGTCATTGTTGTTTCTTAGAAAAAAGAATATCAGGGCAACAGAGAACATTAGTTTTCCCAATCCTGTCAAACCTTCAAGATTCCAATACTTCAAATGCTGTCCAGATTTTTATAGAGGCTTGGTACAAGAAAAGTTTTATCATTTCACATTTTTTTTTTCGAAGAATCTAACACAGTTGCTTTCTTTTTATTTTGCATGCACTCAGGTCACAGGCAGAGAAATCGAGTGTAAGTCATGTTGTTTGTTGTCTTCTGAAACATATATTGAACATTTCTGAAAATCCTACTAACAAATCTCAACACATCTCTGTGGTCTAGAGATCGTAACTGCCACTTGCAAAAATAGCAGGGGCGTTTGGAAAATTGTGCGTACCTCTGAAAAGATCTTGGCTACGCCCCTGTAAACTTCAAGGAACTCTAAATAGTTCGCGAAAGCCACACATCCCTATCTTGCTCTGTAATATGTTCATGCATACCTCTTTCCCTTTTGCCAATGTAAACTTTACCGCATTTCCAAAAAATCTTACAAACTGCTCCACCTGCACGAAAAGTTGGATTCGTGCAAAAAGGTCCAAATTAGGGGAAATCAAGGGCAAAGATAGTAAATACCGCATTTGCATGCTAGTGTACATGGGGTTGTAAATTCTAGAGCTTGATTTAACTGTAATTTACACTTTTTTGCACCAAATTTGCACAGAGCAAATGCCACTCTCCGTTGTAGGCAACGACGAACTGCTTCACGTGACCCTTAAATGTAAGGCAGAATCGTAGATTGTAGATTTAATTTCGGTTGTAGATTCTTTATCAGATGTCTGGTTAATTCCTGGATTATTGATGTTAGTAACAAACGAATAGGGGTATAACATATTTAGAAATTTCGCTTTTGCAGGTTTGATCGTTTGTCGGTTACTTGTTGGTTTTCTTTCACATAGATTGTCCCATATGCTCAAACTGGCAAGTGCAGTGTCATGCGGATCCTCCTTGCCTGTCTTACCGTTGTAGAGGGCCGAATACAGTGTGCAAGCCTTGCTACTGTTTTGGGTGTGACTACACTTGTGAGCAGCTACTACCTAAGTACTAAAAGGATAACGCGCAGGCGTCCTTTTTTGGCACTGCAGACCAGTGATAATCACAGTTATACAATGAATCTGTAATCAGGAAAATATTTCTTATACCCATAAAAATGTTTATGATTTAATGAATGAAATAAAGGTGTCCGTGAATATATTAAGTTTCTTTTATTTATTTCTATATTTATTTTGTTGTTGCTGTTGTTGTTCTCAGTAGTCCATTTTACAGTTGCGGGTGCAAACGAGGCTGAAGATGACCTTGTTTTGATACAACCCTTATCCTCCTTTATTTTGTAAATCATATTGTTCTTATGCTAACTGGGATTCTTTTTTGGCATGATTTTCATAAGAAAAGGAAAGAGGTTTGTATCAGAGCAAGGTCAATATCAGCCTCACTTTCATTCAGAGGCTAGAATACTAAGCTCACAACTGTAAAACGGTTTATTGCTGTTTCATTTCCAACAACTCCTCACCCCCCCCCCCCCCCCAAAAAAAAATACAACAAGACAGGATGAAGTTTTGTTTCGAAGGTTGTTGTTCGAAAGATTGAGTTGAAACGAAACCAAGTGAATATCACTGGAATGTTGTTTATAAATCGCTAATTTTTCTGGCCGAGAATGCAAAAAGCGAAGGTTGCACTCTTAGTTTTTGTACTCTGTAATAGCTTCTTTGAACGACGCAAATTAGAATGCGAGGTTTATACTCTCTTGTTTAGCCTTAATATTCCATAGCAGAGAGTAGCCACTTACAGTTACAGAAAATGAGTTGAGGCTAAAAATTGCAATAAATCACTACAATCACTACTGATTATAACGCGCCATTTTTCATTACGCGCAAACTATTTGAACGATATGAAATCGACTCCGACGTTAGCAATGATGTCGCCATGCATGTGTGGTGCTTAAGATACTCAAGATATGATCCGCTGCCTTTCTTTGAAAAAAGAGAATGTCTTTCTCATGATTTATCTTTAACTAAGAAAACTATCGTCGCTCATCAGATATTGTGCTTCTGATTATTCCGTTTTACGCTTACCATAACTGAACAACAAACACGTTAGAGTTACTTGTCATTACCTGCTTAAAACAGACCAGTTAGTTATAGTTATCATTCATCGGAATTTCTTGGTAAAATGTCGAGAAACCACTCAATATGGCCTGTAAATCGTTTAGCTATCTTTAATGGAGGTGACAAAATAATTTAGTGGTACTGAAAAATTTAGAGCTTTATAGAAGAAGGACACCTAGAGATTTTTCAAGAAAGATAAATAACCTATAGCCAACTATTGTCAATAAAATACTGTTTAGATTAAGCAGCGTTATGTTTTCATCATGACCAAGTCAACTCGTAAACAATCAAGCGCCAAGCGCTTGTGTCTATTTCGGAGGACAGCTGAGAACTGAACCAGAGCAATTTTCAAATGAGCGGCCCATTCGCTAAACCAAAAACTGAAAGGCAGTATTAGTAGTCAATAAAAAACAGGCGAACAATCCTGCAGTCAGCCAATTAAAGCTTCGTGCTCTCTGAGCCCATTAGCGGACGTAAAACTGGTTTATGGGTATATTTTCTCCACGCTAGTTTTTTCCTTAGTTCTCAAATCAAGCCCATTTCCCACCCCCCCCCCCCCCCCCCCCCTTCCTGCCACCCCAAAAAAACAACCAGTCCCTCCCCTCCTTAAATGGCCGTTGTGGAGAGACTCGGCACTTAAGTAACAGTTGCTGTTGTGGATAGATGGCTGTTGGCTAAAACAAACTGAGGTAAAGTTATTGAACCCGTAAGCCACCCCAATCGACCACTTATGGGGATGACGGCTTCATAATTTTCAATTGCGTTTTCAACCTCCTGTAACCAACCACTCAATGGATGGTCTGATATCTATTTTCGATGTATGTGCAATGCTGCTCACACACGTTTATTGATAACAGGGAACTACAAATGGAACTACAAATATATGGGAATATAGAAAATGCTGCACTATAAAGTATATTAACCCGGATTTCTTCTCGGAAGAAACCCCTGTGGTTCAATTCTCGTAACTGACCGCCTCCTGTAAATCAACCTCGTCCCCAGGGTGCTTTTCCCTGGCTTTTCCAAAGTCAGGGAGAAGGGCCCTGGGGACGAGGTTGCCTGTAAATCTTTGCATTTTGGGTGGTCGCTTACTGGTGGTTTGACCGTATTTTCATGTTTTTAATAATTTAGTAAGTAGTTTCCCTCCATTAACTATGGCATCTACAGGGTGTTTCAAAAGTTCGTTCCGATTTCTTATTCGCCTAAATTTCACTAATTATTAAAAAAAACCTTTTGTAAAACTTAGTATGTTATTCATTATTTATTTAACATTGAATAACTAAAATATTAGTGACCAGAATGTCTTCCTGTATGTTTTCTGACATTTTCTAAGCGGTGAGGTATAAAATGTACGAGCTCCCAAGGCGTGTCCAAAGTCACATTCTTCCAGCGGAAGCGTAGTCACAGTCTTAGCTCGTCCAGTGTTTTGGTTTTGGGGGCTGGATCTTTGTATGTTGTCTCGTCTACGATAATCCAGATGGTCTCTAGGGGGTTCACATCACATGAGTTTGCCGGCTGGTCCTCCTTTGGTATAAAGTTGGCAAATCCTTCTGACACCATGCTTGCATGAAGTGTGCACCGCCTTTTCCTCTTCAAGGCTTTCCAACTTTTTTTGGTAACTTATCCCCTTACCGTTGTGCTCGAAACTTTGATCGATAATGTGAAGTTGAAATTTTTTTACCTCTCTGTTTTGTGGAATTATTAAGCATATACTTACAGCTTTTTGACCACTCGTTCGGTCATCGTTCAGACTTCTTCAACAATTTGACTTTTTTTTGGACTGAATGGCCAGAGGACCATAAAAATAGATGCCTGAGCTCTAGCACAAACAGTGTAGGCCTTCATTTTCATGAAGGAGTAGAGAAAATGAAAGAAAACGATAAAAATACAAAAATAAAAAACCTACAAAATGGGCAGGAAAAGTATGGCGGGAAAAAGCTCGCGTACGTGTACAAATGGGGCAAAAATTAAAAAAAATTATAATTTCTTCAAATTCTAGTTTGAAATTGCTTTTAACGGTTATTTAAATATATTTCTTACCTGAATCAGTTTACATTTGCCTAAAGAAGCGTTAAATGCTTTGCGCAAAATACAATTTACAATCGGAGCGAACTTTTGAAACACCCTCTAGTTCGTGCCGAAAACTGTTTCTGTTTTAACTGCTTCTTCGTCACAATTAAGGTTCAAAATTACAATAGAATAGTTAGTATATAAAGCAAAGAAAATTTGGCTCAAGTTTTTAAAAATTCGACTGGAAGTTTAATGCAAGGATAAATTGTTGACTTTTCCGTGTGACTTTAGCAGCTGCAAGCATTGGTTTTCCAAATGCAGCTGGAGGAGAAAATTTCTACGTAAACAAACAATTTGCGAAAACTAGTGGAAATAAGTTGAAGTGTAATTATTGGTTTTAAGGCTTCTAAGCTATTAGCAAGTAACTGCGACTAGGGTGCGGTTTCCCAAGATCGAAGAACTGACACCAACACAAAGTCCATCGAACTGGTGAGGGGGAGGGGTTAAATCCTTCAATGAAAATTTTAACTTTTCAAGTACCAAATTATGTACTGGCTTCTTAAACTGGTTTTTTAGTATTATTTGGGAGGGGGAGGGGGGCATGATATGATCTAACCCTCTTTGGTAGAGATTTACGGGTTTAGTAAATCCTGCACTAGGCTTCCATTATTTAACAAGTTTAGCATGATCTGCAAGCACTATCCGACAATATTATCGTATTTAGTACAGGTTAAGACATGAAGCTCTTGATTTTGCTGAGTATATACTTTGCATCTTCTCTCAAGACCTTGGGAGGTACGGCTATAGTCTGAACAGATTTTTTATTTTGGGGGAAAAATATTTTTTGTTGTGGATTCTTCTCTCTTAACTGCTAGTGTTTACGTTTTCATTTTTTGTTGGTCTGACTGATTTGTTTAAGTTGAAAGCACGTCTGTCGGCAAAGTGCCAAAAGGTACGTATTTGCCAAGTTCCCTTCAGTCTCTTCCCAACTCAGCTGAGTTGAGAAGAGACTCAGTCTCCGAAGAAAGGATGAGTGGAAGTTTTCGATGCGAAGTTTTCTGGGGTCAATTAAATGGACAAGCGGTTTTGAGTTTGTACCTGTTTGACTTTTGATACCACCATCCAGTCACAATTAACGTATGTCCATAAAAACGATACCTAGAAAAGTTGCGAAGCTTTTTTCCCAAATTATTCTTCCATGTTGTTTTTTGAGTGTAGATTTCCCTTTGTTCTATTTTCTAATCACTTCATTGTTTACTTCAGATTTAGGCTGCCTAACACCATGCCCAAGACACCAGCAGATTAAATGCTTTGAAGACCCCCCTGCATGTTTAACCATCGTTCTCCACGCGTACGCTGCATCCCTTGCAACCGTCTGTGTCCCAGCTGATAAAGGATTGGCACCAGGAGGTTAACAGTCTCAGACGAGCTTCTTAAAAGGCGTTTATACACTGTAATAAGCTAGGAGTGTGAAATAAAAACAGAAGCAAACCCAGAAAAAATGTGGATAACGCGGTTGTTTTTCCTAATACAGTACACGACTTGACTTCTACTTTTCCGATGCCTGTAGTAATTTGTAACGTAGATCTCCCTAGCCAGCGTTTGAACAACTTGGGAAACTGGCCGTTTTAAAACGATAAAAACAAGAGTGAATAATGGCATGCAAGTGTAACAATGATGACGAATTATCGGAAAGTAGTTTGTACGAACGCGTTCATTTCGCTATAGAATTTGAATCAAAGCATCCCTTAAAATATGATTATGGTGCTTAAGGAGCATGGAATAAATAATTTTCTCTTAAAGGGTACATTGAAATGTTTTTCCTCGTAGCACTTAATACAGCAAAAGAATGGAACAGAGACAAAGGTAAACAGAGCTTATAGAGATGACCCATAAATCCCACTTAGCGTTAATCCTGCCAATCGTAATCAGGGAACCACGCGAGACAAAGAATTCAAAACAAATCTTTGGATTTCCTTGGGACACGAATCCACAGCCTCCGGTCTTCTGACTGATCTACAGAAGCCTAATTTATTTCATTATATTTATCATTATGAAGTATCAAACGTAATGATGCAAACTGTCAAGAACGTAGGGTGCAAAGCGTACAGGCTATGAGGTCTAAAAGGATCAGCTGGTTTCTTCGGTTCTTCTCTGGCTTCGGGTAACAAAGAGTTGCCTAGGGTAGCCAAGGAACACTGTTTGTTTGATTTCCTCTCCTTAATATCTCGAGCACCTTCCTTAAAAATTTTTTGCTGGCCCCAACATTGCACATTTCTGGATCAGTTTCACAGGGATTTCAACATCAATAACCTCCAATTTTTTTTTCAAAAAACCTGGTACTGATCGTAATGCCCCCATTACCAGCGGAATCACCTTTGCCTTTACATCCCACATTTTTCAAACTTCTCTCGCAAGATCTTGATATTGAAAGACTTTATTAATTCCTTAATTAACATGGTGGATTAAAAATTCTAGCACTGAAATTAAAGCGACTGACAGATGAACTACTACTATAGGCGAATCTTTAATTTCTTTACAGTTTTTGCCTCACTGACATATGCTCATCATTATCTGACGAAGCTAATAAAATAAAACTTCCGAATCAGATACTGAAATAACATAACAATTTCAGTCTGAGTCTCTGAAAATTTGAGCCTGACGAGCCTTCCTTTAAAGTTTTGAGATCAATTTGAGTATGCAGTAGCCATTGTACAGTTAAACAAGCTACATGTAGGCTATGCCAGACCTCTCTTACTTCGTCAAGTTTGATTTTCACCCAAATCGCAAGTAAATTGGTACGAGTTTTGTTTTCTTTAATTTGGCGTGATCGCCTTTCAAGTTAAATGTAAGGACGACATTTGACTTTTTCGAGTGATTTCAGCTGCATTGAAGTGCCATATCCACCTTCAATTTGTAATTTACATTAAACAAAGTTTTTAGAAAATAAGACGAAATAAAGGTTTGTCGAGACTCTTCACAAGCTATCGGCAAGTAACTACGATTGGGTGAGGCTCTCAAAAGACGGTAAATTACACCATCATATAAGTTAACTGTAATTTCTTTTAAGCAAATAATTAGTGCTCACCCTACAACTTGAGGACGGCAGAGTTCGCCATTCCCAGATTAAGGACCAATAAATATGGTAAACACTCGCTCACCTACCTGGGACCAAAGTTGTGGAATAAGCTACCAAGCGAAATCAGAACTCTCCCATCATTATTTATTAGTTTCAAAAATTGTATTCGTAAATTTGATCTAGGTGTAATGATAGACGACGACAATTGCTCCAATTGCATCCTTTGTAATTCTTAATCTTTTTAAATCAATTATTTCATTAGTTGATAGTTAGTACGTTTTTAACTATATTATATTGTTAGGTAACTATATTATATTGTTAGGTGTCCCCAAATAGTAGAGGGGTTCTTAACCCCATCGGCTAGACATTCCAAGACACATTAATAAAGTTTTATGTATATATATATATATGTATATAGTCTCGCTTGCTTTTATAGCGGCGAGGCTCTAAAATTGCAAGCGATTCTGAAGAATATTAGACCGTCGATAACGTAGAAAGTAAGAAACGTTTAGCGAGGAAATCCTTTTTTTAGGTAGAATTAAACGCCTTCTCACTTCTTAGCTAATCTCTAAGCAAGCATGACATAAATCGTTTTTAAAAGCGTTCTCGTTTAACCTAAAACTGCTCGAAAATATCATTTTATTTCATACAGGTAACAGACATGAAGTTCTTGATTTTGCTGAGTATACTTTGTATCTTCTCCCAAGACCTTGTGGAGGTACAGCTTTTAACAGAAACATATAACCCTCTTAGGATTATATGCTTCTGCTATTAATCAGTAACTGGTTCGCGCTTTCCGATGAATGTTAGTATTTTGGATGATTTAGGGCGTTCTCCTTGCGTTTAACTATTAGCTTAAATAAAAAAAATCCTAAATACCTTAATTATTTGCTTTTTCTCGTTGTGGTTTGTTCTTGCTTTTTTGCCGTTCAAGTTGTGCTATTCCACTTATAGAGCGTATTCACATGACGTCACGGCAGCCATATTGGTGTTCGAAAACAATGAAACCGTGGCCATATTGGTGTTGCAAACGAATCCTGTGGGAGTTGGACTCTTTTCTTGTGTAAAAAAAATTCTTTGTTCCCATAAATTTGCTGAATGCTGGACACGTGAGTGAATACGCTCTCTTTTGTTTCCATAAATTTAATTAGAATTAAACTTTTTGTGTAACTTTCTGCTGTTTGTTTGAATGTTTGGTTTTTTTGTTTGTTTGTTGTCGTTGTTGTTGTTTCTTTTTTTTTAAATATCAGGGCAACAGAGAACACTAGTTATCCCAATCCTGTCAAAATCGAGATTCCAATACTTCAAATGCTGTCCAGATGTTTATGTAGGCTTGGTACAAAAAAGGTTTTATCACTTGACATTTTTTTTCGAAGAATCTAACACAGTTGCTTTCTTTTTATTTTGGATGAACTCAGGTCACAGGAAGGGAACTTTTCTGTAAGTTATGTTTTTTTCTTCTGAAACACATATTGAACATTCCTGAAAATCCTACTAACAAATCTCAACACATCTCTGTGGTGTAGAGATCGTAACTGCCACTTGCAAAAATAGCAGGGGCATTTGGAAAATTGTGCGTACCTCTGAAAAAATCTTCGCAAAGTCCCTGTAAACTCCAAGGAACTCTAAATAGTTCGTTAAAGCAATACATTCCTATCGTACTCTGCAATCCGTTCACGCATACCTCTTCCCGTTTTGCCAATGTATACTTTACAGCATTCCCAAAGGGAACTGCTCCACCTGCACGAAAAATTGGATTCAGGGCAAAAATGGTGCAAAAAAGTGCAAATTAGGGGGTAATCAAGGGCAACGATGGTCAATACCGCATTTGCATGCCAGTTTACATGGGGTAGTAAATTCGAGAGCTTGATTTAACCGTAATTTGCACTTTTTTGCACCAAATTTGCACTGAGTAAATTTGGTGTAAATCAAATTTTTCACACAGCCAGCATTTTACGTCGCACTAAGTGTGATCTAATTGTAGTGTCCAACTTGAAAACAGATCGTATGCCATGCTGTTGTAGGCAACGATAAACTGCCTCAGGTGACCCTTAAATGTATGGCAGAATCGTAGATTGTAGATTTAATTTCGGTTGTAGGTTCTTTATCAGATGTCTGGTTTCTGGATTACTTACGTTAGCAACAAACGAGTACTGGTATCCGTCGTTAGAGATAAGATATTGAGAAATTCCGTTTTTGCAGGCTTGTTCGTTTGTTGGTTACTTGTTGGTTTTTCTTTCACATAGATTGTCCCAATTGCACAAGGCAAGCGCAGTGTTATGCGGATCCTTGCATGTCTTACCCTTGTGGAGCGCCAAGTACAGTGTGCAAGCCTTGCTTCTGTATGGGCTGTGACTCATACACTTGTGATGAGCGGCCACTAAAAGAATAACGCGCACACATTCCAATTTAAAGCGATCTTAAGTTGGCACTGCGGACCAGCCACAATCACAGTTATACATTTAATCTGTAATCAGGAAAATACTTCTTATACTCATTAAAATGTTTATGATTTAATGAATGCAATAAAGGTGTCCATAAATATATTAAGTTTCTTTTATTTATTTACATATTTATTTCGTTGTTGCTGTTGTTGTTCTCAATAGTCCATTTTACAGTTGCGGGTGCAAACGAGGCTGAAGTTGACCTTGTTTTGATACAACCCTTATCCTCCTTTATTATGTAAATCATATTGCTCTTATGCTAACTGGTATTCTTTTTTTAGCATGATTTTCATAAGAAAAGGAAAGAGGTTTGTATCAGAACAAGGTGAATCTCAGCCTCACTTTCATTCAGAGGCTAGGGTACTAAGCTCATAACTGTAAAATGGTTTATTGCTGTTTCATTTCCAACAACTCCTCACCCTCCCCCAAAATACAAACATGACAGGATGAAGTTTTGTTTCGAAGGTTGTTGTTCAAAAGATTGTGAGTGGAAACGAAACCAAGTGAATATCACTGGAATGTTGTTTATGAATCGCTTTTTTTTCTGGCCGAGAATAGAAATAGCGAAGGTTGCATTCTTAGTTTTCGTACTCTGTAATAGCTTCTTTGAACGACGCAAATTGGAATGCGAGGTTTATACTCTTTTGTTTAGTCTTTATAATCCACAGCAGAAAGTAACCACTTACAGTTACAGAAAATGAATTGAGGCTAAAAATCGCAATAAATTAATACGATCACTACTGATTATAACACGCCATTTTTCATTACGCGCAAACTATTTGAAAGATGAAATCGACTCCGACATTAGCAATGATGTCGCAATGTGTGGTACGCAAGATACTCAAGATACTGATCTGCTGCCTTTCTTTCAGCTGTTCTTTCAGAAAAGAGAATCTCTTACTCATGATCGTCGCTCATCAGATATTGTGCTTGTGATTATTCCGTTTTACACTAACCATAACTGAACAACAACCCGTCAGAGTTACTTGTCATTACCTGCTTGGAACAGATTTTCATTCTAGTTATCATTCATAGGAATTTCTCGGTAAAATGTCGAGAAACGACTCAAAATGGCCTTTAAATCGTTTAGCTATATTGAATAGAGGTAACAAAATAATTTAGTGGCAGGTGTCCGACTTCTGTAAAGCTCTTTTTCAGAAGCCAACTATTGCCAATAAAATACTGTTTAGATTAACCAGCCTTATGTTTTCATCATGACCAAGTCAACTCTCAAATCAAGCGCTAGTGTCTATTTCGGAGAACAGCATGAGAACTGAACCAGAGCAATTTTCACATGACCCAGTCGCTAAACCAAAAACTGAAAGGCAGTATTAGTAGTCAATAAAAAACAGGCGAATAATCCTGCAGTCAGCCAATTAAACCTTGGTGCAATGGCATGAAGGTGACGATAAGCTCGGCGGATGATCCCAGCTTTGGTTTAGAACTGATTGGACTTTTCTTAATCATTCCTACAGGCTTGCTATGAGCAGGTGGCAATGGAAACCAAATCAATAACCTAAAGTTCCATTCACAACGAGGAAGTTCTTTTAAGAATTCGACATTTAAGGAGATTTGAAGTTCAAGTATCGGCACTTTTAGAGGTACAAAGATTATCTTTGATGCCATGTTCTTATTCCGCAAACATAAGCACTGAGAGTTAACGGGGGTGACTATTATAGTAAACTGTTTTAATCTAGTAAATAAATAATAATTTCCCTCAAACTCTATTTTTCTAACTTTATTCATATCTCCTAAATTAGTTCTATTTTTTCCAAAACTAAATAAACAAAAAGTTTAATTCAAAGAAAGGCCTAATGAAACGGTGTTAGTCATAAGGAAAAATGAAGGACTTTGGTATCGCTAAATCGAAAATCCTCTACTATACGCGTTCTTTATTTTTATGTCATTAAATTATATACACAGTTACGTATTGGGGATCACTCGAGGTGTTAACACAACACCATTTTGTGAGGGTACCCTTGCACTAATTCTCGGACACCAAGGGTGGACAGCCCCTAAGTCATCCTCGTCCCCAAGGCATTTCCCTGGGGACGAGGATGCCCCAAAGTACCAGTAACCAGCACGTCAGTCTCGTTATCTTGGGGAGCAAAAAACCAGAATGGTTCCAGTGATTAAAAAAAGGTAAGAATCACGACAAATGAAAGATGCACAAAAGCATAGAGACAAAGAAATGCACACCCACGGTTAAATGCCAGTATTAAATATTCGAAGCGACACAGGAAGATACTGTATATAAAAAATAACGCGAACCTAAATCGTCAATTGTCTTTTTTGTCATTTGGTGTGGTGTCGAGAATTCATTACATTCGAGAATCTTTAGCGTGTACATCATTTTTTCTCCTAGTCAAGTAATGACTCACTTTTCGATTTGACAATCAGCAAAAGCCGGCTATCTTAAACTTTCATAGCACTCACGCGCTCTCCTTGACACTAACGTGCTGTCCGCCAGCGGATTTGTGGATTCCAGCCACTGCGGAAAAGCGAACAACTAAACGATAAGATTAACCAGGTCCTGATCGCACTTCGCGGGTATAGCTTTCAACTAACAAGCTACTAGTAGGAAGAAAATGTTCTGAAAAAGCAATAGATTTCCTAATTAAATAAGGTAGTTCAACTATAGTACTTCTCGCTTGTTGAAATCTGGCGGACCGACAAACAATCCGCTGACCATAAACATTCCCCAGCGAAGGGTTTTAATTGTGACAATATGATACCCTGGATCCACCCTTGTGGCAACAGTGTTTAACTGATTGTTTCCAAAATTCGCTTTGGAATCGACGTAAATTGCTTGATCCTTGTTATCATCCAGCCACAACTTTGCCTTACCACCGTAACCAGATGTGTGAGCCACAACAATCACTGACCGAGATTCAGGCATAGTCTGGGAATTAAGCGGCGGGACAAGAATACGCAGCTTAAGGATTGAATGATCGTTCCACGCAGTCCAGCCTCCTTGGGCGTCGGTGCGCAAATCAGTTTTATTATTGCCATCAGAATACTGCCCTGTTTTCGAGCCTCCTTTTTGATAAAATCCTTTGCTTCCAATAACGTCGAGCTTGAGATTTGAGCGTTGACGAGACTGATAAACATCGGGCGTCAACCCGGTCCAACACAATGGATCACTCAAAGCCTCAGTTTTACGTTTTAAAAAGAAAAGTTCCGGTAAAGCTGAAGAGGCGATTTCCTTTGCGTTGACGTCGTTTCTGACGTCATTGATTACCTCTTTGAAGACACCACGCACATGTTCGATAATCATCATGGCAACTTGGGCATGCGCTTTGATACCAATATGGCGGCCATCCGAGCCTGCCAAATTAATGACTGCTGCCTCCCATCCGTCGTCTTTCTTGCGACACAGAACCTCTTTCAAACTGAATGAGGATATTCCATAGTGATGAGCAAGCTCAGTTTGTCTAAAATTCTCGAGATTAGTGCACAGGGGATTAATGACCTTCTGAGTTGTCGGGTCAAGACCTAAGCCACTGACCAGATTAATGTAGAATACTGCTGGCGCTGATGGATATGAGAGGACTTGACGAGTTAGTTGTTCCAGGGGCTCGGCCTTGCCACGGATGTTGAAATTAATGGAAGCTTCGATCAAAACAATATCAATGTCTAGGTCTCTTGGGATAAATGTTTTGTAGCAAAACGCGAACACGTAACTGCCCGTTCCGCCGATAGTCACTTCATGTTCCTTCATAAATGCGTTTGTCGCTTTGGCAATGGTGTCATTCCACCATTTCGTGAAAACTTTAAAGTATAAACCATCCAGACTTCCCTCATCGACACCTAACTTTCCTCCAGCGCTGTTCGAGCCCCCAACAATAACAACGTTGATTTTTTTACCCGCTAAGGCTTTTAAAAGAACCCGTTTTAGACGAGAAGCTTTACCTGCTTGAATAGCCTTTGACATTGAATCGCTAGTGAGTTCCAAGTCACTTAATTCACTCCACCTTGATCTATAGGTCCACTGTGAGAATGGGTCTTCCTTTAAGAGCTCTCTAACGTTCACTGTATTGTCTAGTACTAGTACCGGGTTCAATGCTTCTGAAATCATTGTCTCCTTTTCATCTTCATGATCCCTTGCACTGGACTGTGAAGCCACCCTGATAATGTAATTTTCGGCCACAACATCGGCGCTTTCGATTCCTTTAAGGTAGGAAAATCCCTTCAACAACGCCAAAATTATAAATAGGAAATGCGAGAAATTCGCAGAGGGACTCATCTTTCTCCTTTTTATCTTAATAAGGCACTTGAAAATATGACAAAAAGAAAAGAAAATGGTTCAATGGTCACCAAAAGGAGGCGTGTGACCCGTAAAATCTTCACTTCAGAGCTTTTTCTTGTGGTCAATTAATTGTACGCGCTTGACTGTTAGTACCATGTGAAAACGTCACTCTTCAATTAATCATTCATGTCTTTCAAAATACTAATTAGCTTAAGAGATTAAAATAAAAAATTAAGCCGTGAAACTTACGAACTTGATATTTAATGACTCTAACTCAAAGGTGTCCTTCTTAGAGGAGCTTCATTGATTGTAAAGGTCTACCCCGCATACATACAAACATAATTAACTCTTTCATTCCCATTAACAGCCAAAGAACAGAATTTACAAAAAAATCAAATTTCTTTTTGCCAAATTCCCCATCCCCACTGTAATACTGTGCAAAATTTCTCTCTTGGAAACACTATAGGATTTTATCCACACATTAAACAATCTCGACCCAGAGTTCTTCTGCGCATGTAGAGAGAGACCCAAACCCGTAAGCACTGGGGTCGGGAATGCACAGGCAGCTGATGCACATGCGTATTTCATGCTATTTCTTAGCTGGTCTAGCTGCATTCTCGTCCCCAGAGCCACTAGGCTTAATTATAAATTTGTTACCGGTCTGGCTGATTTGCACATCACAAGACACAGACTACCGCTTGCTATTAATGGGCTTGATTTGATTACACAGCCCTTTTACTCCAATAGCCCTTGTAAAGACGAGACTATTTGTCATGTAAACTGTAGGGACACACTAGTTAGGGACACGGTCAGCTATGGGACCGCGCTGACCTGGGCACTACTTTTTCCAGTTTGAAAAACGTTTACCTCTTAGTTTACCTCCACGCGAAATCAGATGAACGCGTCGGATACATCTAGAAATCCGCTTCAATCTTGCCTAGTGTTCATTCGATCCTCGATCTTTTACAGAAAACCTCTTTTAGAGCAAACGTTAACTCATCCTACGTCATTATTTTATCATATTTGGTTAAAAACAGTATCCAAAGAAACATGAACAGAAGAGGTGAGAAACGCATAGGTGCCGGGCGGAAGGAATCGCCTTCGTTTGCCAAAATAACAAGAGCAGTTAATCAGTAACATTAGCGAGGAAATAATCGTTACATATATTTGGAAAATCGATGGAAAAGGTTACATATGTTTGGAAAATCAAGCTTTATTCGACTATGATTTATGCAGACTCCGTGTCATTTCTCACCTCCACTGATGATCGAATTCAAAAGTATTTCGCCGATGTCAGTGACTTTCCCTGGATAAATCCATCGGTGAATTCTCTATAGAGGGTCTCAATGGGGTGGTAGCTTTTACGGTTATCGGCTAAAATTTTGGTTCTTTTACGGCTATCGGTTAATTTTTTTCAGTTACGGTTAACAAAAAAGTTAAAAATTAACTTCTTTTGTTTCAAAAAGTTAAATATTAATCAAGCTGTATTTTTTGTATCTTTAAATCAAAATAAAGGTCTTTGGATCATCTCGGGATGAAACAACCTATTCTTTTGAAAAATTTTAACATTTGATAGATCATACTTTTTATAAAGTATTTCTCTGCTAATATAATTTTACACATAGAAATGTCAATAGTCAATTTAAAAATAATCTTTGTGAAAAAGAAAAAGCAGACACGCAAACGCCCAACTCAAGGCCAGGGCGCGACATTCATTATAACAGAAATGGCCGTCTTCACAATAAAGACGGATTATTTGTGTGAGACGGGTTATCCGTTTGATGATTCGCGTCAGATAGGTAATACTTTTCAATTCGAAAATGGAATAGTTTTAATTTTGAGTGAACAATCCGCCTGACTTTATCCATCAATTTCGACGGACAGTCTGTCTGTGGAGAGGGCGCGACTGTACACAGGCTAGCCTGAGACGGATAATCCATTTCTAGCTCTGGCGTGAAAACGACCTATAACAAAATTCTCGTGTCCAGTGTTTTTAATGATAGCGAAGGACTGTATGGAACGACTGCCTGCCGTTGCCTTGTCCGTGGGCCTCATTATTCCGCCAGGCTAATGCGTTTCGGGTCACGTGGTCCATGCGAGTTCGCCACCAAAATACCTTGACCGAGATTGCGTGGGAAGACGCCGTACAGGGACTGGGCATGGCAATGTCTACCGTAGCGTCAGAGGAAAACAGGGAAATGTTGTTCATCGGCAACGTGTTTTACAAACAGTGACATCTCTGCGTGTTGTTTCACTAGTGTTTCAAGGGCTCGACCTCCTGAAAATCGCAAATATTAATCCCCAGCAAGAAGCCACACTTTCGCTATGGAAAAAATTAGTTCCCCGAGAGAGCAGCGAAAATGGAACCTAGGTCTTGGTCAACACCTAAAAGGCGCTTCGCCTAACGTGCGTATGGAGTCACACTAGCCGGGAAATAAAAAAACGCAACCATAAGTGAGGGAATCTAGGGAAAAGTTTCTTTTACGGTTAACTCTTTTTTACTCTATTTACGGCTAACGGTTAAAATTTTTCAATTTTTACGGCTATCGACTAAAGTTTTGGCCGTTTTACGCCTATCGGTTAACCCCATTGAGACCCTCTCTATAGTCTATAAAAAAAAATGAGTGTTCTGCTATGGCTTAGGGTATATAATCAAGATTTCGGCTTGTAACTAGTTTAACTCCACAAGATTTGTTTAGATATTCCGGATGCGAATCTCCCTATCCGTTTCACGCGCGTGGGAATTCTTGTTGGGGGTGTGCCGCCCGGTTCTCCAAATCCTGATCCTATTTCAGACAGAAAAATGTAATTTTTCACACCCGTTTTCAGACGTGGCCTCTAGGAAATTATATCATTGGTTGTCTTTACACTAGGCTATTAAGTAAGACTTAAGAGCTGCTAAGTTTTACTTAACCAAAAATTTGTGTGTGAAGGCCTATCATTAAAGTCGGAAAGTTGAAACGATTCAAGAAAGTTTCAAGCGACTTGAAAACCATCGTTAAAACCGACTTAACTGACTTGCGGTTACTTGAGATTTGAGAAAGGCGAAATATGTCAATCAATCTTAATTATGTTGCGTGGGAAAATAGCCTTAAGTTAACCTGAAGTAAAACAGAATCCGTTGTGTGCGAAGCTTGAAATAATTAAATTTACTTGTATTGAAATATTTCTTAGCTTATTTAGGCTCTAGTGTAAAGACTACCATTATTACTTAGATTCGCATATTTTTTGTTCTTTGTTAATCATTTTGAATTGAAACGTAGTTCACTCGAAAACCATATCCAATTCCTGACCAAAATGGGCGAAGTCTATACCCGTTTTTAGACCAAAACGGCGCAAGAACCCTACCCTTTTGGGCAGCACATTCCTATTTGGCTTATATAAGGGAGTACCCTCCCGGGCATGTAGAACAGGCAGTGTTTTCTTGCAATTTTCAGGTGATTGAAGACAAGTGTGAAGCTGGCATAGAGATCCAGACATGCCATGTGTGGCTCACACATGCCTTTGCCTACCTGAAAAACGGGAAAAAAGTCCCTGCCGTCTGAGGAAGAGGGTGCTAATAATAAAATAGTATTGTCTTAATATTTATGAATTGATATGGGGTCAAGATTCTAACTCTAGCATGCAAATTAATGCACACTGTGTGCTTCTGTGGGTATAATATTACACAAGAAAATCTATTGTCAACTTGAAAAAACAGATTAGAGTCACTTGACTGTCTTGATTTCTGGTGAAAAGATACCTTGACCGCATGAACGTGACCCCCGGCTACTTTCATTGGAAACAAAAGGAAAACAGAACCAAAAGAACTTCCTAACTGTTCAATTCTACTACAGGCTGCTAACTGCATATACTGGTACCCACAGACTTTGAGACAGCCCTGTTTATGGACCACAAGAAAATAAACTCTTCAAGTTCCACTGTCCTACTACAATGCACACAATGGCACATACTGTTCAATAGACCTTTTTACCGATATGGTGGCCATATTGCATTTTATTAGATTTAAGGAGGGTTATGGGATACCCAGGGGGCACTCACTCAGTATTTACGTGCGCTTTTTGGGAAAAAAGAGAACTTCACTGTATATTTCTTGGGAAAAAGGCGATTAGTATTACATCCAAACATGGCTCAATGACCTTTTTTTCCCATTACAATCTTTTTCTAGGAAAATTTAAAGAAAAATTGGCCCGAAAAGCGCACTTAAATCCTGAGCGAGTATATCAGATCATGCTCGTGCCCCCTGGGCATCCCATAATACTCCTTAAATCCAATTAATTCAATATGCCACTGTATCGGTAAAAAGGTCTATTACTGAAGCAAGACATGTACCTGTTGCAACACCCTATTGATATTGAAAGCATAGCCTGTATTAGTAGTGAAAGTTGGAATGACAACAAGAGAAATACTTGCTACTCAGGTTACTGTAATCAGCGGTGTCAAAGGCCAATAAGGTTGAAAAATTCTTTATTGTTATGATTATAATAATTCTTTTATTATCAGCAAAATTTAAAGCTAAGCTTACTAGGTAGTAGCCTGAGAAAACAACAGACATATGGTGACGCTACCACTGGTTTCCCTGCCAAATGACGTTAGAGATTCGAGCGCAGAAATTCCATACTGATGATGCATCACTACCCAGATCTGGGTAGCGCTTATGATTGGTTGAATCAAATTTCACACATGGCACAACGAATCAGAAGCACTACCCAGATCTGGTTAGTGACGTGTCATCAGTATGGAATTTCTGTGCTCGTTTCTCAGACGTCATTTGGCAGGGAAATGAGTGGTAGCATCACCAAATGTTGGCTGTTTTCTCAGGCTAACTAGGTAGAATATAACAAATTTTAAACTAATTCGACATGCATTAATAAAACTGACCATTTGCTGCTTATCAAAAAACTAACATATGGTTAGGCTTTTGTACATTATGCTTTTGCTTCCCTACTAAAATGCTCCACCTTAATGCTCCATTTTTCCCACTAAAATGCTTGGTCTCCCCAAAAAAGTCACTAAAATGCTCGGATAATGCTCATTATACAAACGGTTTTTTAAATTAATTTCAAAGTTTACACTTACAAAAACGTGCAAGTGTTGCAAGTAACAACGACAATGTGTACAAGTTCATAAATACAGCCAAAAAAACCAGCTGTATTAGGTTTTTTGTGAATTTTGAGTTTTAGTCTTCATTTTGTTTAAAAAAGCGGGAGCTCATGGGGCATGGGCTCCTGAAAAAAGTTAATTTCTACTCTATTTTCTCGGAAAAATTAATTTTCCGGGGAAAATGCCACTAAAATGCTCCAATAATGCTCAATGCTTTTGCCTCACTAAAATGCTCGCATAATGTACAAAGGCCTACATTTCTGGTATAGGCTAAGGGTTCCTCGGTCCCAGCCGCACACCCCTACCCAAACATTTCTAAAGTACCTCCCGGTGCCATAGGTCAACTGAGGCTCACTACTTGTAAGCCAGCACCTAGTAGGAGAAATTGCAAAAATTAATTATCAACCCCACTCCATGATTAATCATACTATGTACATCATTCTTGTTCCTCAGAAATCACATCCTTGCCGTGAATAGTCTTGTAATGTTTCCTCAGTGAACTTGGATCTGTATACCTTTTAAAACAGTTTGCCACTTTGCAGTGATATGGTTTGGTCTCTGAATGTGTCCGTGTGTGTTTATACCTGTCACTTGAATTAGAGTACCTTTTATTGCAACCCGCCACTGGACAGACATAAGGTTTCTCTCCAGTGTGCGACCGTGTGTGAATTTTTAAATTTTCTAGTCGTGAAAAGCTCTTGCCACAAGAGTCATGTGTACACGTGTGGGGTCTCTCACCGGTATGTGTTCTCATGTGTATTAACATTTTGTACCGGGCATTGAAGCCCTTTCCATTACGGGGACACCCCTGCCATAAACAACAGTATTCACTGGCTTCTGTCCTTATATGGGTATCATTGACATGAGTGACAAGATCCTCTAGAGACAAGAAGTGATGACAGCAATTATCCCATTTACATGAGTGAAGTTCTGGCAAAGTTGGCGAAAGTGGAGATGTCATACCATGGGGCAAGACTGACACTATTTGGCCTTGGGGGCTTACTTGCTCCGGATCAAAAATTTGCCGCAAGTAGGTTAGACTAGACGGATTCGTGACCACGACATCTGTTGCTGCTGGTGATGAGTTCTTGTCAGATGATTTGCTTGTCTGAATGGCCTCAGCTGTTGTAAACTAGCAAAGAATAAACAAAACACATAACTGACTGACTTTGTCAACAAGTTATTATTAACAAAATTCATATACAAATTAGTGGAAGGGGAATGAAAAAGAGACGATATTATGGTAACATGACATCCTGACATCAAAACACTCCAAAGGGCTATTTCAAGGAACCCCCATACCTGAAGGCCATTATTGATCTTGAATCAGGCAGGAAAAATATACATATAAAGCACAACAAACGTGAACCAACTTGAGAAGAGTCTGTATGAATTATGGTACTTTCCAAAAATACTCTGATTTAAGAAAAGAAAGCAGTGGAGATGAGGTGGGCTCTCTAGAAAAATGCTGGGACTCTTGGGATAAAAATTTCATGCCTTTTGCTTGAATAAAAGTAGGTGGGTATAGGTCAGACACTACAGTCAAACCTCCCGTAAGTGACCACCCAAAATGCAAAGACTTAGTGGTCGCTTAGGGAAGGTGGTTGTTTACAAGATTCAAACCACAGGGTGCCTCCGTTCGAAGAAGAGGTCCAGGTACATCTACTTAATGGAAGATAATTTATTGCATGCAATGTCTAAGTTACGACATGTGTTGTTACATGTTGTCACTAAAGTTCTTCATATCTTCATACTACACACAGCGAACATACAGATCAGAGAATGCGTCAAGTGGTCGCTTACAAGAGATTAAAAGCAATGGAAAATCATTAACTGTAAGGCCCAAAAGTGGTCATGGTCACTTACAGGAGGTGGTCGTTTACTAGAGGTTCCAACTGTAAGGCTTTGACTGGGAAAATTTTGGTGTTTTGGATGGGTGGATGTTTATGGGAGGTGGTCGCTTACGAGAGGTGGTTGCACATGGAGGTTCGACTATAAGAGTTTCTTTCATGACTCACCACAACACAAGGTTCCAGAACTTCTCTATCCTCTCCTTTTACCATTAACAATTCCTCTTGACTTTCCTGTTCATGCAGTTCACCAGTGAGAAGTTCTGATGTCCCTTGAACATGCGTCAACACACAAGGCAGTACAGAAGAAGTTAAGACAACTGGCTGATGAAGAAGCCCTACAGTTGAACTGATGGTGGGTGAATCAGACAGCAGGTCAGATGACACAGGTGTGTCTGACAGACAGGGTGAGCTTTCCAAGTCACCTGCTGAGGCAATGGTTTCTGCTTCATTAAGAACTGACTGACTGTGAAGAACAGAATCTTCTGCAGATAGACTTGTTATGACAGAGGTGACATCACCCTGGTCTAGCATTTCAGAGACAGATGTTACAGCTAAGGCATTGGCAGTGCATTTTTCAAGTTGCACTTCAACCCGAACTTCTTTTTCCTCTTCTTTCTCTTTGTCTAATTTTGAGTATTCTTGGTCACTACTGTCCAATTCATCTGACATCTGTCAATTAAATCACATCATATGTGAGGTGAACACAAAAATGTTATACAATGCTGCATGACAAACCATTTCCGTAGGATTGTTGTTAAAAGCTGTCATTGAGTTCAGCAGAAGTGGTATTTACTATGGCCTCCTGCTAATAATAATATCAAATGAACGTTAAAGGTGAAATTTGAATTCGGCCAGTATGTTGATTTTTTTTAACCTAGGTAATTTTTAAGGTACAGTTAATTTTTGTAGTTATGCAGTAAGCCTGTTAGGGGGGCTACCAATGTGAATGAGTGGTCACCCAAAGTTGAGCACTGAGAAATATTCATGTATTATGGATAATTATGGTACCAAGTTCACTAAATGAATATTTCAATTTGTTCTTCATAATACTTGTAAGCCAGGACATTTATATAAGGAATAACACCCTGTTTTATATGGAAAAAATGATAACAGGGTCACCCTCCCAGCCGAGTCAAATCTAACAAGCGTTTATGTGAGAAAACAGTTAACCCCTTTGCCCAAACCAACAGCACTTGCCCATGCTCTGATTGTCTAACACAGTGCTCATACATGCTCTTATTGGCTTGCCAATGATTCTGTTGACCTAGCTGGGAGAGCCAAGGCATTTATATGGAGAAAAATGTGCCTTGCTAAGGACCCTACCATCACAAAAGGGTAACCCAGTTATGGGAGTCACCTTTCTAGCCAAGCCAATTTTTTTGTTTCTCACGTAAACTGTTAACCATGTTTGTTAGGAAATGTATCAAAAGTTGGTTTGCCCAGGGGAGCTTGGGTAAGAAGGTGACCCTTCTACATGTACACGAAATGACCTTTCTCCATATAAAGGGGGCATAAGACTTCATTTATGGTGAACTCCTATCCTCAGAGCAAACTTTGATTGCAGTCAACTTCAGCAACATATCACTGGTGCTCTCAAGTTTGGGATTGACTTGTAATAAAGTGTCTACACCTGAGTGAATGAGTGAGTGAGTGATAACATAAAACTTACAACTCTGCTTTGCATAACCTATAAGTCAAAAAAATGAATTCTGAGTTTAATTCCCCTTAATAGAGTGAGACTTTAAAAAATTACAGCATTTCGATTAATTTATGTTACTTTTGCTCCTGCAAATGTGTTTAAGAGAAAAACCCGAAAATCCAAAAATCCGATTATGTTATTGAATAACACGGCTTATGACTTTCAATCTTTTTAAACCAAGAACTTAAGTCACAAGCTTAATGAAGTACAAGAATTTTAATAACCAAGCACGACATATAAAAAATACGAATTCCTCTTCAATGTGTCATCTATAAACACACATGGAAATGATACATATGATGCAGAACTCGAATTTTCGAATTCCGATTTACTATAACACTGCCTATACTTCCAAAACAATTTGCCGTTAATAAAATTACGGTATTGGATGTAACAACGGCCATACATTTCACTCCTGTCTATAAAGTCTAATCACGCACATCAATGCTATTCACATTGACCTGCAAAACCTATCTCAGATTAATTTGTCAAATTTAAGGCTCAACAATGCAATTATCCGGCTAGAAATTCCCGGGTGAAGATGTTTTTAGCGATCGGTATCTCTTAAAACTTTGATTGATGGGAAATGACATTACTACTGCAGGTAAGCTTAATCTATTCCCACAGTACGTCGTTTAAAATGTCCACTTTTTGATCACGCTATTCCAAAGTTTGTGGTCAGAATTTAAGATCTCTCCAAAGGAAGGCTAAAACTATAGCAAAATACTTAAAACGTTAAGGCACTTACCGCGAAACGCTATAATTTGACGGAAATTTGAAGTCTAATCCTTCTAATACATTCCCCCTGTGCAGAACAGAACATAGCTTTTCAAGGCTTGGCAGCCGCGCCTTCCTCTTATCACGTGCGTGTTGTCCCCGCGAGCGCCCACGCGAAGTGAACATTTGCCGAGGCTCGTCTTTCTACTACCGTATTCGAGCCTAATGCAACCTAAGAAAGGCACAATAAAAATATCTCCAAATAAAACTCTGCAATCTTTTATAAACGTGTTGCATCACCAAAGACGCATGTTCCGGTTACAGCTGCAATTGTACGTTTTAACCATAATCCGTGTTACACTGCGTAGAATACATAAACCTTTTGGAGAAAGTCCACATTTTGTAAGTCTAAATATACTGTTCTTAGTAAAGGGTACAAAGAAAGTCAGTTTTATAAGTTTACAGTGATTGTAGCAAATGAGCCATACACTAATCAATTGTCCTTGCAAAAATCGACTTGGTTTCTCTCTACTTCCTTTTACTTTGATACCACAGTATTTTTTAGAGGTTCAATTGATCAAAAACACTCTTAAACAAACGAAATTTTAAGACAAAACAGTGAAATCCACTCAGCCTTCGCTTGTTCTCATTGGCCTCCATGACTTCCTGATCTTTTCAAACCGTATGGCGCATGCGTGAAGCGTGGAAGCGGGAAACATATGTTCGGTCTCAGTCTTTTTCGTCCGAGTCGGCCGTCAAATATCTCCACGTCGGGCGAAGAAAGATTCAAATATTCCCTCCCCGGGAAAACAAGATCAGTCAATTGCCCTACCCCAGAGACAACAAAGACAATCAAATCCCCACCCCATGCCCTCCCCCCCCCCCACCCCCGCCGGTTTTACATTGATAGGTGCATAACATTTGCCTGGCGAGATAGTTTACTGCAGAGCTTACTACTATAAAGGCTGTACGGTGTCTTCAAACGGACATCATTATACAGAATTTTTTTCTGAAAATCTGAGTTTCAAGCCCTAGGATTTCAAATTCCATGGAAACTGTGCCCAGATCGAGAGATCATGAAACCATCGGTAACAATTTTTTGGTTCGTAAATTCATGGGAATCCACTATCATTTCTTTTCATGTACGAAACATGCTGTTAAACATACTTTTGAATTAAAGAACATCAGTGTGTACGATTATTGTCAAAAATCTTCAATGTCTATTTTAAAACATATGTCAGAAGAAGGTCAAGTTATTTGTTAAATGTCTGTGCATGAAAGTGTCAAAACTCCAGACTCCTCTTCTACCCAACTTAAGAAGTATACTCACTTGCAATGTTCGCTACAGATCTATTGTCTTTTCATAAAGAGATTCGGGCCTCATCGTCAGTTTCAACAGTGAAATTGTCACTTCTTACGGCTGGCTTACTGCTGTAATCTTAATTTATTAATTATTTATTTACTTTTTATTTGTAATTGTTATCATATCCTGCAGAGATTTCAAAACAATAGAAACTACCGGAAAATTCCGAAAATAAGCCCTGGGGCTTATATTTTTTAAAGGCCCTTTTTGAGGGGCTTATTTTTGGAGGGGCTTATATTCGGAGGGGCTTATCTATGGGGGGAAGTTTGCGTTTCAAAATCCATTGAGCTAGCCTAATAGTTGGAAGTAAATTTACCGTTTTGGCTTTGTTTTACTTTGTATTTGAGGGCAATTTTCCAAGTACAAACCCCTGGGGGGGCTTATATTTGGAGGGGCAATTTAACGGAGGGTTTTTTGCGTTACCGGTTTGGGGGCTTATATTTGGAGGGGCTTATACATGCAGGGGCTTATTTCGGAATTTTACGGTATCCTTTCCAACCCGATTTTTGAAAACTGAACTCAAAGCGCAGGAGACTCATTTGCGCACAACCTTCGTTTCCATGAAAAACGCCCTAAATTATGTCAAATATGGATAACATGGTAAAATTTATACAAACTTGTATAAATTAAAGTAACTTTCCGATGGACTGGAACAAAACTAGGCTTGAATCAAAGCAATTTTCAATCTTAAGTTAAACAGCTGATCGATCAGGCAAAGTTCATGCATTGCTTTGGCAGGTTCATTAAAATAAATGGACAACCACCCCACCCCCTAACTAAATGGATGGAGAAAAAGTTGCGTTTTGTTGGCTTCTTGTTCTTTGCGCTGCTTAATCCTCAATTTGGTCGAAAGAGGGGTATGGTTTTCCTTTAAACCATCGCTGAAAAGGTAGACAACAAACTCGCTCAACAGAGAATTGATCGAATCGTTGCATTGAGGTCCCTGGGGGTCACGGTCGTACGAACATAACACACAAAATGTAAATATAGATCTATTAAAAGAAAAGCCGTTTCATTGGTCGAAAAACAAAAGTATTATGAAAGACCGGTAATAAGAAAATAACCATCGATCTAGAGTAATTCTGTATCTTCTCTGATCCGTTATGAAAAAATCAAGCCAGATTCAAAGACATAAGATAAAATCTATTACGTATCACGTATCTCGCATTAATTGGCCAACTAGATTTTAGGAAAGAAACTGCCTATGTAGTTGTTTATTCGTAGCGAAACCTGGTCAATCTGATCAGTCGTTATCTTCTTATCACCCCAGCATTTGGCATTCCTCTGCTGTGCTGCATTCAAATTTTTAACTCCAGCTTTCGGTCACCTGATCGAGGAAGACAGCTGTTTCCCGCCGATTTGGCTGCGGCTTTACTCGCTTTCTGTTTTACGGAAAATTGCAACGAAGCTTCGTTCTTTCTGTAATCTTCGATTGAAATAAGGACGATTGTGACGCTGTAACTGTCTTGGGAGCTGTGAGGAAATGTCATTTTACTCACGATCTGCAGAGAAACGAAAATCGTACGAAATGGACGAGCTCTACAACGAGGAAGATTGCAGGTAAAACGTTGTGCCTCTTTCTGTTTATCTTAGTTTTCAAGATAAATAACTCGTTCTCTTGTTCTTTACTGTTTTCTGCAGTTTTAAGGTCGAAGTGGTGGACAATCGAGAGCGAGAACGAAAATTACGGCGGGAAATTGCTAACTCAAACGAGCGACGACGTATGCAAAGCATAAACTCCGGTTTCCAAGCACTGAGATTGCTTATTCCAAACAGCGAAGGAGAGAAACTAAGCAAGGTCTGTTTCTGAACATTTTTAAGTATAAGTAGTCGATTAGGAATCATAGAACAGTAATGTAGTTTCGGGGAACTTTACTTACCAAAGCACTGATTTCGTGATGTTAATTTCGTAAACAGGCCGCAATACTGCAGCAAACAGCTGAGTATATTTTCGCCCTGGAGCAAGACAAGACTCGACTTTTGCAGCAAAATACGACTTTAAAAAGAATCCTCAGCCAGTGTGATAGAGAAGGGACGAATGGGACGGATTTAAAGCGATCGCCTCAAAAGAAGGCAAAATTGGAACATGAGCCACGTGCTCAAGAAACTAACAAGATCGACGAAAACAACAACGTAAGTTCATTACTACACGGAGATGACTATGTTGAAGATATACAAAAGGAGCTCATTGAATTGAGGTGCCAATTGGAACGAGAGCGGAGATTGCGGATTAACGTTGAGGAAAAGAAGCGACAGCTTGAGATTGATCTTGCCGAGACCAAGTTAAAATCAAGCGACAAGACGCAAAAAGCGCTTGCTACATCACGCCAGAACTTGGACACGATCGTTCAAGCAATCCGGCATCTCGAAGGTGACAAACCCGAACTGATCGAGACGCCTACAAAATGCAAAGCTGAAGCTACCGCGAACGGCCCGACCAGCAGCGAGAATGCTTCCAGGCGCTTGATAGTTTGAGCTCCCCGAATTTTTTATTGAGATTTTTTAAACAGCTGACTGGCGTGGCCGGTCGCTTTATATGCAGATTACCTAAGCATGCGGGACCGACACAATTCATGCATGGTAATTTGTTTACGGATACATTTGTAAAATAGATTCGTGGAATTTTATTATTCTAGCACTTTATAAGTGATACTAAAGAAATTAACCACTTTGGCGTATTTCACTCGCGCGTGCTGGTTTCATCGCGTACTATTTATGTCTGACTTGTGCTCCAAATTTGTCCGGAAATGTAAAATTGTACAGCATGCAGATTCGTGGTGATGTTGACCATCTTGTAGTAAATTGGTGAGTGACGTTTCCATGTGCATATGTTAATAATCTTCCAATATAATCAACACCCCTTAAGTTTTCTTGAGGGGTAGGGTAGGGCAGTTGTTGGGAGTTAACTTCCTTGATTCTTTAGCGTTTTCCTTTTTTCCTGCTTGTTAGTGTGGATAGTAGGAAGAAAAAATTACTTAATTTATTTGAAGAATGACACTTATAACCCTTTCTTATAAACTGGCTTCCAAGGTGGAGCCTTTCTTTAAACATAGGAATGAAAACAGTTTTCTTGATTATTCAAAGTCCAGTATGCTGGAATCTTGATATAATGAACCTCAGCATATCAAAGTCATTGGTATAACAAACAGTTTTCTTTGCCCCAATAATAATAAAATGTATGGAAAAGAACCTCAATATAGCAAAACCTCATTAGCACGAACAAATTTTCCCAGTCCCTTGGCCCTTCGTAATATCCAGGTTCCACTGTACGACATAATTCTGAGGCACTTAAACAGTGCAAAGTAAGTTTCTTGAATATGGTGCAGGATTGACAAAGGGTTTACCAAATGTGAATTATCAAGGATGCTAAGCTTCAAAATATTCATCACATCTATGACCTTTTCTGAGAAAACATACACTAAAAATATTCTGTTAATCAATCAAGTGTACAGTGTACCAGCTGTCTGTTTGTCATTCAATAGTAAAATGATGTTGATGAAAACTATTAGTCAACCTAGAAGAGAATTTATTAGTAGTCATTCCTTTGGCATCCATTTTTTGAGAGGGTTTTAGCTTCCATGGATTTTTTCTTAAACTTGTAATTTTTTTATACCTTATTTTGTTTCCTGTGCATTTATGTGTAAATAGTGAATTGTTATGAAAAATGAACGGTAATTTATTTTAATAATTCAATAGTGCTCATAACCCCGTGATGTCAGTTATTATTCGTTTCAGGGATGTACTTTAATTAGTATTATATGAAGTGTGTCCACTGTCATATGGTAGCAGTCTACAACTTAATTTAAAGGCCATTTACATGGATGGTTTAG
This sequence comes from Porites lutea, assembly GCF_958299795.1. Taxonomy (NCBI): domain Eukaryota; kingdom Metazoa; phylum Cnidaria; class Anthozoa; order Scleractinia; family Poritidae; genus Porites; species Porites lutea. The sequence continues at coordinate 23,185,806 of NC_133209.1, read as the reverse complement.
TTTTGCGAGAGGAGCATTGATTTTGCACAATCTGCCAGCACGCTTTTGAGTAGAATCTGTGATACTACCTTTATGAACTTTGCAAACACATAAGGCAGACAGAAATTGCCTAGCTGCACTAATCACATTTGTAGTGATTTGTTGATAAAGTATTAAATTGAGACACAGGTCCCTGTGATAAATCATGTTTAAATTGCTGATTATTTATGTGCATGATTTGGGTGTGCTGCCTGTTCCGTGCTTTTGGTCTGTGCAAATCTCACAATAAATCACCCATGTAATTGGCCATTGAGTTTTTCCACAAAAAATTCACACTCCCCCCTCCCCCCTCCCCCCCTCCCCCCCTCCCACTTGCAGTTCCACCCTGATTTCCAAACCTGTTACATCAGCAAAAGCATGAACCTTGTAAAAGGATGCCCTATAGATGGGGGCGAGAGGGAGGTCATCCAACCCCAGATAACTTAACAAACAAATAAGTCACATAATCTGACTCTAATGTTCTGTGTTATATTATTCTGTCAGTAAAATAACAGAAGTATTTATGGTGGTTAGTTGATCATAATAATACAGCTGTGTATATGTGTGAGGGTCCCCAGTGGGTTTTTTTTAACCCATCATCTCAACCAAAGTTATCCCAGTTTGGGGCAGTGTAAAATGCAGACTGCTGAATATTGTTTTTAGGGTTAGAAAACAATGGGACTATTGTTGTCAAGTACTCATTTGCATGGTGAAAACAATAGTCTGCAGTCTGCATTTTACACTGACCCGCCCAGTTATCTCAACGTTTTTATCATTGAATGCTGGTCTTAAATAAAATAATTTGTACATTTCAAGAAGTGCCTTAAAAGAAGGCTCAGATTTCCTCACCATAGAAGACCTAGAGGCATATGGTCATAACAGCCACATCCCAGAGTTAAAAATTATGGATTTTGTAAGTTGAAATGAAAGTTATTTTTTCCATTTGAAAGAAAACTGCACCTCATTATTCTAAAAGATTTTTGTTCTTTTAGATTTTCCAAATCTCACATCACCATCAATCTGTGTTAATCCACTTAAAAGTTCAATATTAAATCTCTCTCTCTTGAAACCCCAATCCTTTCTATTGAATTAGGCAGTTTCTGGGGACCCTCTTGAATATTATTTTCTTTAGAGCTTGTTTTTCTCATTCCTGGTTTTGTTGTGGTGGTACTTTGCCACTAAACCTTTCAAGGCAAAGCTGAAATCTGTGTGATATCACACGGAAACAGATGTTTAGTTTCTCTTCTCTTCTGCTTTTTTTTCAATGGGTGCATTTTTGGCACTGAGTTACCTTAAAGGGTTAAATTATTTTGAGATCCAATCTTAATGATTGTCATTGTACAAACATTTTAGAATGCTAGTTTTCATACATAAATAATGAAAGAATGTACTCAGGTGTGTCTTTAATGAAAACAAAAAAAGGTGAACAGAAAACTGTAAATACTTTAGTAAACAATTTTACTTTAATCAATACCAGGGATGCTATTCCTTTGATAATGACCTTACCTTTTCTGAGAAAAAATGGCAGTGTTTATTCTTTTTTAGTTTAAGCATACCGGTAATCTCTATTCAAGCAGGAACTGGGTTTTTAGGGCAAAGGAAGAAATCTTGAGGATGTGTGAGGCGAGAAAAGGAGGCCTTTGTTGCGAGCGCCTCCTCTTCCCTTTGCGTGTTCCCCTTGCATGGCCTGTTTAAAAAAAAAAAATGCATGCTACGCAGGCTACATTCAAAACTGCTTGGGGATATATTTCTGTCGAACAAATGATGCAAAGAGTGCCTGATCCCTATGGGTTTGAACCTTTGATTGACTTGAATGTGTTTTCAAGTGGTGTTGATTTTTAAGGTCAGGTGGCAGTGAAAATAATTGTGTCAAAAATATCCTGTCTACTTTATGTGGCAGGCATTTAGCAAGTCAATGATGATACTTGCACTGTATATAGATAGTCAGCAGGAGTTTATCTGGCTTTAACATGTAATTTTGTACAGGTGCAATATTATGAATAATAAAATTAATTTTACTCATATCTCACCAAAATGGTTGTCACTCGTTAATTCATATAAAATTTTTTGCATATTTTCAACCAGTTATTTGCCGTGTGAACTGCTCTGAATGTCTCCTTGTGCATTTCAAATTCATCAGTAATAAAGCTATATTTTTTTGCTTGATTTCTGGTGGATGATTCTTCCTCACTTGTTTTATAAAATATATTTTGTTTTTTTGTTTTTTCAGCCCTAAAATGTTATAGTTAGCATTGGTGTTCTGATTTCTCTGATAGTGGAAAACATGATTCTAGGTCTTCCTCTCTTAGTTTTTTATATTATATTAAGAATTTCAAATAAACAGAAAGTGTGAACCACATGAGAAGAAACAAATAACTGAGTTGGGTGTGGTCACTCTCAAAGTCCTATTTCTGGTATCAAGATCAATTTTTTCTTATTTATAATATTTATTTTACCATAATACATTTGATTATCTTCTTTGTTGGGGGAGGGTTGTGTTTATCTTATTTAATTGGCCTAGAAATAGGGTGGGGGGCCCAAGCCCTTCAGGCTCATCTCTTAGATGTGCAGGTGATAATAGGCTATTCTGATCTGCCCCTAGCCTCTTTCCCTAAAACAGTAAGAGTGAAGTCTCTCATGGAAATTATTTTCATTCACTCATATTCGTATGAACGGTTTTGCTCTTCATAGTCTCATGTTATAATAGTCTTCTCTGTTACCCCCTCCTTAATACTTACAATGTCATGTGATCCTGGGGGACCTGTGTCTCAATTTAATACTTTATTACAGATCAAACCGCAATCTAATAATCGGACAAGGTATCAAGATAACTGGAGCCCCAACACTTCCCGTCCACCTGTTGATGGTATTATCACAGTTCTTTTATGGGTGGCGTGACTTGCAGATGTCGTGAAACTTTGTAGGGTGGGGTAGTATTTAAAACCAACGAAGCGGAAATCAACCTCGCCCTGAAAGGCATCCTGGGAGATAACAAAGATGGCGACGCTGGAAGATGGGATCAGCAATGTCCGTCAGCTTGAAACCATCAATCTACCGGACGAACAACCTCAAATCGAAGCACCTCCTGCTTCTGTTACTTACATTTCAAATTTCGACACAAATTTTGAAGACAGCAAGGCCTTTATAACATGTATCAGCAAGTATTTAGAAGAAGCGGATGTACACAAGGGCTTGGTAGGTGTGACTCTGTCATTCCTTCAAAATATAAGATTTAGCATAAAATATCTAAGTTGATTACTGCTCTTGGCAAGCATTGGGCCGGTGGTTTAACGAGTACGAGAGCTGGCATGAAACTTAACTCAATTAAGGCTCATGTGGGTCGTTAATGCCAGCTTTAGGAGCGAAGCTTGGACTTCATGGTTGCTCCTGTCTGCTTTCGTTCGAGCCGGCATAATATTCCCTGAATGACATGTTATTGTCAGTGGTGTATTCTGTAAACGTCTTTGATGTTGATACAAAAATTAAAGTACGCCTCCTTTATTTTACTGATCATCTTTTTATTTTTATTTTGTAAATAATAAAGCTCAGTGAATTCAGAGGCCAGTCATAGGATTTAGGGGCGATTGCAGAATATCCGAGCCACTAAATGTCTTACTTGAAAAACTGCTCTCACAGTCCTGCAGTCGTGTTCTATTATGCCAAATATTTAAATCTAAGGGAGTAAGACAAGTGCTCCTGCAGTCCCACACTCCTGCAGTCAATGTCAAGTAACTATCCCACAGTCTTGCACTCCCGCAGTCAATGTCAGAGGTTATTATGCAAATCGGATGACTGCGTGACTGTGGGAGCAGTTTTTGAAGTTAGCAATTTAGTGGGCCGGGTATTCCACAATCTAGCCAGAGAACCTACAATGCTTCGATTAAACATACTTCTATTATTCACCTTTAATGTTATTTCACTTTGTAGAATGAGATGCTTGAAGAAGGTGAGAAGTATGCTGTTATGTTATACACGTGGAGAAGCTGCTCTCGTGCTGTTCCTTCAGTAAGTATTTGTTCTACACCACAGCTTTTTGCAGCAGTACCTTTAAATGCTACTTAGTGTATTTTATTTTTAGTTGATAAAAAAGCTGTGGTCCTGTTAATAATAATAATTATTTTGTTCTACACCACAGCTTTTTGCAGCAGTAGCTTTAAATGTTACTCAGTGTATTTTATTTTTAGTTAATAAAAAAGCTGTGGTCTTGTTAATAATAATTTTCGTCAACCACAGTGTTGTATAGCGTGCGTCGCAGAAGTAATTTAACGTTAGTTAGTAACATCTGTGAAGCAGTCTTGAGATCTTTATTCTAACCCCCAACGGACTCAAGAAATTACTGAAAGTGTGTTTCGAAATTTCCCTTCATTCTGATTGGTAAATGGACAATGTCTTTTTTAACAGGCCAATCATGGCTTGTACTCAAATCCTGGTATGCCTGTGGGGGCCAGAACAAGGAGTTTGGCGCTGCTTCACAGACAGACTTTAATAATCAGAGTTCAGTTTTGTCTGTGGCACAGGCTAAAAATAAATAATGTTGTACAGTTTTAAAAGTGATTTTTTTGTTTTCATCTAATCAAGGAACTGTATGACTAGGAATCTTGAACAACTGTGTTACAGTATATTATGGCTTTAATAATGCTAACAGGTAACTGAAGGAAACTGGTAGGGGTACATTTTGGCGGACAAGCATCCAATCAAGGGAATAGGGGCATCTTATCACATTGACACAGGGCTGTCACTATTAAAGATTTAAGTTTCTAGATGCTGGTAAATTCCATTAGTTGGCAAGGAATTAGTTACTGCTCTGCTAGTACAAATATTTTTCATTGCACAAAAAACCAGGGTTCATTTTGATGAAACTTTTACAAGGCTAACTTACAAGTGTAACTATTGTTTTCAGACTCTAAAACGATGGTTACACTTTCATCAAATTAATCTCGGGCTGTTTCCTGGTTATGACCGTGAGTTGCACTTAGTTTATATACTCTTTTTACTTTAGAATTTTACTCCATTTTTCTGTTGGCAGGTTAAAAGTGATGATCAACCAAACAGAATTGAAATCTATGAAAAGACAGTTGAAGTTCTTGAGCCAGAGGTTCGCAAACTAAAAAGCTTCATGCATTTTGCACAAAATGCCATTGCTAGGTTTTGCAAGGAAGTAAAAACTCTCAGTCACCCAGAAAGAAGGAAAGATTTCATATCAGAGAGGTATCTTTTGACTCTTGGGAAATTCATTAACATGTTCGCTGTATTGGATGCTTTGAAGAACATGAAGGCCTGTCTGAACAATGACTATGCTTTCTATAAGAGGTAAATGTTTGACACTGGTATTTCAGTTTGTAACTATCAGATAATTCCTATAACATAGCTGCACAACACAGTCAAAATTCAGGAAAATTCCAATTATTATGAATAAAGATACATAATTAAAATTTGTCCATGAGGAAAGAAATATGTCTAAGTCACAATAATTGTCTTCATTCTGCAAAGGAGACATTAAGACAGAAAAAAAATAAGGAAAGAAAAGAATGAAAAAAAGAAAGAAACAAAAAGGAAAAAAAGCTGTTGTGGATTAAATTTTGCAATAATATGATATTTGCCTGTATTGTTCTCTTAAGCTGATTTTTAAAGAGGCTACAACATTGATGATTTCTCAATCCTTTAAGACTGGCTGGGAAACCTTTTCAGTTGCCTGCTGGTGTCACCTTGTTTAAAATTCTAGTCACCAGCTCAGCTCTCATTTTCAGACCCTGCAGTGTTAAGGCTTGCAGTCTGTTCTTAATTTGTTTCTGTAATGATTATTGGAGGGAGTGAGAAGTTAAGACACCAACTCCAAAAGCATCCCGCTGCATGTGAGAAAAAGACCTCTGGTACCCAGGGCAACATGCGTGCATTCATCTCTTTAGAAAAATAATAATTATTAACTATTGTTTGTTGTCTTTGGGTTATTGTTCCAGAGCTGACACATTTCTGAGACGTGGCACTGGTGATGTATCGATGATTGAAGAGTCACAGAATCTTTCCCTCTTCCTTGCAAATCAAAACAAAATCACATTCTTGTTAAAAGAAGGGTTAGAGACCATTCAGGGATATGAAGATGTGTTGGCAGATGTACTGAACCAAAGTGTTCGACTGCATGAGAGCAACATGTACATAACTCCCACGGAGAAACATCTACTTTTGAAGGTGTGTTACAGTCAAGCCAGGTCAAGCATACCCCTATAGATTCTATTAGTGAACTGATTATTTGAAAAAGAAATCCGTTAGTCATTCCGGTAACTAGTGTGAAATTCAAATCTGCATTCCTGCATGCATAACGAGCAGTTAATGTTTGACTACAACTTCTCAGTATTTCTTTTGGTAAGATTAAAAAATTTGACAAAATGACATTCCTCCATATGTTCCTCCTTCTCTCCCTCTCTCGCCCTGAACAAGGCATGATAATAATATGTAACATTGCTGGAGGTTAACCCTGCAGCAGACTGGTCTGTTCAGCTTTGGGTGTAATTGGGTAACTTTGTACAAGATCTTTATGACAAAACAATTGCCACCAGTCAGGAACAAATTTCCCTTCTTCACATCCCTGCCTTTTGACATGCTACAATCATGAAAGATAGTCAGGAATAATTGAGACACATTGAATTTAAACTTTGAATGCAATTTTTTTGAATTTTAATTTATAATGGCTAGAACTTGTTACTGCAATTTCTTTAAAAAGTTTATCTGTCAATGATTTTTTTTAAACAGGTCATGGGCTTTTTGATTTTTCTGATGGATGGTAAAGAGAGTAGCGTGTTAAAGATGGATCAAAAGAAAAGAATCAGCCTGAGCAAAATAGACAAGATGTTTAAGGTAATGAACTTTGAATTAATTGAAGCCTTCTCTGTGACGTTCATGACTTGTGGTTAATAGTCTGTCACCTCTTCAACTGAGAAGTTCAAAAATAACCTGCGAATGACTGAACTTACTGGTTTTTTACAAGATGCTTAATCAAATAATGTAATTTTCCAGCTCAGATTGACATGACAATCTGTCTGAAACACCTAATTTTATTGCTGTAAATGAACTGCATTTTGGCTTGCAGACAGTTTATTACTAAGAGAATGACTTGGATATGTAATTATATTCAGAAGAGAAGTCTTATGATTGCATGCTAAGAATTTCAAACTGATAAATTGTTTTCCCAAAACTAAGTGCCTAAAACTACATGTACATACCAGATCAGGAGAAACACTACCAGTCTCCTTAGATCATGGCTCAAAATAACATTAAACATATCATTAAACATAAAGCACAGCACTATTTTACTGTTGGCACAGGAACATTGTCAGTTATAGTTACAACATGAAACTTTTTGTCAATATTTTGGCTGGTCAGAAATGAGACTTGACTGAGCAAAAATTTCTTTGACTAGTTAATGTGTGTGGCCACCATCCAAAAGCTATTTTGAGCCTTGCTAGATTGTTGTACATGAAAGCCCTTTCATGTAATTCCTGAAATTACTGTAATGTAGTGCTTTCAAAAACTCATGATAATAATTGTCTTTGGCAGTTTAACTGTATTTATATTTTTAATTCTCTTTATTGGTTTGCAGCAATTTCCAGTAGTGCCTTTATTTGGTGACGTTCAAATAGCATTGGTTAGCTACCTGAAGATGTGCCCCAACTTTGAAGGCATGCGAGAGAAATGGACTGCTGCAGCAGATGGAGCAGATGACAAAGTTGTTGATCAGTACAATCTGCTGCGTAGAATGGACAGCATAAGAGAGGAGCACGTGAAATTTATCAGTGAACTGGCACGGTACAGAAATGAGGTATCAATCGTTGCAAAACCATGTTTCCTCAAATAAGTGCCCATGCTCTAATAATTGCCCTCCCCCAGATAAGTGTCTATCCCTTAGACCAAAAAATCAGGCAAGTGCCCTTCTTGAATAAGTGCCCCCCCCCCTCCCCACTCCTTCACCAAGAGACCTTGAATATTTGGGATATGAGGAAAACCTGTTTCTTTTGCCACTTTATTTGTAACTTGTTATGCTTCAACTTTAACAGTTATACCGATACACCACTGTGTTAAGATTATAATGTTGCTATCATGGTATACTTGGTTACTAAAAGGTGGAAAACATAATAAACCCCTCCCCCTGCCCCCTCAATTAAGTGCCTTCCATCCAATAAGCACCCCTCCTTGAAATTTTAAACAAGCAGCCAGGCTCTAATTCGACGAAACACATCGTAATTATCAGGCAAACTCATTCCCTTGTGTATAATTATTGCATTTATTAGGTGAACTGCCTTTAACCTTTTAGACCTTTAATTTTCCACACTTAGTTATTATTTATTTATTTATTTATTTGTTTGTAGATGGTTACTTCCAGTAATGATCCAAGGAGTGATGAGCAGTATACAGAGCTGACCAGCCTGGCACTTAGAGGGCTGAGACTTTTGTCATCATGGACTGCTCAGGTTATGGAACTGGTAAGAGGACTTTGTAGTTACTAAAAGGAGGCTGGAATAGTCATGTAACTTCAATCATATTTTCTAAAATGAGGGAGCCGCTTAACTTTAGATCTATAAAAAGTCAATCTTTACTGTAGGGTTCCAGGTAACTCAAAGGAAATGTTAATTGCCAAGAGCCATCAGGCAGCTCTGTTTGAGAGTACGGTCCCTTGTATTTTAGTATTAATAATCCAATATTCAAACTGTACCATAATATATAGTGACCTATGAATTTGGGGAATATGAATTTTTTTGCTCCGGCAGTGCCTGTTAAACTTGTCAATCACTGGTAATGAAGCTGGTTGAAAGTTAGGTGGTGAAAGGCACATGGAAGTCTGATTAGAATAATAAATTTAGTCAGACTTTCATATTGATAATATTATTATTGTTAAAGAACTAAATATATGCTGCTGCATGCATAACTTTGGGTCATGAAGCAGCATGTTACAATAAAATAGTTGACAAACCCTAGGTATACTAAATTGTGGAGTAAAGAAACCACCTAAGGTACAAGAAATGTACAGTGTTATTTATAAAGTACTGTGATGAATTTGTCCTCCTTCTTCTTTCCCAGTACTCCTGGAAACTTCTTCATCCAACAGACAAGTATGCAAACCCGCATTGTCCTGAGGAGGCAGAGGAATATGAACGAGTAAGTACATTCAAAACAGCATTATGTTAGTAGTAATTATAACTATTTGTATGAGGCTTCTTTCTGTCCCATTTTCAACGTTAACCTGCGTTAAAATTTTACTTTTTTGTAGGCTACAAGATACAACTACAACAGTGATGAAAAGTTTGCATTAGTTGAGGTTGGACTCTTTTGTTCTTTTCCTTCACACCCATTTCTTTATTCTGCTAGTCATTGAAAGCTTTTTGACTAGCAGAATTGATTTCACAGTGCTTTCTTTATTCGAATTGGTCAAAAAACATCACTTGCCCGTCGGGTAAGTTAAAAACAGAATTCACTAGCCTGATAGCAAAATCCACTAGCCCCGGGCTATCAGACACTAGTTTCTTTGCACGCTGATCTAATTGATTGATTGGTTATGAGAGAAAAATCTCATTGTCATACTTTTTAAAAACAGTTGAAGCTAGTGACATCCTTTTGGCAGTGGTTGTAGTGAAAATGGTTGTTGTAAGAGGATTTCCTGTTTCTTACTAGGTCATTGCCATGATCAAAGGTCTGTATGGATTGATGTCACGTCTTGAACCAGTGTTTTCAGAGGCCATACGGCATTCCATACACACAGAAGTACAGGAATTCATCCAAGTCAGCCTGAGGGAACCACTTAGAAAAGCTGTCAAGAGCAAGAAGGCCACTCTTTTAAAAACGTGAGTGGGGCTATAGGTGGAATGCTTTGTTTTAAACAATTGTTTTGAGTTTAAGCAAGCTATCAAGCAGAAAATTCTTTGCACTGGTGCATGTACATGTAAACTCAATATCCAAATGAAGTAGCAAGTAACATTGATGTAAGTACATGTATCTGGGGACGGTGTATGTGACCCTCTGACCTGATAGATTTGCCAATGCTTCCCACTTAGAGACCACATTTTGATGAACATTTTCATCATAGCTGAATATGTTAAGATAAAAAATGTGAAAGTCTGCATTTGATCCATGTGGCCCAAATCAGGATGGGACTTAAGCGTGATTTGGAATAAGCTAGTCCATTAAAGGGTTACCCCTGGCAATAAAAATTAATTCACTGATACCCATTAAATTATTCGCCTGGGCCCGGTTGTTCAAAGCTGGGATAGATAACCCAGGGTAAGGACAAAATTTGTCAGATAAGAACCGTTAAAAAGTAAATTGAGTTTAATTCTTTTTGTCAGCAAGTTGATGATTGGATGCTCTTAAAAATAACAGAGAAAATAATCAAAGAAAATGCCTTTAAACAAGAGAATAAGAAACCCACATTGAAGGGGCTGTGTCACGGCAGTCCAGTCCATTTTGTTTAAGTTTTCCAATTACTCGCCTTCAATCGCTATGGAACTTAAAGTAAGCTAAGAAATTACATGTAAATGACAAAGTCAGAGATTCAAGACAAACAAATATGTCTCCTGAGCATTAATTTTGAAGTTGCAAACAGCAGTGATAAACTTTGAAAAACTGTTAGGCTGAACAGTTTTCAAAAACCTTAATTTCAATCCGTTTCAATCTTCTTCAGTTTTGCCCATCCGTGGCATCTGTTGTATCTGTTGTGTTATTTTAACCTTCCTTTAATGTTTTAAGCGGTTTTTTTTAAGTTTCTCTTGGATTTAACGGGCGTTTTGTAATACCTAATTTGGCTGAATTTCATGACACAGCTCCTTTAAATTAATTATTTTAACCCTGGGTTAAGCTCTAATTGGCCTTCAAACAACTGGGCCCAGGGTGGAGTGAGGCATTGTGAGAGCCAAGTATCTTGCTCAAGTACACAACACAATGATCTCAGCAGGGCCTGAACCTGGAACCACTGATGCAGCAAACCAAACTGCTAACCACTGGGCCACTGTGCCTTAATTCCCACAGCTACATAATGACACCAACAAAATTTTTTCAATGATCGATTGATCTTCCCCAGCTATAATGGTGTTCTTTGAATACAGAATTTTGTTGTCCATCCGTGAGACTGGAGGAGACTGGGCAGATGGCCAGCATGGAAGAGGGGACCCAATTCTGAAAGGAGAAAAGGACCCTAAAGCAGGGCCAAATATCAAGATACCAGACAGAGATGTAGGACCTTCTAGTACCCAGGTATTAACATGTAGGCCTTAGTTCAGTGAGCCTATGGTTGGGCGTTTCATTTTTCCTGCTTGAATTATTATAGATTTTGTGGGGTATCCCTAGTGAATACCTATTGCAGGCAATGTTGAATCCTTCTATATCCTATCTTAATGTTGGTAATATGCCCAAAAAAGCTCTTTATTGGTACAGAAATAAGTGGATCCCTTTTCACATCCCTTTCAAACCATAATGATTATGGTGATGGCAATGATGATTATGGTGATAATGATGATGATGTTTTTCACCTGGTTACCAGTATTTTGATGGTGATAATTATAGCGACAGTTATGGGGTTGATGATGATGGTGATGATCTTGGTAATGAACCTTGTTTAAGAAGCTCAAAAATATTATTACCTTATCACGAGGTCTTACTATTATAACAGCTCCTAGTGGAATCGTTTTTCTCTTCTTATCCAGCAGAGATGTAAACTACATGAAGGTACTGTATATTCCTCTCTTACATCTATTGTTTAACTCTTTTTTGGCAGTTGTACATGGTCCGCACTATGCTGGAATCACTGATTTCAGAGAAAGGTGGTAAAAAGGTCATGCGTAAAGAACTGGAAAAAGAAACAGTGGAGCATATTGAGGCCTTCTTGAAGAAATCTTTCTTCTTTGAAAAACTTCTTCGCTTCAATGAGGTGTTGAGAGAATGTTGTGATCTTTCCCAGCTGTGGTTCAGAGAATTCTACTTAGAGTTAACCATGGGTGCAAGGATTCAGGTACATATATTAGAAAAGAATGACCAGTCAATCTTGGTAATCAAGACAAAAGTAATATCCCTTTTACTTTTAATTTTCAGAGACCAAATTCTGTACCCTAGTGCAGATTGTTACTGGGTTGCCTGTGCCACATCAGGTTGTCTGATTCCAAAAATTGCACCCTTTAATTATTAAACTTAATTTACTCAGAAGCTGTGTGTGTTTCAATAAATCATGTTATTCCATTTCAGCCCCTTTCACTCCCAGAGAAAATGATGGAGTGTTTTAAAGTGTTTCTAACTTTTGAGTCTATAAATGAAATCCTATGGTGTTACCATTCAAATGAAACCTCTTCAGCAGTACTTTCACATGGTACTATTAATTTAGTATGTAGTCTGTGGACAAAATCCTGTGGTGTGACCATTCAAATCAAACCTCTTCAGCAGTATTTTCACATGGTCTTATTTGTTTCTCAGCATTTTACAACTGGGAAATTTGGATGAATTTTGACTTTGGCCGCTTGGGATTGAAAGGTTAAGGCCATAGGGTTAAGGTTATCTTGCTCATGCCTTTTTGGGGGTCTGAATATTTAAAAAAAAAGCCTAGGGAAGACTAAAGACTTAAGATTAACCTAAAAACACTACATGACAATTCTTGTTGTTGTTGTTGTGGTTGATTTCAGTTTCCCATTGAGATGTCAATGCCATGGATTTTAACAAATCACATTCTTGAGAGCAAGAATCCCAGTATGATGGAGTAAGTCAGTTTAATCAGCTTCCTTACAGTGCTTGAGGTTACCTGTAGAGGATTTGTTTTGACTGTTATTTTTATTATCATGGTGTTGCTCTGTAGGTATGTATTGTACCCACTGGATCTTTACAATGACAGTGCTCATTATGCCATGACTGTGTTTAAGAAACAGTTTCTGTATGATGAAATTGAGGCTGAGGTGAGTGATGATGATCGGTTATTGGATGTGGTTTTTGTGCATTCCAGAATAATTAAGTTCTTGGCCATTGCTGGAAAGCAAAGGGTGTCGCTTATCATTGTGACAGAATATATAAGTAAGTTGACCGACCCAAATCCACTTTGTAGTTTCTGGATACATGTAACTATGGTTCTCGTTTGCATCCACTTTTCGCCTTTAGAAACCGTTCTGACTGCAAAGTTTACTAATTTTTCTTGCCAGGTTAACTTGTGTTTTGACCAGTTTGTGTACAAACTCAGTGATCAGATATTTGCTTATTACAAGGCCCAGGCCTGCAGGTAATTTAAACTAATTACACATTTGAACCATGCAGAGACTTGATCCTTGTACTATACGGTAGTACCTTGATTTAACAAACCTCTTTCTATAAACAAAGTCCTCGGTATATCACGAACGATTTTCTTTATACTAGTAATAGTAAAATAAATGGAAAAGAACCTTGATATAACGAAACCTTGTTACAGCAAACAAATTTTGCCAGTCCCTTTTGAGGTTTCACTGTACTTTCGTAGAAAATTGATGGGTCCACCTTAGACTTAAAGCCATGTTTTGCTTGACTTGATGTAAGCAACTACATAATTATGTAGCCCGTAGTTTGAGGAGGACTTGCAATATGTCTCTTGAGCTTTCTATAGTTTCTCTTGGGTCTCCTTGCCCCTTCCCTTTTTCTACATATCTATTACTATTGTCTGGCAACCGCAAATAAATACATTGCTGTGCAATTGCTGTGTTGCTTTGCAGCATGTTACTTGACAAGAAGTTCAAATCAGAACTAGCTCGCATGAGTGCTGAGTCTGCTGCGAAATTGGGGACACGTTCAAACAGATACGAGACCCTTCTTAAACAGAGACATGTCCAGGTATATAGAATTCAAGCTGGATAATGGAAATGATAATATTGCTGTTTTACGTCAAATTCTCTGCTGAAGTCATTTCTCAGTTCCTTCTGCCATACAAAAAATGCTCCTGTAGAGTTCTGTATCAAGCAAATTTTATCTGTGAGCACTAACCATTGTAATGTTATAATTATGATTGGTGATTTTTTCCATTTGTAAAAGTGAGCCCAACTTTATAAGTTTCAATCCGTGTCCGTCCTTGCCATCCGTTTCAACAGATGGTAGGAAACAATTTCAATATTTGAATACAGTTTTAAAAATGACAAAAATACATCATTATTGTTGAAAATCAATGGATGCGAAAAACGTTTTAGGGCTTCAAAAATGACACAGAAATAACCCCTTTACTTAGTACGATATAATTTTGTTGTTATAATCATGTTGTGTTTCGTTTCTAATCTTGGCGTGATGTTCATTTAATTTTTTTTTGTGCTCAGTTAGTTTATTTCTTTGGAAACAATATTTCACGTTTTCTCTTTCAGCTGCTTGGCCGTTCAATCGATTTGAATAAACTAATCACCCAGCGTCTCAACAATGCCATGATACGGTCTTTAGATTGTGCCATTGGTCGTTTTGAAAGTGGAGACATTTGTGGTGTTGTGGTAGGTCTGATCCGTTTTTTTGTTGTTGTTGTTGATGCAACATGGCTTAGTATAAAGTGATTGACTGACTGACTGATTGATGATAACCTGAGTAGTAACTGAATGATTGAGTTCAGTCCTCCCCCCAGGTCAAAGATAATTATTTTCGTTGATCCCTGGTTTATTATTTGGGCGCGGCCCAAATAGAGTAATGAAAACGGCTTGCTTTGACGCAAAAGTGCAATAGGCACGCAATATGTGCTAACGTAAACAAGCGAAGCAAGGGGAATTTCTGCCATGCGAACGTCATTCAACACTACATATTCTCCTTTATCGTTTACCCAAAGTAAAGTAAAATCCATCAAACGCGTCTTCGGAATCTCACGCAAAATGTAGTTTTTTTTTTTTAAATCCTCAGCACTCCAAGGCGGATTCATAGAAAAAAACTCTTCTAGTATCTTCAATTTGAACTTGAATTTGTATCACCATATTAACACATGCAGACTTTAAAATTAGAATACACACCCACGAAAAAGCTGAAAACTTAGGGTGCGTCCCTTTGGAATGATCCAGATCAGGATCAGTGATCCGAGATCACTCGGATCATGGTAGATCAAATGAACCGATGAATCCACTCTGGACAAGGATTCACCAGTTCATTTGATCTACCATAATCTGAGTGATCTCGGATGACTGCTCTTGATTCAGATCATCCCAAAGGAACGCAAAGGAACAACACGTGATCAAAATGTATTCGTACCGCTCCGAAAACGTTGTCAATTTCACGACAGAGACTAACCGACAACGTTTCATTGGCCAAAACAGAATTCGTCGCGCTTCTAGGATGGTAGTAATCCAATAATATCATTTGATCCGAAATTTTTCAAAGCAGCAATAAAAAGCAGTTTGGACAAAATTTGGCGACGGTGTTTCGAGGAACGTATTATTGAAGTATGTTCTTGAGGATTAAACTTACAAATGCACACACTGTTCGCGGTAGGTTTGTTATTCGCTGCGATTTAACTAGTTATAACCTTAGAGAGAATGAATACAAGCTCGCTGTTCCACAATCCCGTACTGAATTATGTAAAAGAAGCCTTTCTTACAGCGGAAGTGTGTTATGGAACAGCTTCCCTCTGGAGGTGCGGCAATTGAATTCCCCTAGTATATATAAGGGAAAATTAAGAGACAAAAATTTCGATCCTCAGTGACAAATGATTAAATAAGCGATATACAATGCGATATTCTGTTTTTACACACGGCCTCCTTGACAAGCAGGTGTTTTGTTTTCATCTTTCTTATTTTAGTTTCAATCTTGCATGTTAGATCAGTTAGGAAGTTAGTTCTTCTATACTTGAATGTAAATGTACCTGAAGAAAATACCGTGTATAAATAAAGTTACCATACCATACCATACCATTACCCCTTGTTACCCTTGTTACCCCTTCTTACCCCTTCTCACCCTCGTTACACTTGTTACCCCTTGTTACCCCTTCTTACCCTTGTTACCTTTGTTACCCCTTGTTACCCTTTGTTACCCCTTGTTACCCTTGTTACCCCTTATTACCCGTTGTTACCCTTTGTTACCCCTTGTTACCCTTGTTACCCCATGTTACCCCTTGTTACCCTTTGTTACCCTTCTTACCCCTTGTTACCTCTTGTTACCCCTTGTTACCCCTTGTTACCCCTTGTTACCCTTTGTTACCCTTGTTACCCCTTGTTACCCTTGTTACCCCTTGTTACCCTTGTTACCCCTTGTTACACTAGTTACCTCTTGTTACCCCTTGCTACCCCTTGTTACCCTTGTTACCCCTTCTTACCCCTTGTCACCCTTGTTACACTTGTTGCCCCTTGTTACCCCTTCTTACCCTTGCTACCCTTGTTACCCCTTATTACCCGTTGTTACCCTTTGTTACCCTTGTTACCCCATGTTACCCCTTGTTACCACATGTTACCCTTGTTACCCCTTGTTACCCTTGTTACCTCTTGTTACCCCTTGTTACCCCTTGTTACCCTTTGTTACCCTTGTTACCCCTTGTTACCCTTTGTTACCCTTGTTACCCCTTGTTACCCTAGTTACCTCTTGTTACCCCTTGCTACCCCTTGTTACCCTTGTTACCCCTTGTTACCCCTTGTTACCCTTTGTTACCTTTTGTTACCCCTTGTTACCCTTGTTACCCCTTGTTACCCCTTGTTACCCTTTGTTACCCTTGTTACCCCTTGTTACCCTTGTTACCCCTTCTTACTCTTCTTACCCCTTCTTACCCTTGTTACCCCTTGTTACCCCTTGTTACACCTTGTTACCCCTTATTACCCGTTGTTACACTTTGTTCCCTTTGTTACCCCTTGTTACCCCATGTTACCCTTTGTTACCCCTTGTTACCCTTTGTTACCCCTTGTTACCCTTGTTACCCTTGTTACCCCTTGTTACCCTTGTTACCCCTTGTTACACTAGTTACCTCTTGTTACCCCTTGCTACCCCTTGTTACCCTTGTTACCCCTTCTTACCCCTTGTCACCCTTGTTACCCCTTGTTACCCCTTGTTACCCTTGTTACCCCTTGTTACACTAGTTACCTCTTGTTACCCCTTGCTACCCCTTGTTACCCTTGTTACCCCTTCTTACCCCTTGTCACCCTTGTTACACTTGTTGCCCCTTGTTACCCCTTCTTACCCTTGCTACCCTTGTTACCTCTTATTACCCGTTGTTACCCTTTGTTACCCTTGTTACCCCATGTTACCCCTTGTTACCACATGTTACCCTTGTTACCCCTTGTTACCCTTGTTACCTCTTGTTACCCCTTGTTACCCCTTGTTACCCTTGTTACCCCTTGTTACCCCTTGTTACCCCTTGTTACACTAGTTACCTCTTCTAACCCCTTGCTACCCCTTGTTACCCCTTGTTACCCTTGTTACCCCTTCTTACCCCTTGTCACCCTTGTTACACTTGTTACCCCTTGTTACCCCTTCTTACCCTTGTTACCCTTGTTACCCCTTATTACCCGTTGTTACCCTTTATTACCCTTGTTACCCCTTGTTACCCTTGTTACCCCATGTTACCCCTTGTTACCCTTTGTTACCCCTTGTTACCCCTTGTTACCCCTTGTTACCCTTTGTTACCCCTTGTTACCCCTTGTTACCCTTTGTTACCCTTGTTACCCCTTGTTACCCTAGTTACCTCTTGTTACCCCTTGTTACCCCTTGTTACCCTTTGTTACCTTTTGTTACCCCTTGTTACCCTTGTTACCCTTGTTACCCCTTGTTACCCTTGTTACCCCTTCTTACTCTTCTTACCCCTTCTTACCCTTGTTACCCCTTGTTACCCCTTGTTACCCTTGTTACCCCTTGTTACACCTTGTTACCCCTTATTACCCGTTGTTACACTTTGTTCCCTTTGTTACCCCTTGTTACCCCATGTTACCCTGTTACCCCTTGTTACCCTTTGTTACCCCTTGTTACCCTTGTTACCCTTGTTACCCCTTATTACCCGTTGTTACCCTTTGTTACCCTTCTTACCCCTTGTTACCCTTGTTACCCCTTGTTACCCTTGTTACCCCTTGTTACACTAGTTACCTCTTGTTCCCCTTGCTACCCCTTGTTACCCTTGTTACCCCTTCTTACCCCTTGTCACCCTTGTTACACTTGTTGCCCCTTGTTACCCCTTGTTACCCTTGCTACCCTTGTTACCTCTTATTACCCGTTGTTACCCTTTGTTACCCTTGTTACCCCATGTTACCCCTTGTTACCACATGTTACCCTTGTTACCCCTTCTTACCCTTGTTACCTCTTGTTACCCCTTGTTACCCCTTGTTACCCTTTGTTACCCTTGTTACCCCTTGTTACCCCTTGTTACACTAGTTACCTCTTGTTACCCCTTGCTACCCCTTGTTACCCCTTGTTACCCTTGTTACCCCTTCTTACCCCTTGTCACCCTTGTTACACTTGTTACCCCTTGTTACCCCTTCTTACCCTTGTTACCCTTGTTACCCCTTATTACCCGTTGTTACCCTTTATTACCCTTGTTACCCCTTGTTACCCTTGTTACCCCATGTTACCCCTTGTTACCCTTTGTTACCCCTTGTTACCCCTTGTTACCCCTTGTTACCCTTTGTTACCCCTTGTTACCCCTTGTTACCCTTTGTTACCCTTGTTACCCCTTGTTACCCTAGTTACCTCTTGTTACCCCTTGTTACCCCTTGTTACCCTTTGTTACCTTTTGTTACCCCTTGTTACCCTTGTTACCCTTGTTACCCCTTGTTACCCTTGTTACCCCTTCTTACTCTTCTTACCCCTTCTTACCCTTGTTACCCCTTGTTACCCCTTGTTACCCTTCTTACCCCTTGTTACACCTTGTTACCCCTTATTACCCGTTGTTACACTTTGTTCCCTTTGTTACCCCTTGTTACCCCATGTTACCCTGTTACCCCTTGTTACCCTTTGTTACCCCTTGTTACCCTTGTTACCCTTGTTACCCCTTATTACCCGTTGTTACCCTTTGTTACCCTTCTTACCCCTTGTTACCCTTGTTACCCCTTGTTACCCTTGTTACCCCTTGTTACACTAGTTACCTCTTGTTCCCCTTGCTACCCCTTGTTACCCTTGTTACCCCTTCTTACCCCTTGTCACCCTTGTTACACTTGTTGCCCCTTGTTACCCCTTGTTACCCTTGCTACCCTTGTTACCTCTTATTACCCGTTGTTACCCTTTGTTACCCTTGTTACCCCATGTTACCCCTTGTTACCACATGTTACCCTTGTTACCCCTTCTTACCCTTGTTACCTCTTGTTACCCCTTGTTACCCCTTGTTACCCTTTGTTACCCTTGTTACCCCTTGTTACCCCTTGTTACCCCTTGTTACACTAGTTACCTCTTGTTACCCCTTGCTACCCCTTGTTACCCCTTGTTACCCTTGTTACCCCTTCTTACCCCTTGTCACCCTTGTTACACTTGTTACCCCTTGTTACCCCTTCTTACCCTTGTTACCCTTGTTACCCCTTATTACCCGTTGTTACCCTTTATTACCCTTGTTACCCCTTGTTACCCTTGTTACCCCATGTTACCCCTTGTTACCCTTTGTTACCCCTTGTTACCCCTTGTTACCCTTGTTACCCCTTGTTACCCTTTGTTACCCTTGTTACCCCTTGTTACCCTAGTTACCTCTTGTTACCCCTTGCTACCCCTTGTTACCCTTGTTACCACTTGTTACCCTTTGTTACCTTTTGTTACCCCCTGTTACCCTTGTTACCCCTTTTTACCCTTTGTTACCCTTGTTACCCCTTCTTACTCTTCTTACCCCTTCTTACCCTTGTTACCCCTTGTTACCTCTTGTTACCCCTTGCTACCCCTTGTTACCCTTGTTACCCCTTGTTACCCCTTGTTACCCCTGTTACCCCTTGTTACCCCTTGTTACCCTTGTTACCCCTTGTTACACCTTGTTACCCCTTATTACCCGTTGTTACACTTTGTTCCCTTTGTTACCCTTTGTTACCCTTGTTACCCCATGTTACCCTTTGTTACCCTTGTTACCTCTTGTTACCCCTTGTTACCCCTTGTTACCCTTGTTACCCCTTGTTACCCTTTGTTACCCTTGTTACCCCTTGTTACTCTTTGTTACCCTTTGTTACCCTTGTTACCCCTTTTACCCTAGTTACCTCTTGTTACCCCTTGTTACCCCTTGTTACCCTTGCTACCCCATGTTACCCCTTGTTACCCTTTGTTACCCCTTGTTACCCCTTGTTACCCCTTGTTACCCTTGTTACCCTTTGTTACCCTTGTTACCCCTTGTTACCCTTGTTACCCCTTGTTACCCTTTGTTACCTTTTGTTACCCCTTGTTACCCCTTGTTACCCCTTCTTACCCCTTGTTACCCTTTGTTACCTTTTGTTACCCCTTGTTACCCTTGTTACCCCTTCTTACCCCTTGTTACCCTTTGTTACCCTTGTTACCCCTTGTTACCCTTGTTACCCCTTCTTACTCTTCTTACCCCTTCTTACCCTTGTTACCCCTTGTTTCCGCCTTGTTACCCCTTGTTACCCCTTGTTACCCCTTGTTACCCTTGTTACCCCTTGTTACCCCTTGTTACCCTTGTTACCCCTTGTTACACCTTGTTACCTCTTATAACCCGTTCTTACCCTTTGTTACCTTTGTTACCCCTTGTTACCCTTGTTACCCCATATTACCCCTTGTTACCCTTTGTTACCCTTGTTACCCCTTGTTACCTCTTGTTACCCCTTGTTACCCCTTGTTACCCTTGTTACCCCTTGTTACCCTTTGTTACCCTTGTTACCCCTTGTTACTCTTTGTTACCCTTTGTTACCCTTGTTACCTCTTGTTACCCTAGTTACCTCTTGTTACCCCTTGTTACCCTTGTTACCCCTTGTTACCTCTTGTTACCCTTGGTACCCTTTGTTACCCTTGTTACCCCTTGCTGCCCCTTGTTACCCCTTGTTACCCTTGTTACACCTTCTTACCCTTTGTTCCACCTTGTTACCCCTTGTTACCCTTGTTACCCCTTGTTACCCCTTGTTACCCTTGTTACCCCTTCTTACTCTTCTTACCCCTTCTTTCCCTTGTTACCCCTTGTTTCCGCCTTGTTACCCCTTGTTACCCCTTGTTACCCTTGTTAGCCCTTGTTACCCCTTGTAACCCCTTGTTACCCCTTGTTACTCTTGTTACCCTTCTTACCCCTTGCTACCCTTTGCTACCCTTTGTTACCCCTTGTTACCCCTTGTTACAATTGTTACCTCTTGTTACCCCTTGTTACCTCTTGTTACCCTTTGTTACCCTTGTTACCCCTTGTTACCCCTTGTTACCCTTGTTACCCCTTGTTACCCCTTGTTACCCTTGTTACCCCTTCTTACTCTTGTTACCCCTTGTTACCCTTGTTACCTCTTGTTTCCGCCTTGTTACCCCTTGTTACCCCTTGTTACCATTGTTACCTCTTGTTACCCCTTGTTACCCCTTGTTACCACTTGCTACCCCTTGTTACCCTTGTTACCCCTTGTTACCCCTGTTACCCCTTGTTACCCTTGTTGCCTCTTGTTTCCGCCTTGTTACCCCTTGTTACCACTTGTTACCCCTTGTTACCCTTTGTTACCCTTGTTACCCCTTGTTACTCTTTGTTACCCTTTGTTACCTTTGTTACCCCTTGTTACCCTAGTTACCTCTTGTTACCCCTTGTTACCCATTGTTACCCTTGTTACCCCATGTTACCCCTTGTTACCCCTTGTTACCCCTTGTTACCCCTTGTTACCCTTGTTACCCCTTGTTACCCTTGTTACCCCTTGTTACGCCTTGTTACCCCTTATTACCTGTTCTTACCCTTTGTTACCTTAGCTACCCCTTGTTACCCTTGTTACTCCATGTTACCCCTTGTTACCCTTTGTTACCCTTGTTACCCCTTGTTACCTCTTGTCACCCCTTGTTACCCCTTGTTACCCTTGTTATCCCTTGTTACCCTTTGTTACCCTTGTTACCCCTTGTTACTCTTTGTTACCCTTTGTTACCCTTGTTACCCCTGGTTACCCTAGTTACCTCTTGTTTCCCCTTGTTACCCCTTGTTACCCTTGTTACCCCTTGTTACCCCTTGTTACCCTTGCTACCCTTTGTTACCCTTGTTATCCTTTGTTACCCTAGTTACCCCTTCCTGCCCCTTGTTACCCCTTGTTACCCTTGTTACACCTTCTTACCCTTTGTTACACCTTGTTACCCCTTGTTACCCTTGTTACCCCTTGTTACCCCTTGTTACCCTTGTTACCCCTTTTTACTCTTCTTACCCCTTCTTTCCCTTGTTAGCCCTTGTTTCCGCCTTGTTACCCCTTGTTACCCTTGTTAGCCCTTGTTACCCCTTGTAACCCCTTGTAACCCCTTGTTACCCCTTGTTACTCTTGTTACCCTTCTTACCCCTTGCTACCCTTTGTTACCCTTGTTACCCCTTGTTACAATTGTTACCTCTTGTTACCCCTTGTTACCCCTTGTTACCTCTTGTTACCCTTTGTTACCCTTGTTACCCCTTGTTACCCTTGTTACACCTTGTTACCTCTTGTTACCCTTGTTACCCCTTGTTGCCCCTTTTACCCCTTGTTACCCCTTGTTACCCTTGTTACACCTTTTTACTCTTGTTACCCCTTGTTACCCTTGTTACCTCTTGTTTCCGCCTTGTTACCCCTTGTTACCCCTTGTTACCCTTGTTACCTCTTGTTACCCCTTGTTACCCCTTGTTACCTCTTGTTACCCTTTGTTACCCTTGTTACCCCTTTTTACCCCTTGTTACCCTTGTTACACCTTGTTACCCCTTTTTACCCTTGTTACCCCTTGTTGCCCCTTGTTACCACTTGTTACCCCTTGTTACCCTTGTTACCCCTTGTTACCCCTGTTACCCCTTGTTACCCTTGTTACTTCTTGTTTCCGCCTTGTTACCTCTTGTAACCCCTTGTTACTCTTGTTACCCTTCTTACCCCTTGCTACCCTTTGTTACCCCTTGTTACCCCTTGTTACAATTCTTACCTCTTGTTACCCCTTGTTACCCCTTGTTACCTCTTGTTACCCTTTGTTACCCTTGTTACCCCTTGTTACCCCTTGTTACCCTTGTTACACCTTGTTACCCCTTGTTACCCTTGTTACCCCTTGTTGCCCCTTGTTACCCCTTGTTACTCCTTGTTACCCTTGTTACCCCTTCTTACTGTTGTTACCCCTTGTTACCCTTGTTACCTCTTGTTTCCGCCTTGTTACCCCTTGTTACCCCTTGTTACCCCTTGTTACCCTTGTTACCTCTTGTTACCCCTTGTTACCCCTTGTTACCCCTTGTTACCCTTGTTACCTCTTGTTTCCGCCTTGTTACCCCTTGTTACCCTTGTTACCCCTTGTTACTCTTTGTTACCCTTTGTTCCCCTTTTACCCCTTGTTACCCTAGTTACCTCTTGTTACTCCTTGTTACCCTTGTTACCCCAGGTTACCCCTTGTTACCCTTTGTTACCCCTTGTTACCCCTTGTTACCCCTTGTTACCCTTGTTACCCTTTGTTACCCTTGTTACCCCTTGTTACCCTTTGTTACCCTTTTTACCCCTGTTTACCCTAGTTACCTCTTGTTACCCCTTGTTTCCGTCTTGTTACCCCTTGTTACCCCTTGTTACCCTTGTTACCCCTTGTTACCCTAGTTACCTCTTGTTACTCCTTGTTACCCCTTCTTACCCTTGTTACCCCTTGTTTCCGTCTTGTTACCCCTTGTTACCCCTTGTTACCCTTGTTACCCCTTGTTACCCTAGTTACCTCTTGTTACTCCTTGTTACCCCTTGTTACCCTTGTTACCCCAGGTTACCCCTTGTTACCCTTTGTTACCCCTTGTTACCCCTTGTTACCCTTTGTTACCCTTGTTACCCCTTGTTACCCTTTGTTACCCTTTTTACCCCTGTTTACCCTAGTTACCTCTTGTTACCCCTTGCTACCCCTTGTTACCCTTGTTACCCCTTGTTACCCTTGTTACCCCTTGTTACCCTTTGTTACCTTTTGTTACCCCTTGTCCCCCTTGTTACCCCTTGTTACCCCTTGTTACCCTCGTTACCCCTTGTTACCCTTGTTACCCCTTCTTACTTTTCTTACCCCTTGTTACCCTTGTTACCCCTTGTTTGCGTCTTGTTACCCCTTGTTACCCCTTGTTACCCTTGTTACCCCTTGTTACGCCTTGTTACCCCTTATTACCTGTTGTTAGCCTTTGTTACCTTTGCTACCCCTTGTTACCCTTGTTACCTTATGTTACCCCTTTTTACCCTTTGTTACCCTTGTTACCCCTTGTTACCTCTTGTTACCGCTTGTTACCCCTTGTTACCCTTGTTACCCCCATGTTACCCTTTGTTACCCTTGTTACCCCTTGTTACTCTTTGTTACCCTTTGTTACCCTTGTTACCCTTGGCTACCCTACTTACCTCTTGTTACCCCTTGTTACCCGTTGTTACCCTTGTTACCCCTTGTTACCCTTGCTACCCTTTGTTACCCTTGTTACCCCTTGTTACCCCTTGTTACCCTTGTTACACCTTCTTACCCTTTGTTACACCTTGTTACCCCTTGTTACCCTTGTTACCCCTTGTTACCCCTTGTTACCCTTGTTACCCCTTGTTACCCCTTGCTACTCCTTGTTACCCTTTTTACCCCTTGTTACCCCTTGTTACCTTTTGTTACCCCTTGTTCCCTTGTTACCCCTTGTTACCCCTTGTTACCCTTGCTACCCTTTGTTACCATTGTTACCCCAGGTTACCCCTTGTTATCCTTTTTACCCTTTTCTACCCCTTGTTACCCTTGTTACTTTTGTGACCCCTTGTTGCCCTTTGTTACCCTTGTTACCCCTTGTTACCTGTTGTTACCCTTGTTACCTCTTGTTACCCTTGTTACGCCTTGTTACTCCGTGTTACCCTTTGTTACCCTTGTTACCCCTTTTTACCCTTTTTACCCCATTTTCTCTTGGTTACACCTTTTTACCCGTTGGTCCCCTTTTCTCCCGTTGTTACTTTTGTTACCCCTTGTTACCCTTTGTTACCCCTTTTTACGCCTTGTTAGTCTTGTTACCCTTGTTACCTTTTCTTACCTTTTCTTACCCCTTTTTACCCCTTGTTACACCTTGTTACCCCTTGTTACCCTTGTTACCCCTTGTTACCCTTTGTTACCCTTTGTTACCCCTTGTTACCCTCTGTTACCCTTGTTACCCCTTGTTACCCTTTGTTACCCTTTGTTACCCTTGTTACCCCTTGTTACCCTAGTTACCTCTTGTTACCCCTTGTTACCCCTTGTTACCCTTGTTACCCCTTGTTACCCCTTGTTACCCTTGCTACCCTTTGTTACCATTGTTACCCCTTGTTACCCTTGTTACCCCTTGTTACCCCTTCTTACTCTTGTTACCTCTTGTTACCCGCTGTTACCCTTGTTACCCTTTGATACCCTTGTTATCCCTTGTTGCCCCTTGTTACCCTTGTTACCCCTTGTTACCTTTGTTACCCCTTGTTACCCCATGTTACCGCTTGTTACTCCTTGGTACCCTTGTTACCCCATTTTACCATTTGTTACCCCTTCTTACCCTTGTTTCCTCTTCTTACCCCTTGTTACCCTTGTTATCCCTTATTACCCCTTGTTACCCTTGTTACCCTTGTTTCCCCTTGTTACCCCTTGTTACCCTTGTTACCCCTTGTTACCCTTGTTATCCTTGTTACCGTTTTCTACCGCTTGTTACCCTTTGTTACTTTTGTTACCCCTTGTTGCCCTTTGTTACCCTTGTTATCCCTTGTTACCTCTTGTTACCCTTGTTATGCCTTGTTACCCCGTGTTACCCTTTGTTTCCCCGTGTTACCCCTTGTTACCCTGGTTACCTCTTGTTACCCATGTTACCCTTTGTTACCCTTGTTACCCTTGTTACCCTTGTTACGCCTTGTTACCCCTTGTTCCCCTTGTTACCTCTTGTTGCCTTTGTTACCCTTTGTTACCCGTTGTTACCCTTGTCACCCTTTGATACCCTTGTTATCTCTTGTTACCCCTTGTTACCCCTGTTACCCCTTGTTACCCCTTGCTACTCCTTGTTACCCTTTTTACCCCTTGTTACCCCTTGTTACTTTTTGTTACCCCTTGTTCCCTTGTTACCCGTTCTTACCCCTTGTTACCCTTGCTACCCTTTGTTACCATTGTTACCCCATGTTACCCTTTGTTACCCTTGTTACCCCTTATTACCTTTGTTTTTTCTTGTTACCCCTTGTTACCCTTTTTACCCTCTGTTACCCCTTGTTACCCTTGTTACCCCTTGTTCCCTTGTTACCCCTTGTTACCCTTGTTTCCCCTTGTTACCCCTTGTAACCTTTTGTCACCCTTGTTACCCTTGTTACTCCTTGTTACCCCTTTGTTGCGTTTGTTACCCCTTGTTTCCCTTCTTACCCTTTTTTACCCTTCTTACCCGTTCTTACCCTTTGTTACCCTTCTTACCCTTTGTTACCCTTGTTACCCCTTGTTACCCTTGTTACCCTTTGTTGCCCTTGTTACCCCTTGTTATCCTTTTTACCCTTTTCTACCCCTTGTTACCCTTTGTTACTTTTGTGACCCCTTGTTGCCCTTTGTTACCCTTGTTACCCCTTGTTACCTCTTGTTGCCCTTTTTACCTCTTGTTACCCTTGTTACGCCGTTTTACCCCGTGTTATCCTTTGTTACCCTTGTTACCCCTTGTTACCCTTGTTACCCCATTTTCCCTTGGTTACACCTTTTTACCCGTTGGTCCCCTTTTCTCCCGTTGTTACTTTTGTTACCCCTTTTTACCCTTTGTTACCCCTTTTTTCGCCTTGTTAATCTTGTGACCCTTGTTACCCCTTGTTACCTTTTGTTACCTTTTCTTACCCCTTGTTACCCCCTTTTACCTCTTGTTACCCTTGTTGCCTTTTGTTTCCCCTTGTTACCCGTTGTTACCCTTGCTACCCCCTGTTACCGCTTGTTACCCTTGTTACCCCTTGTTACCTCTTGTTACCCCTTGCTACCCCTTGTTACCCTTGTAACCCCTTGTTACCCTTGTTATCCTTGTTACGCTGTAACCACTTATGTCCCATGTTGCAATTTGGATCCAAGCATGTCTGCATTGAAGATGTGCATATTTTCAAACATTGTCATGAAATGACACGATTTTTTTTGTGGTTTGGGACATACTGTATAAGCTGTGTGGTTCAGCAAACAAGTGGAGTAAAGGATTTATCTTCTCTGGTAACATATGATGACAGTTGTTTAGCTGCAACAAGGGATGTTCAAAGTATCATACCGGTAGTACGACCACGCCCAAATGTACGCTCCCACAGCGTCTTGTCTTACTTACCTTTCTTGGACTTGAACTTCAGAAGTATTTGTAGTGTCTTACTTCAAGTCAGCAGTCATGATATAGTACATTACAATATTTTAAATTTTCAAGAGTGGCTGACTTGCTGGCTAGCTGTCAGCTGACTTACCTGACTGAGCAACGGGCAAGCTTTCTGCCTGAATAATTGGCTCTTTGACTAACTGAGTGATGGACATGCATGCCTTTTGTACGTGGATGGGATTACTTGCTTCCCTTACTTTATTAATCAATGGATGAATGGAAGACAAGGATGTAGGGAGCTCTAAAGCTGTAACCTTAAGTAGAAAAATGAGGTTCCTATCTTTACGTCTAGTGCAAAACCTAAGATTTCATTCTCCATCTCCTTCTATTACGCGCCATATAATTATGTAGTTGTAACTTGTAACTATGTAATTTAATGTATTTGGCACCATATATCTTGTTCTAACTTCCCACCTCGTTTAGCTATTGCTCTACTTGTAGGTAGATATTTCTCTCCCTTCTAAAATCATGTTGTAATAAAGTTTGTTCTTTGTTTGTTGCTGCATCAGGATTTGGAGAATTTACTTGAAGTGAACCGCATGACTCATCAGCTGTTGTCCAAGTGCGTGAAGCTGATTCCATTTAAGAATATGCTGGGCGAGGCCAATCACTCAGTATCAGCGCCTTATGGCAGGATCACTCTTCACGTGTTCTGGGAACTTAACTTTGATTTTCTTCCCAACTATTGCTACAACTCATCTACAAACAGGTCGGTGATGAATTTGTTTTACCCCGCTGGTATGTCACGTGGTACAAAGACGTCTTGGTAAGGAACATAAAACGCACTGGGAAAAGACAGAGAAAGAGCATTTTCCTTTGTTTGCCTTGTCCTGGTAAGGTTCTTGCTGTCCAGCAAGGCATTTCTGTACCACGTGACTGGTGTAAAAAGGCCCATTCACCAATCAGGCCTTCCCCCATAAACAGGTCAAGGGTTTATTTGTGTGGATTCTCCATATCTCCGGGAGAAATTAAAAACTGCAAACAGATTTGCAAATAATAACAAGAAAGAAAAACTTGAAGGACCAGTAGAGATACAACCTGAAAAACCGTGCGCATTTTGATATGGAATTACACCTCACTGAATTAAGAAAAGTTAATCCAAAGAAACTCCTCTCCCCTAACCCCTTGGGAGGGCCTGAGAATCAGCGTGTTTTACCACTGACAGTTTCTAGAATTCTTCAGTTTTAGTTTCGCGCCAATTTGGGTTGATTTTTTGGACACCGCATTGAACGCCGTGTTTACTTTCCCTTTTGTTTCTTGCAGATTCGTTCCCACGTCTCTCCCTTTAGTTGACAAAGTTTCCAGAGAACAACCTCCAAAGCAAGCTCATCATTTTTTCTTTGGTACAAAGGTAAACACGATGTTTTTCCACTGAATAATTTAGAGACAGACACAAGAAAGCTCAGAAAAACTCTGAGCTCCAGGTGAGAATCAAACTCACGACCTTCCTAGTCCGAGATCTAATCACTGAGCTACTGGAGCCTCTATGGCAAGAACGGTCGAAATTTTTAATAATCAGTGGCGGATCCGGGGGAAGGCCCCGGGGGGGCCGCCCCCCCCCCCTTATTTTTAGACTAAACTAACGCCCAAAGGGCGGAAAAAATTGGGGGGGAGACCGGCCACACTTATCGCTGGCCGCCCCTCCCCCTACCCTCTTATCTCAAGGTCTGGACCGGCACTGATAATAATCACACCAGTCATGGAGGACTGTATGAGGGACTTGCTCGAAGATGCTTTACATTTGGCTGCGTGAACTTTGCTGTTTACTGGCATCATTCAGAGTTCATTGATGTCTTTTATCTAATCCAGCTTCAGAACTCACTCTTCAACGCCATTGGTTCACTGTACAGTAATTTTGTTGGTGACATCCATTTTGCTTGCATGGCTCGTCTGCTGGGTTACCAGGGAATAGCTGTGGTTATCGAGGAGCTACTCAAGATCATCAGAAGTGTGGTATGTAGTGAAAACGTTGTACTTCCTGGTACTTGGCTGAAAAGCACTAAGTGACAGGTTGCCCCAAGGTAAACAAAACTCACTTTTTCCTGTTTAGACGATGAACAAGTGCTTTGCTATTTCTACAACAGCGACTCCGAAAAAAAATACTTTGCGCGATCGACCGTCGCATAGATTTCCCGCGGCTGCAAGGTAGATGGCCTGATCACGTGCGAGTCTGACTCCCTGGATGTGGTTTGTGAGTCTTTTGTGGGGAGTAAAAGAGTTTTAGCATGTGCCAAGTTCTTGTCCCTGTAGGAAACGTGCTTTTGGTGTTGGAACATACAACAGCAAGATTATGTTACATTAAAGTTTATCTACCTTTGCCAAAATGTGAAGTGAAAGCTGTTTTTGTTTCAACGATTTTAAGACTGAAAGCGTTTGGATACTTCTTGGTTTTACCGAACTCTAAGTATTGTTGGTAGTAGTGTAGTTATGTGGTAGCGTGGGTGTTGTTCTTTGTGTTATGTATCTTAGAGTGGTTTTCGTTTGAATGTCGTAAAACCAAAACCAAAGTAATTACTCTGGCCAATCACATAGGACACAGACAATACATTGAACCAATCAAAACTCGAAGTAATTACATGTGGCTGACGCAAAGCGCGGGAAAATGCATGCGAGCGCGTCACAATTGGCTTTGGTTTTACTTCTGATTGGATGAAAAGGTGGGGCGAATCTTTTAAGCTAATCGCATCGTGTAGAAAGTGCAAAACCAATTACTTTTCGACACTCAAATGAAAACCGCTCTAAGTGTTACGTCATTTGTT
The DNA here is from genome assembly GCF_958299795.1 of Porites lutea. Classification (NCBI taxonomy): domain Eukaryota; kingdom Metazoa; phylum Cnidaria; class Anthozoa; order Scleractinia; family Poritidae; genus Porites; species Porites lutea. The sequence goes on along the minus strand of NC_133209.1, from coordinate 23,155,731 downwards.
GATCATTTCACGCAACATGTAAGGAACTGAATAGTGCAACGATTTGTGGGAGGAAGGGCTGGGGGATAGGGAGTTTCGTAGCATCATAATCTGTAGTGATAAGGTTTGTGTTTCATAATGTAACTTAAGCTAACTTTCTCTCTGTTCACAGCTCCATGGCCAGTTACAGCAATACATAGCCCAGCTCATCGAAGGAATGCCTAAGAAATGCGGTCTTCCTCGCTTCGAGTACGGCTCCACAGGTACGTATATAAAGTTGTTGAGAATTTCTTGGGAATATTCTTTATCCTACGGAACGTCTCATATGATGAAATTGATAAATAGTTTGTTCGTAGTGGAATTGCACTTAACTTTAAGAGCTATTGAGATAATTGGAAACAACTTATCCAAATGGAGGTAGAAAACCCGAATGGCAGGAGACAAAATGCCCATATTGAAAAACAAATTTCTCCTCCACGTTTTACGAATACAGCCGTCTCTCCTTGCTGCTAGGAGGAGAAGTGAGGAGAAACAATGACGTCACGGCAACCATATTGGTGTTCCAAAGCAATGAAACGGCGGCCATATTGGTGTTCCAAACAAATTCTGTGGGAGTTAGACTCTTCTTAAGTAAAAAATTTATTTTGTTCCCATAAATTTGCATAGATGCTGGCCACGTGAATGAATGCGCTCTATAAAGCCCACGCTCAGAGAGTCTAACTACGTGTTACCGTTTGATATTACGCAAATTCTTTTACAGTACGTAATCTCACCTCGACAAATGAGCCAGCTTTTTTTCTTTTTATGTAGTTCGCCGCTAGAGTGCGATCATGTGTACATGTTTTCCAGGTAGTGGGCTGTTATTTAGCTTTATTTCTCCTACAAACTGATATTCCATAGATGGAGTTTAGTGAAACAGTTTTTCTACCCTTTTTTTCAGGTGTCCTTGAATATTATCACGCTAGTCTTGAGCCGATAATGCAGTATCCATACCTCAGAACTGACGTATTTCAGGGATTCAGAGAAATCGGCAATGCCATCCTGTTCTGCTTACAACTGGAGAGTTTCTTGGTAAGAAACATTACATTTAGACTGCGAGTAGTCCCTCATTTCGCCGCGTGCAAGATGAGGTGAGAAGCGGGGGATTTTTTCTCATCTCTCCGTTCATCACCTTCCTCGCGGGTGGCAATTTTCACGTGCGCTCGCGTATCTCGCTCGCGTATCTCGCTCGCGTATCTCGCTCGCTCTACTGTCCCATAGGAAAGTAAGGAACCACTCGTCGCCTACATTACATTCATGACGTGGATGTCAACATACAATAGCCCTAGCCCCAGCGGTCACAGGAGAAACTGTGCACCTATCCCTCCCCTAAGCTAACATTTTGCCCTAAGTGAGAAGTGTTATTCTTAGCTTAGGGGAGGGGTAGCTGGGTAATTTCCCAGAAACCTTAATTGATCCCAATATCGCTTTCCTTAGGCTGATCCACAGCCCTAACCTAAGGTTACATAGAACGGACTTTTTCGAACATCTTGTGACGACTGCTCAGAGAACGCTGTGAATGTTTCTGTAACGTTTCTTTTTTTCTCTCATTTTAGTCTCAGGAGGAGATCATGGATCTACTTCATGCTGCACCCTTCCAAGGAATTATCCCCAGACCGTATCTTAAAGGTACTGCTAATAAATTATTGGACATCTCACCAAAGGCACCTAACATGAAACAACATGGCGGTCGAGTCTCATTCCGTAAATTGCCGCTTATAAGAAGCCCTGGGTTATACATCTTCGTAAGGGGCGTTAGGAAGGCTTATGAACAGAGAGGCTTATATCCTAGGGGACTTATATTCGGAATGGTAAAAGTACTTAGAAAGAGGTTATAGCAGTGCTGATCAAGATACGTTCTACATTTACTGGTTTTTAATAAAGCTTCAAAACGTCATAATAAATCGAATTCATTTCAATACAAGCTAGAGCAGACTTTTATCAAGAGGTGGGGGAGGGGGGGCTTATAATCGGATGTATTTTTTTGTTTACAGGTGGATGGGCCTATAACTGGGGGAGGGTTGGGGCTAATAAGCGGGAGTTTAAGGACGGTATGCGCTAGCTTGCGTAGAAAGTGTTTCTGTTTGGTTTCGGAGCAAAGAAAGACCAAGGAACGTGATTCTCGGTTTTGGCCACGCGAGAAATGAAACGAGAGCCAAAGCGCCATTTTTCGCGCGGTCTTTGACTCTCGTTCCTCGTTCTTTACTCCTAAACCGCACGGAAACGCTTGCTACGTAGGCTAGGTATGCGCAAAAGATGTTTAACGCTTTTCACCGGATAAATTACCCCATTCTGATTCACGTCCTCGAAATTCCCAAAAAATAAGCCCGGGCCCGGTGTATTTTTCAAACGATTTTGTTACTGTTTTATCTTTAGTCCTTTAAGCACTACTATCAACACGCAAGTTCTCTTGCTATTCAGTAAAAATAATTTAGTTACGAAACCGGGCATTTTACTGTATCTTGGTTGATGATTATCTTGAATTTGAACTATATCTAAGGTTGTCGTCGGTAAAAGCAACTATTTGCAACCATTTATTTTTGTAGAGGGGGAAAAACTGGATGGCAAAATGAAGAAACTGGAGACGCAGTACAACTCTTTGCAAGTTATGTCCATCATCACCAAGCTTGGAACTAAAGAGGTTTTAAATTATATGTCATGCTTGTTAAAAATAGCTTTAACTTGTCTTCACATCAATAATTAAATTCCGAAAATAATGGTCCAGTCAGTTTTGTTAACACTACATTTTGGCATTGAACTTGTTTTCTGTCCGCTGTAGGTTACTACGCATGGCAAGGATGGATATGGATGAAAACTTTAAAAAAATTGGGCCAACCTTTTCAAGTTTTAATGCTATGTCTGCAAAAAAGACCTAAAACATAATTATAATCATTGGTAGTGTTTCCTGGTGAAATTTGCTTGATGTCCTCCAACACAGAAGCATTATTTGTGTACAGGAAAGGCTGCACTACTAAAGGATGACTTCTTAATTATGCTTTTCTGGGAAACTTCCCACCTACCCCTCCCCTAAGCCAACATTAGGGAGCTTAAGCAACGGTGTTTTTGAGCGACGGACGTCAACCGGAAGTGGACTTTTTGCGTCATTGAGCAGTGGTTTGGTTCAAACTCTCGTGTAAATCGTCTTAATAAGAGAAAAGAAACTTAGCAATACAAATTTGTTAGCGCCAAAGCAGATAAAAAGGGAGAAGGCCTCACTTCCGGTTGACGTGCGTTGCTCAAAAACGTCTTTGCTTAAGCTCCCTATTAACACTTACTTCCCACCTAGGGCAACATGTTGGATTAGGGGAGGGGTAGGTGGGCAGTTTCCCAGAAACGAATAATGATCCCAGAATTGACCCTATTAAGGCAATATTGTCGTGGCATAGCCTCTTTAACTAATACGAAATCTGTTCCCTTTTGCAGCAAATAAACAACGGCCAAGAAGGCGATTTGTTGACGAAAGAGCGACTCTGCTGTGGGCTGTCCATTTTTGAAGTGGTTCTCAAGAGGATTAAATCATTCTTAGTTCATGAAATTTGGAAAGAGACACCACCCGCTAACGGTGTGATGAATGTTGATGAGTGCAGAGAGTTCCACCGCCTTTGGAGCGCGATTCAGTTCAATTACTGTCAGCCTTTGAGACAAAACGAACTCACTGTCGAGTAAGTAGCAACAGTTTCTTCCTTAATAGGGGAAATGATGGCGTGGGTGAAGTCCTCCCCTTTTTTCGCCTCCTATCCCTTCCGCGTGTAGTCTGCTTGCAGTCCGCCCTTTCTCTCAAAATCTGTCTAGTTCTTACGCCCTCGTTTATCGCGGGTCACAGCTTCGCTGCTCGCCGCTCGCGTGCTTGGGTTTCGTGTGCAGTAACTTTACAAACAAAAATAAGAGACTGCTCGCAGTCTATCCCGCGTGATGCTAGGGTGTATAAGTGGGCATTGCATCTTTGTGCGTCAGGCGCTGGAAATATTCTGAATGTTGACTTATCCTATTTTGAAAATAAGAACCTGTTTCAGATTTTAGGCTAAACAGGTTCTTATATAGAGGGGGCTTAACAGGCAAATTTTAGCCTAACAGGTTCTTAAAATCCAGGTTCTTAGGGCCTGTTTACATGGAGGTGGGGGACCCCAAGTACTGTAGGTTAGGGAACCCACTTAGGCGGGGTAACCAGCCTGTCCATGTAATCTCTCATTTTAATTTGATCCCGTTTAGACGATAGGTGGGGTAACCCGCCGCGGGTTACCTCCCTTACCTGGGGTCCTCCACCTCCATGTAAACAGGCTCTTAGTCAGGGGGTTTTGCTCTGCCCCAAAACAAGTGCAAAACTGTTGCTGAAGAGGTTTCAGGTGAATGTTTGATCGCACTATGGTGTGACTTCCCACACGCGGGTGGCCAATCAAATGAAACTTCTTTTACAGTATTTTCAAGTGGTACTATTTTATTTACTTTGTACTTTTAACTTTCTAGTCTGTGGATGGACCATTCAAATGCATTGTACCATTAATTTATTTCCATTCGTGAGAGATCTTTTCTTTTCTTTGGCCAGTTTTGGTCAGAAAATTGATATTTATTTGATTTGTTTTATCTTGCCCACAGGCAGTGTTTCGGCGAAGGACTCAACTGGGCCGGTTGTACACTCATCGCTTTACTAGGACAGGAGAATCGCTTCGAAGCGTTAGACTTTTGCTATCATATCGTCAAAGTTTATGCAGTGGACGCAAGGGATGAAGTCATTGGTGGAGTGGTCAGTACATATACTTATAACAATTCTAAAAAAAAAATTATTTAGCCTAAACCAACAGGAACGAACACACAACAAGACTGATAAAGAGGTTGTTGATTCCTCACACGATGCTGAACTTTTTGTACAGTGGGAAAGAGGGCGGTGCGGAGTTACAAGATGTCAAAATTTTAAACTAGCTACCCCCCCCCCCCCCCCGCCCCCCTCATTAAAATTCTTAGTAAGTAAACATCATCGTTCGAGGAATGACATCTACCATTCTGAAGAATCGTATTTTAAAAATTCATTACCAGTAGGGAAAATTTACTACCCTAATGATTTGGTCACGCCACCTCCCTAACATAAAATACCTTTGTCAGGACACTGCGCTTCTTTCTTTGGAAGTTTGACAGTCTAATGAAGCTGCGAGCACCCAAAGGCGGCAGAGCGTTTTGAAACGTTAGAGGGGGCCTATCTTTTACTCTGCCATGTGCATACTCCTACTGAAATTTTTGTTTGGGGGGACTAGTCCCCCCCACCCTGCTCCCCTCTGGCACTTTGGGACTCCGTCAATATGGAGAGCTTGCACGCAGGCAGGCAGAAAACAAACAGCAACACCTGAAAGGTTTTCAAGAATGTTAGTTTTCTAATCCATTTGTTTCCTTTGCAGGATCTTAAGCGCCTAGTAAGCAGAGCACGTCACTTCAGGGTACTGAATGACCAAATATTCGCAGTGTTGAACAAGCATCTGAAGACTTCTGAAGGACCAGTTGAACATGTTCGCTGCTTCCAGCCGCCTATTCACCAGGCGTTTGTTTCTCCCATCTAATACAATGTGGAGAACTCCAACAGCCTTTAGCAACGGTTCAACTGAAGCAGATAGACTGTAGAACCAAATGCAAAGAAATTATTGGGTTATATATTTTAGGGGGGCGTATGCAGTCATTCTTGCTGCAGATTCGGTTCGTTTCAGACCATTGTCCGTGTTTGACCATTCTGACTCTGTTTTATGAAGCAAAGATATCACAAGAAACATTTTGAAGCTGATTGCTCTTACGACTTAACGGGTTAAAGAAGGGTTCAATATTGGCCGCCCGCAAAGATGATGAAGAAGCTCGTAAATGTTGGCACTCATGCGGTAATTTTGTCGGAAAGTGATCTTTATATTGGGCCATTGCATTTTTTTAGGGGTAGAGTAAAATAATATGAAATTCTTTGGGGGTGAAGCTTTAATTTGCAGTGAATTCTTCAGGGGTAAACCCATATTTTATGGAAGTCTTTAGGGGTAAGACGAAAACTTAAGTCCTCAACCGGGTGGGTACGCAATAGCCCATTACAAGAATGTCAGAGCACTCTTAACCGTTCTCGTGCTCTTACTTGTCATTGTAAACTGTAAGGATGATTCGGGAAGCGAGGTTTAAGTTATATAACTTGCATTAGAACTTGTATCTTTCGTAAAGTACGTCCTCCTCAGGACCACGCTTTTGAATAAGTTGCGTAGTCCTCTTAAAGGTCTTAACCTCCAGACTCTTTGACGCGTTGTTTAATGTGTTCTTGCTTTTAAGCTGATTCAAAGGATTGGCGGGAACACGTTACCATACTGCTTCCGGCCTTAAATCCCAAGTTTCATTATTGTTATTATTTGTAGGCGTAGTATCCTTTAAGGGTGCTTCGTTTTTCGGCATCCTCTGAGGCTTCATCTAAAAATGTAGTCTGTGAACTAACAGGATTAGCCTCACTTGGGTTAACCTGAGATCAGGCCCAATTTTAGCGGTTCTCATACATTAAGGCTAACGCTAAAATCTGTTTTCGTTTCGCCTTGCCCGCCGGAATGTTAGTACAAAGCGAAACGAAAATTGAGTCTGATCTCAGGTTACACTTGGGTTAGTGTAGAAAGGTATATTCTATTGTAAATATAATTAAATATATTTTGTATTGTTTTCACCTTTTGTAATAAAAAGCAACGTCTACATTACTGTCTGTTTATTTATTGTCATCATGAAAATACATGGATCAGGAGCCATAAGAGATGCATTGATCAGGTCCATCAGTTATAACGGCGAAGACAAGCTTTTGGGTTTGAGTTTGTAAATGAAAGTATGATAATTTTCTTGTACATTTTCGTAGTATTGATAATGTCTGTGCTAACTAGTATCCTTTGCACCCTTTTTTTCGCAAATATGTGCTCCGTGACCTCTTGAAAGCCATGGCGTGATTGTGTGACAGATCGCGTGACTATTTATACCTTTTTGGCGAGTGGGGACTGTGCTCGAAATTCACATTACATGTAAAACGATTTGACTTGTTGGTCAGCTGGTCAGGCGTGATTGCCAAAAATCGAGACAGTGTGTGGCAGTTAACATCAGTCTCAGTGAACGAATATGTCCATCGAAACAAACTGGCAAACAGCAAGACCCAGTGTTAGGGAAAGAGTCAAGTTTCTGTTCAACAACGATCGCTTGAGCGATGTCAAGTTTGTCGTTCGAAACGGTGACGGCAAAAGCGAAAGTACGCAAGTAATTCCAGCTCACAGATTCATACTGGCGATGGGCAGTCCTGTGTTTGAAGCCATGTTTTACGGTGAACTGGCGGAGAATAGAGACACTATTGAACTGCCTGACTGTGATTACGACAGTCTGTTGGGGTTGTTTCGATACATGTACAGCGATGGAGTGAATTTAAGCGGAAGTAATGTGATAGGAGTGTTATACTTGGCAAAGAAATACATAGTGCCTTCACTGGCTGATAAATGCACAGAATATCTGAAAGAAAAGATAGATCCGTCGAATGTTTTCGATATCCTGTCATTTGCACAGAAATATGAAGAGAAAGCCCTGGAGGATCGTTGCTGGAAAGTGATTGAGAGTCAGACGGAAGCGGCTGTAATATCGGAAGGATTTGAGAAAATTGAAAAGTCGTTACTTAAGCAAGTAGTCGTAAGAGAGATTCTGGCGATCGAAGAAGTCTCCTTGTTTCAAGCTGTGGATCGATGGGCAACCAAACAATGCGAAAAGCAAGGTTTGGCAGCAGATGGTCCAATGAAAAGACGAGTTCTCGGCGAAGAAATGGTAGAGGCGATACGCTTCCCGGTTATGAAGGGAGAGGAGTTTGCTGCTATCGTCGTTGATACAAACATTCTAACTTCAAGTGAAATAATCAGCTTGTTTAAGTGTTTTACTCTACATACCACTGGTGGGTTTGTTGGGTTTTCTAACACTCCAAGGCGGCGATTACGTTCTGTAGATTTCATGCACTGCTGCAGATTTCCCACATATACTGTCCACAGGTGGTTATCCAATGAAGAAAGGAGACATCGTATTAGTTTTTCTGTAGACAAGAACATTACTTTACATGGAATCTGCTTATTTGGCAGTGAAAATGACAGCGACACAATAACCTTGCAAGTTACGGATCCTGTTAGTAATACATTGTTGATATCCAAATCAGGAACATATTTTTCAAAACTATTGCATTGTAAACATTTTAGTTACCACGGATTTGAAGTTATGTTCGACTCTGCAGCTTTGTTAAAGAAGAACACTACGTATCAGATCGATGCGTCAATATTCAGTCGAAGTTCTGGATTTGGAAAGAGCGGGCTGCGTACTGTGAATGAGTCCAGTGTTAAGTTTACATTTTCTTCTGTAGCTTCTAATTTTCGCAACTTTACAAGCGTTGATGGAGGTCAGTTTCCAGACATTATGTTTTCTATTTAGTTTTTTAGTACCTCGCACCAATCGCAGGGATTGACTAAACCTGACTACAGTGGGACAATCAAATAAATTAGAAAAATAAGTCAGGTTAAGACTTGCAGTGGTTAGGGAGCAATCGTTTATTATGTCCCAGTGGGGGGTGGGGGCTTTTAGGAAAATGTGATGTAACAAACCTTTCCCCGCCCCCTAAAAAATAATAATAATTTTACATGAGAATTGTTCCCCACTTGGCAAAATAAAGAAACAATTAAGATGCATCTCTTAGACCAAGTTTATAGATAATATGTTTTACTCTCTTTCCTTCCTTGGATATTGACTTCATATAGGATTTATGCTATACCAGTAGAAGTAGTGGGTATTTCTTGGTGTTGTGAGAAACCTTTGTAGTTGGTTAGCTTTTGTGAAAAGATGTGGGTATTAGAAATATCCCACTAGTGGTCTATTTGCATTGGTTCTCATTTTGTTGCTTTGGTTAGCATCTTTTCTAGTGTCCTTATTTATTTCACTTGGCCATCTTTGTAGTTCAATATCCTGAAGTCGTTGCCTGATAATGTTTATGATTCCTATGTCCGCATAGTGTGCTTTCATCCAGAATTCTCCTAACCCTATCTGTTCCAATAAGCTTTTGAGTTTTTTGCTCCAGAAAGCTTTATTTTCATTCCTGTTCATGTAGTGTGTATGCTATTTGGGATAATTTGTCTTCATTTTTGATTAAGGTTAATCAGAACCTAAAGTTCCTACATTGGGCTTCAATAAGAGTACTAAAGTGTGAGGTCATAAAAATGAAATTTCTGAAATCATGGGATTTGTCAGGATACTCTGAAAGAACAATGTCCAAGAGGCCTACTTGCCAAAAATGAGCATCTCGGGGGAAATTGTCTCTGAGATCGTAGCCCATAACCGTAACCCTTCTAAATTTTTTTGGGTCGACCCATAAAAATTAGAAGGGTTTGTATGGACTTTTCTGAGTATAAACGGCTAACACCTTTATATAGAGGGACGAACCGTTTACATAAAAACCCATGAAACCGCCATAAATCGGCCAGTGGACCACACAGGAGAGACGTAACACACATTTTAAGTAGGGTAAGCTGTTTTTTATTAAAATCCTTTCATTTTCGTAGGTTACAGAAACGGTAGGTTTTTTTGCGATACAAATCCTCCGAATGTTACACAACAATGCCGATGTTCATATTTCGAACTTGGGTCACCTGTGATGGAAGGCTGAGAAATATGTATCAAGTTTACAAAACCTCCATGACATTACTGTAAGCACTAGAATTACTTGTCGGTTTACAATTTATCAATTATCCAGGTTTTAGCTTTTTTTCAAGAAATATCCCATGGAGAATGTTGAAAATACCATTTCCGAGCCTACAGACTTCAAAATTTTTTTAAGCCCCTGCCCCCTACCCTAGTTGAAAATACGCTCCGCCGTCCATGTAGGATGACGTATAACAGAAAATCCCGAAGGGACCGCTTAGGGAGATTTTCTGATTTTCTGATTTTCTGATTTTCTAAAAATTCACTGTACAGTCATACAGTGTACTTCGATACTGTTTTGCGTAGGTGTTATCAGCGACATTCTATGGAGCGGCTGTTTTGAAAGTTCTGGACCAAAAGACACTGGTAATTAAAAAGCGCCGATAAAGTTATAAGGGACTAAGGGATGAAGGGATGAAGTTGCAACGGATCTCTCGCGACAAATGGGTCTGTTCTGTTCTGACTATCCTTAAAACCGAGGGAGTTAATCGATTTTTGAAAACTGTTAAGTTCATTTGCTGAGACCCCTAGCGTATACGCTTAGGTATTTAAAACGTCGAATGCTGGGGTGACGCTTTTTGGAGAACCGATGTATTTCCTAATATGGAATCACTGATACGCTAGCCTGCCACTGGAAAGCGTTCTTTTAGGGCTTCTACCCTCGCCGCCCCCCCTGCCCCCCTGCCCCCACCCCTCTCCCCCACCCCAACGGGAAAAGGAACGCGTGACGAAGCCTCAAGAACATTTGGGTGGGAGGCCACTGATACGCGAGACTGTCGCGAAAGTGTAATGAACAGTTCACATGGAAAAATTCCACCATGATCAGAATCCAAAATGAACCGGATTGACTTATTCCGGACAAGACAAAGCCAACTACTTGCGGGTCTGGCTTAACTTGGTGTGCTCAAAAGAGTTTGCGTCAACATTACGCAACCTTAGCTTATTTTTTAACAAGAGCCCATTATGGCTCTTGTTTTTACCTGATAGTAGCGGAACTCCCGCGCGCGAAGCGCGCGCAGCGGAGCACCATGGGTAACAAAATTTGGTAAAGTATCCATCCGAGAAAATTTGGTTATGACGTAGCGTACGCCCGCCCGTCCTTACACACACTTCATGTAAGCCGATATCAAATGTCACAATAGATCTTGCACAACTTGACTACCTTTCAGTTTTGTAAGCAATCCGTATGAGTTCGATTAGATTGACAGCTGTCAAAATCAGACATCCGCTGACAATTATCACATGATTATCTCGCGGGCTCAGATGAAAGACCAGTCGTTTTGCCCCTACATATAAGCTGATATAATATGTCACACTTACCAATTCAACATAAAAACGAAACTACGCCGGGCGGGGCTGTCAGTCGGCTGAGAGTCGTTTAAAGTTATATTGGCAAGCCAAATTAAGGTCAATTAACAGCTGTCAAAATGGGACATGTGCAGACCACTATCAGAAAACTAATAACGTGGGCTCAGGTTCGCTCAGGTACACGATCTGGCATTTTCCACTACAAGCCGGACGGATATTACTCACACTCGTAGTCTGTTAATTCGAATATTCGCCATTCTAATGAAGGTTAATTTACAGCTGTCAAACTAGAGTATACGCTGACTATCATCACCTGACTGTATCGCGGGCTCATTTTTCTATCCATTGAGGTCACGTAGTTTTTAAAGTTTTCCGCTGATATTTTATTTGATCACGGGCTCAATTCGAAGCCTCATAGCTTAGCAAATCTATCCATCCTAGAAAATTCGGTAATCACGTGACCGTACACCAACCACTCGACCTTCCGTCCGTCCGCACCACAGGCATACCAATGTTTAATCTCACACTTTCTAGCTAGTATAGGAACCTGCAACCTGATATTGTACACTCATGTTTTGATTAATTGACAGCTGTCAAAATATTGTTTCTGCTGACCAGTATCGACTGACCGTATCGTGGGCTCAGGTATCGACCCACTGAGTTCGAGTGTTTTTGAAGTTATCTGTTGCTACTTTTCAAATGATCGCAGGCTCAAATTCAATTTTTTTTAAATGTATATAAAATAAGTCGTGTTCATGAGCCGCACTTTTAAAAAGTTGCTGCTTTTAAATGATCGCAGGCTCAAAATCAATTTTTTTAAAATGCATATGAAAGAAGTCGTGTTCATGAGCCGCACTTTTAAAATTTTGATTTCGAACTGACCTCGGACGCGAAAATTCAACCGGCTTTGACATGCAGGGAAGGCAATCGCTTTTGACTTTTCTCACTGTCACGCGTTGATCACGCTCTACATCCAATTTTTATGTTCTGATTGGTCAAAATTTGACAGGTGAGTTCA